>NC_138760.1:60766999-61299499 GCF_965113315.1 Podarcis vaucheri
CTGCTAACCCACAGAACCAAACACATAATGGTATATATAAAGCATTATTGCTACATGGAGGCGATAGTATCTGTGGAGGAAATGTGTGTTTGTGTGCAGCAGCCTTCAGCCTCTCCAGGCTGTGGCCTCCGCCAGCATGGCAATGCAACAAGAGGATCCTTCCTGTTTACTTTAGATTACACTAAGCAAGGACTGTTATGAAACCCTTGGAGAAAACAGCAGCTGCCTCTGATTAGCCACTTCAGCTAAACAACATTTTTTAGGTGAGGCAAAACTGTGCCCCTGTTCCACAGTGCATACCCACAGAAGAATGCCCATCTGCTGAGCGCAGAATAAGCATCATGCTAAGTCAGGGGTGAGGAATCCTGTGGATCTGATCAGATCCAGCCAACACAGCCAGTGTTTGGGGAGAATGGGAATGATGGTTTAACAACAGTCGGAGGGCCTGTGCTAAGTACAACCCACACACTCTTCGATTTAAAGCTCGAAGTTTCTTTGGTGTGCAGTATAGCTACACTTTTTCCTTTTGTATACAGAATGCAGAGGTCTTATCATTACACTCCATGAAAAGTGGATAGTGGGCAGTTCTTCACAAAGCCCAGAAAGCTGGGTGACTGCAATGCCGTTGCAGATTTCAGGTACTCAGTGCAAGCAGACAAGCATGTTTATCATTACACCTACTCACACACCACAGTTTGCCTGTTGTATGTTTATTTCTTTGTTTATTCCTCCAAGGAGTTCAAGGTGGCATATACATGTCTCCCCCTTCTCGTTTAATCCCCACAACAACCCTATGAGGGAGGTATGGCTAAGAAAAAATGGCTGGCCTAAGGTCTCCCAGTGAGCTTCATTGCTGAGTGTGGATTTGAAGCCTCGTCCTAGTCTGATGCTCAAACCAATCCTCACACCGTAATGGGTCTCAAACTCAAACCATTATAGTTATCACAAACCGTGGTGTAGTGTGATGACTGAGTTGAGCTAATGGGTTGAAAGCAGGGGCAGTCAACATAGTTTTGGACTATAGGCACTTTCAGACCAGGGGGGGATTCAATCGCATACCAGCAAATTCAGAACAGACTTTTTGCAATAAGGAAAGTGCCAGGAAAATGAAGTGTGGGATAAGATTTTCTTGGTGCAACAGCATATAACCACCCCGGAAACAAATCAGACTGAATGCTCATTAAACAGCCAATGTTCCATCACCCTGCGAACTTTGTGCAAATAAACCAGGATGCATGTTCAAGAAGGAGGTTGTCTGGAAATGATCCACAACTCCCATCAGCCCCAGCCGGCATGGAAAATGGTCAGGAATGATGGGTGCTGTAGTCCAAGGTATTTTGAGAGCCTCATGATGGCTGCACCTCATCTAAAGCCATTTGGAATGCCAGAAAAAGAAAATAAATAATCCCAGTATTTTTCTCTAGTTCTAGTAAACAGAAGAGTGCTGATAAAAAGCAAATGTGATGCTCCATTCTCAAAAGAGTTAGATAACAAAAGAAGTAAGGGCTTCACTCCTAGACTGTTACATGTTTCACAGCGTATTGCACAAAAACACTGGATAATGTGTGTTAGAGAATTGGTTTATGTTAGGGAGAATAATTGTTTTCTAACTACTTAAAGCTGTTATGTTTTGCTACTGTTTACTGATGAGCAGACTGTTGGAAACGTTATTGCCAATGGAGAATGAAGCCATTACAGTGGTACCTCGGGTTAAGAACTTAATTCGTTCTGGAGGTCTGTTCTTAACCTGAAACTGTTCTTAACCTGAGGTACCACTTTAGCTAATGGGGCCTCCTGCTGCTGCTGCACTGTGGCAGCATGATTTCTGTTCTCATCCTGAAGCAAAGTTCTTTACCCAAGATATATTTCTGGGTTAGCAGAGTCTGTAACCTGAAGCGTCTGTAACGTGAAGCGTCTGTAACCCGAGGTACCACTGTACTCAGGCTTGAGAAACCTACTCTGGACTGAAGGCTTCCTTGCAAATGAAAAAACAATGCTAAAATTGATAACAAATAACCTACCCCTAAAATACGTCTAATCATAAAGCTTGTTGGAAACAGATGAAGGGCTCTGTGGTGTCTGACACCTTGTGTTTTGAGTTGAAAAAACACAGTACAGTAGCAATTTTACACAACACACAGCACAGTTCTCAGCACTGTAATTTCATTTAGAAAAGAATGCCGGCACATTTTCTGCCCAATGCAAAACACCCTGCGCTGTGCTAGTGTGCAGCACAACAGGCAAATTAACATCACACACACAATACTCCAGCCAGCAGAGCTACACTTATGACATGAAGAGAGGGAGCATCCCAAATCCATCCTCAGGCAAAACATAGCAAATCTTCACACTCCAGACATTTCCCTAGAAAGAGCCAGTAATCTTGCCAACTGTGCCCACTGCCACTTTCACTTGTTTGCAGACTGCCTGGGCTTTCTCTTTAGACTCAAGCAATATTTATTCGCTTCAAGAGAGAGGTCACGGAGCAAAGCAGAACCTTTAACATACAATGTCAGATAGGGAAACAAAGCCCTGGCAGCCGGTTTGAGGAAAGCAAAGCAGCAGCTCTAGGGAACAGTTCTAAATATTTATATAGAAAAGTGGAGAGGTGAGTGGAGAAAAGAGGCTGCTTAACCCCTTCCCCACCAGCCTTCTAATTTTTGGTACCGTTTTGACAGTTCTCCCTTCTGCTTTCATCCCAGTGGGCTTAGCCTTGCACACACGGGTCTGCAGCCTACAGAGAAGATTTATTCTTGAACATTAGGCACTGCTCCAGCCACGATTCAGAATCTGAAGCAAATGCCTCACTCCAGTTGCAAGCCACGTAGACAAAGAAGCAA
This sequence comes from Podarcis vaucheri, assembly GCF_965113315.1. Lineage (NCBI taxonomy): Eukaryota > Metazoa > Chordata > Lepidosauria > Squamata > Lacertidae > Podarcis > Podarcis vaucheri. The sequence continues at coordinate 60,769,840 of NC_138760.1, forward strand.
ATACCTGAGGTGCTTGATCGGACAAGCTCCTCAAATCACTTTACAAAGGCCAAGAACGCTGCATGCTTTAATGTTAAATATAATATAAAAGCTACAGATGATAAAATCTCTCCATCTGGATTTTCTCATATTAAGGATACTCCAAAAAGGAGAGAGAAAATCAAGATTGATGGAGGGAATAGTGTTGGAAGGCAGGAGGAGAATGTAATACGGACAACTGGGAATTAATGGAAATACAGGAAGTTTACTCTTCACATTATACAACAGTATGGATGAGCCTTTCCTCTCCCTTATACTTGAAGCGCATGCGTGCGCGCGCACACACACACACACACACACACACACACACAGTGTTCAGACAGAGCAAATGAACACACTTTGAAAAAAAACTAACTTGGCTCCAAAGGCTAGAAAGTAACTATCAGGTCAGGAAATGATTTACATACTCTCAAAGAAAAACAGACAGTGGCAAAGGCTTTCTGGCTGCTATATACTCTTGTACACCATGCAATTAGATTACAAGAAGAAAGAATCAAAAGAGGAAAAGGACCATCACCTTGTGGTTAGAATCACCTGAACGTCAGAAAACAATGAGCTAGCTTCTGAGCATCACAAAATTGTTTTGTCTCAAGGATAGGCCTCCAACTACAGCACGTTGTGTGTGTGTGGGGGGGGAGGCTTTCAAGCTTGCCTGCTCTCCCCCCCTTCCCCATTTCTGGATCTACTAAAAAACAAAAAAACAAACTTACCTTTTTAGAGCTTCTTCTGGTTCAGAGCTTTTCAAGATGGTGTCCAGCTCCAGAATAATGCTTGTGTCCTTTTGCAGCCATAGTACCAAACAATATAGGCATTGTTTCTTTTCCCCCAACAGTCTTCAAATATCCTTTAGCTGGTCAGGCAGAGGTGGGGGATAAACAGGAACAGCTGGCAACTGCAATCCTGGCTGAAGCTACAGGTTTTGGCAATTTCTAGATGATTAAAAGGCCCATTCTCTGTTATGCTTCCATCTTCCATAACAAATGCAGTCAAACCTCAGGTTGCCGTTCAGACATAAAGCATATTACTATCGCTTTCACTTTTCTTTCTGCCCTGCTTCAGACCTTAACGTCAAATGAAAGAGAGAGAAAAAAGGAGGCTGGGATAATGGAGGAAAAGAGTAGTTTGAGAAAGCAAAAGTGTATACCTCAAGTCAAGGCTAGTTTCAAAACTTATTTTTATCACTCATGCTCAGCCATGGGCAAACGAGATTGCCATGTTCACAAACATAATTCTTGGTGTTCTTTGTTTATTAAATTTACATTTGTTTGCACTTGAATGGGAAAATACCTGCTTCTCAAACCAGTGCTTGAACAGAAACACATTTCTGATTGGAGTTTTGCGCTTCTCCGAATTTTGCAATTCAGTTCTTCAACATGTACAAAAATGCATTAGGGGAAATTGCTTGCAAAACTGCGTACTCTCATCAAAATTGCATACACAAATTTGCTTATTAGGATACATTTGTCTTAAAATGCTGACAAATTTTCATGAGTTGTTTTTTTTTAATGGCAAGTTGCTTTGGAAATGTGGAAACTGAATTTAAGATGATGATTATCAGTCACCTTCCACATACATATCTCAAGGCAATGTACAAAATGGAATAAAGACAACAGCATTTAGAATTTCAGAGGGGGCATGTGCCTCCTCTTGCGCTTTCCCCTGCAGTCACCCATGATGGAAAATGGGTGGTGGAAAATTATAATAAAGATTATAATTCCTGAGCATCTGCAAAGTGTTGTTTCCTCATAACAGAGCAACTAATCCCAGCTCTACAGAACTGGTATTGAGGAGAAAGCTTTCCAGGACAGTGGCATTAGCCATTGTCAGTGGCATTAGACATTGCTGTTGAGTGAAGCCTCCAATTCCAGAGGCACTATATCTCTGAATACCTAATGCGTGGGACAAAATGATGTGGGCAGGCCATGCTGTGCTTGTGGGCTTCTCAATAGACATCTATCTGACCTTTGTCGGCAAGAAAATGCTAGCCTTTGGCCCAATTCAACACTTTTCTCCCGTCCTTGTGTTCTCCTCCACCCAGAACCCACCTCGAAACTGCAAACAGGGGAAAAGCAAATGAATAAAAAAGGATTAGGAAGAAAATACAGTGTTCACAGAACTGCACCATGAAGGGTTAGAAGAAAAGATATACAGTGGTACCTCAGGTTAAGTACTTAATTCATTCCAGAGGTCCGTACTTAACCTGAAACTGTTCTTATCCTGAAGCACCACTTTAGCTAATGGGGCCTCCTGCTGCCGCCGCACCGCCGGAGCACAATTTCTGTTCTCATCCTGAGGTAACATTCTTAACCTGAAGCACTATTTCTGGGTTAGCGGAGTCTGTAACCTGAACTGTATGTAACCTGAAGCATATGTAACCTGAGGTACCACTGTATTTAAGAAATGTGTAGAGACTGAGATGCAAAACATAGACAGAAAAATGCAATGACCAGAAATCAGATGGATATCGAAGTCTGATACAAAAGCCTCCGACTGCATGTAATAATTTGATTTCACCATTTGGGTCTCTGGCTTATAAAGAGTTCCTTTCCGGCCATGTAAGGTTCAGTAGGCCTAAAGGCTCCTGCCTGAAATCATGGAAAGCCACTGCCATCATAGTAAAGTTAAGTACATGGATCAATGGCCCGATTTGATACAAGGGCTCTTCCGCTTCCTGGCTGATATTAAATACACAATAGGCTTTATGGGATCTGGTGTTGACAAAATGAGTATACTTCCTTGTAGCTCAGTGTTGGCTTGCCAATCTTTTTCTTTGAAGGTGTCCTGTGCCTTTCATAGTTGCAGAAATTCATTAGAAACTGAAGTAGACATTCAACAAGTTTTTTTTTTAACCTGGTATGAAGATGAGACTTGTGCAACAACATCTGCTGGTAAAAAGGGTTGGAAGTTGGTGAGGGATACATTTCCGGTTCCTCTCTGTCTTAATGGAGGCACCCCCCACGACAGCGGGAGATCAAAGGCGAAGGAAAAACAAGGATGATTGAGGATAATTATCCATGCAAATTCCCCCCAGGGAAGGGGGGGAAAACGGGTTTCAATCGCAGTTCGTCTTGGTACCTGACTCTCAGTACGGCATGGAATGGGGGGGCGGCAGGGAGGCGCTGAATGATAAAGCACTTCGCCTGCTGAAAACCCTCCAACGCCGCCATTAAGAAGCAGAGCCTCTCCTGATAATTAGAGCTTAATTGGACTGAAGTACAGGTGTGTGCTAGAAGATTTTAAGGTTTGAATTTGAGATAAGACTTCATTTGGTGCAAAAGATGTGTGTAGGGGGAGAGGGGATCCTATCGTTTCTTTATTTAAAGTTTTCTTCTCTACATTTATGATTCGGCAACCGTCCTTGGAACATTAGTTCAAATGATATTTGTACAAGTAAGGATGGAAGAAATGGGATTATAAATTTGGAATATAACATCAAATGGAACTGTGAGAGTAAAAAAAAAAAAAAAGGAAAAAATGGAGGGAAGCTCTATTTTGCAAAAGGTTTATGATGGAAACTTAGAGCTCACTCTTCCCCATCCTTTATTATCTATGAAGTGAACTGAAGATAACTGGTTGTATATCTTCAGCTGGAAGGAAGGATGAAAGGAATCTGCGAGCTGTCAAGGAACTGATAAGGTTCTTTATTGAGTCATGTGCAGTTCGACGGACCACTCTTCTTCCCAGGCTGAGAGGAAAAATGGTGAAAACAGTTTATTTACTGGGACAGAGTGACTTTTGCAGCTGTTGTTAAAAGTTCTTGGTGCAAAACAACAAAGCAGGGGACAGAGCGATGGAGAAATTTCTGGAACAATGCAGTATCAGCTCTGCCCAAGGAATGACAGATAACAGCAACAATTGGGTGGGGGGGGAGATAACATCTTACAAGGACTAGAAGAAATACCATGGACAGAATAGAACTGCCTTGGGCTCATGTGATGGCAATGGAAGAGCTTTGCTGGGAGGGCATCCCCACTTCCCTTCCTCTACCCATGTCATGGAGGACGGTTCCTAGCCTCCCTCTCGCATCGTTGCTTAGCTGTGGCTTGGCTGCCACACTGTACAGCAAAGAACACAGTTTGTGTCTAGGAATGGAAGCCAATGCCCGCTATATGAAGTCTCTACTTGCACCAAGTTCGCTTTCCCCGGAAATCTTAACTTGCCTGCTACAGCTCAGGAATCTGCAGGCAATGATACACTTGCCAAATATGTAGGTCCTCAGTGTAGGTCCTCAATTCTGCCAGGTTTTGTCCAATATCTCAGCCATCCGTTCCATTATTTTTTTCTTTGAGAGTCAGGTCATCAGCACTATATTCAGGAGTCTCCATTTGTGCCTCTTTTGAGGCTTTCTGGGTTGTGGGTATTGTTTGTCCTTATAAAGAGCTGGCAGGCTATACCTCTGTTTTAAGACTCTAACAAGTTTGAAACGTTAAGTACTCCAGAGCAGTGTTTCCCAAACGTTTTTGGGCAACGGCACACCTGTTTACCGGAAAAAAATCTCGCGGCACACCACCATTAAAGCCCCGCCCCGTGACGTCAGCGCGCAGCGTCACGCCGGGAGGGACGCACAAAAGTGAACGTTTTTTCCCTTCCCCTTGCCGGGGTGGGAGGAGGCAGCAGAGCGAGGGACTGAGGGACGGCGGCAGCTGAGGCGGCGGCGGCTGTTGTGGTGGTGGCGGCGATAGCGGGCGGAGGAGGAGCCGTCGCCGGGAGTTGCTGCTGCTGCTGTTGCTGCTGCTGCCCGGACATGCCGGCCTCCTCCTCCTCCGCTGTCTCGCGCTCCTCCCTTTTGCGCGCGCTGCCCCGCCGCTCGGCACCAGCACCGCGGAGCCGCCCCCGGCTCGACGCGGATCCTCACCGCCGCCGCCTCTCGACGCCCGACTCGCCCGCCTCCCTCCCACGGCACACCAGCCGGTGTCTCACGGCACACTAGTGTGCCGCGGAACACCGGTTGGGAAACACTGCTCCAGAGGATGCTGGCTAGCTTGACTAGTCTGGAATCCTGGGTTTTTGCTGAAGGTGGGCCTCAAAAGGTTCCAGGTGAAGGCCAGATTGTTTCTGCAGGCTGAGGAGCTCCACAAACAACATCCTACATAACTTGCCATTGCCCCATCCTCCACAAGTGAAGGACTTGCAGTGACCTTCTGGGTACCATTCTGCAGGTAACGTTAACACTAGTGCAATTCCTATCTCCACAATAAAATAAGTATGGTAGGTAGCTGCTCTCTCTGGGATAAGAATGCCAGTTTTAAGAAAATCAGAAACTTGAGTGTTGGGAAATTTACAGTCTCCCTCACCATTTATTTAGGATACTTATACCCAAAAGGTACCAAAAATGGTTTACTGGCCCTGTATATGTTACCATCACATGGACAGCCCTACAGTAGGCATCAGTCAAAACTGGAGTGAGCAGCAGTTGGTAAGAACTGGGAAGAATTTTACATTCATAGGATAACTTTCACATAATATCACAATTTCTGGAATGTCTGCAAACAGCTGTGTTAACAGAAGTAAGCGCTGTCTAGCAACTCTGGTTATAAAAATCACATTTTATTTATATTAAGATATATATGTATCACCTTTCTGTCATTAAAAACCTCTGAGGCAGCCAGCTAACAAATTATTAAAACAATAATACAATACCATGTGACTTTATATCAAACTATTTAAAATGCACCATATTTGTATCATACTTTTTAAATTGTGTCATAATGTAAAGTAACAAACGTAATCAAGGTAACTCCTTCCCCAGTAATGGGTAGTGTTTCTTGGTAGACTTGACACAATTGCTCACACATGAGACTTGTTTTTATCATTCATGATACTCATTTAAAATAATGCACTTTGTTCCCAAAAGGCAACAGTTATGTCTTTAAGCAAGCTGAAGGCACCTGACTGGTACATTTAGAGCAAGCTCTGTATTATAAAGTAACTTTATTACATACCTAGTATGTAACTGAAGACATTTCAGGCAGAGATAGGAAAAGACCAAATTATTTGGAAATACAGATATGTATTAGTTTCCAGTGCCTTTCAGAATTAAGAGGCAAATTATAGAAAAATTGACTAATGGAACATTGAAAGAGATGCATTACAAATGCAATGTAATCCTTAAAAAATAATTATAAGCCTAAATAAGGCATCACTCTCAGATGTAAACAACTGCCTTCTAGTGGTTAATATTTAAAACTACATCTGAAATAAGTAGGCTTGCAAGCAAAACTAGACTGCCAATGTTGTGCACATGAAAACCACCTCTCCATTTCTAAAACAGATGTTGATTTTTAAAAACCAGCATAAGCAGTGCATAAAATCATTTGTCTAGTGTTTAGCATCCACATAATTTCAAGCTTCAGGTTTTCTGAACAGAAGCAGCATCCTAAGCCGGGTGACGACACTTAACAATATTTAAATTCAGTAACATGTTTCACCTTTTGCCATTGTGCACTGAATGAACCGAATAGTAAAGTCAGTCCATCTATCTAGAACTTCAAGCATGTTTTAATCTTACAAAAAGGACATTTGCCAACAGTCCTAATGGGAAACAGGCTTTCCCTGCCCCTACCTTTTCGGATATTGTTCCTTGTAACCCGTACAATTACTGGCAGAGATCCCACAGTGGGATATACAGTATCTACATTCACAAAAATGAATGTGCGTTTAATAAATAAGTTGATTATAGAAAAAGTGTTTCCATTAGTCCTTTCTGGAAGTAAATTGAAGGATATGTCTAGGTACTATTTAGTTCATAACAGGGTATGCAGCTTGATCAGAAAGTCGTGCCTTTTATAATCACTGAATTTTCTTCTTCATCCTTTAATGTCTTTTTGCTTTTAGATGTGTTTCTGTAATTAATTCTGTAAATAAATAGAAAGAAAAACAGGAAACTGTTAAAGCAAAAACTTGCATGATGCTGTCATATATTTCACATTTACATTCAAGGAAATGTCTCATTCAATAGGCAGATCTGCCATCTACCGTATTTTTCGCTCTATAGGACGCACCTTTTCCCCTCCAAAAATGAAGGGGAAATGTGTGTGCGTCCTATGGAGCGAATGCAGGCTCCTTGGCTTCGCGGCGACGCGCCTGTCCTGGAAGCCGAAGGAGGAACAGAAGGGTCTCCTTCTGTTCCTTCTCCAGCTTCGCTGAAGGGGCGCTGTGCCCTCTCCCTCTCTGCACAGCGCCTCTCCTGTGAAGGAGAGGCGCTGCACAGAGAGAGAGAGAAAGCGCAGCGCCCCGTGAACGACGCGCCTGCCATGCGAAGCCAGAGGAGGAACAGAAGGGACTCCTTCTGTTCCTCCTCCCGCTTTGCAGCGACGCGCCTGTCCAGCGAAGCCCGAGGCTCTGACCCAGAGAGGGATCCAATCGCCTGCTTCTCCTTCATAATAAATTGGTTGGCTTGAGCGTATTTTTAAAATTAGAGTGTTTGTTTTGTATCTAATAAGCTACAATAGAGACAAGTAATTAATATTTATCTAGCTGGCATACCACCCCACTGTTTCTCAGGAATTAAGCTATCTGTTTTTCTTGTTTTCATTATATCTTGTTGAAACCTCTTTTTCATATCTCCAAGCAACACTACTGACTGCTCTGTATAACAGTGGTACCTTCAGGTTACATACGCTTCAGATTACAGACTCCACTAACCCAGAAATAGTGCTTCAGGTTAAGAACTTTGCTTCAGGATGAGAACAGAAATCGTGCTCTGGAGGCACGGCAACAGCAGGAGGCTAAAGTGGTGCTTCAGGTTAAGAACAGTTACAGGTTAAGAATGGACCTCCGGAACAAATTAAGTACTTAACCCGAGGTACAACTGTATACTGCTCTAATCCCTTCTATAATCTCTTCTATACTGTCCTAATCTCTTCTATAATTTGATTCCCAATATTTTTACAGCATGACCCATAATGATACTGGCTGCAATCCCTGTTTGTTTAAATAATGGATGAAATGGTTTCTCCTTACCCTTTAACTCTTAGCATCTGTTCAATGGTATCTGGGAGAGGCATGCCGTAACTTTCCGGAAGAAACAGGGTGACAATTCCTGCTAGCACTGTCAAGCTTCCCATCAGAATGTAGGGAAGAAATCTATCATAAGCACCTGGTAGGAAGCACAGGGGGGCAAGGGAAGTAATAAGTAGTTATTGTCACGATGTTTTGCACAGACCAGTTCTTTGCAACTGTGTTCTGAGGGATTCTAAGGTTGCTTGGAAGCTTATCTGGAGCCTCTCAACACAAAGATTGGTTAATGGTACATCAACTTTGCCCGTACTATTCATTGTACCCTGCAATAATACTGAACTGAGTGGCTTGTAGCACTAAAAGGGAGCGTAGTGGTATTTTGCCTGGCAGAAAATAAGATAGCTGGGAACTTACCAAGATATACAAAGTAAGGCGAAAGGATGCTGCCAATTCTGGAGGCCATTGAACTGGCACCAACTCCCATGTTCCTCACAACCGTTGGGTAGAGCTCAGCAGTGTAGACATAAACCATTGAGAACGAGGCTGTGATCCCAAACTTTCCAATCATCACCAGCGTAACCGAGAACACAGTGAGGTCTACAAATGACAATCAAGCTATGTGTAAGTGTCAGTAAGTTTATCTGCCTTCTGCCATTCACTTTATCTTACTTCTTTTAAACCTGCCTGTTGTAACGGATAGAGTGTCAGACTACGACTTGAGAAACCAGGGTTCGAATCCCCACTTAGCCGAGAAGCTCACTGGGTGACCTTGTGCCAGGCACTGTGTCCCAGCCTAACCTACCTCACAGAGTTGTTGTGAAGACAAAACTGGGTTGGGTTGGGTTGGAGAACCATGTACACCACCTTGAGCTCCTTGGAGGAAAAAGTGGTCCATATATGTATTGTATTTTTCGCCCTATAGGACGCACTTTCCCCCCCTCCAAAAACGAAGGGGAAATCTGTGTGCGTCCTATGGGGCGAATGCAGGCTTTTGCTGAAGCCTGGAGAGCGAGAGGGGTCGGTGCGCACCGACCCCTCTCGCTCTCCAGGCTTCAGGAAGCTATCAGCAAGCCTGGGGAGCCCGCGGGAGTTCCCGCAGGGCTCCCTAGGCTGCGGATAGCAGCCTGCTGCACGGAGGGCAGGGAGCGCTGAAGCAGAGCACCCCGTGCTTCGGGCTGACATTGGGCAGCCCCACAAGCTCGGGGGACAGCGGTTTGGATTCCCCGACCTGGTTTTTTTTTGGGGGGGAATAAAGGAAATTCCCCCCCCCAAAAAAAACTAGGTGCATCCTATGGGCCGGTGCGTCCTATGGGACGAAAAATACGGTAATAAATAAATAGATTCACAAAGACTAGTCATGTTAGTCTGTTGCAGCAAAGAGCCAAAATCAAAACCTAGACTATGAATCACACGGCACTTCAAAAAGAATATCCAATATATTGTTCTTTTCAAAAGCTGATATCACAATGTGAAGTGGCTGATAGAACAACCCCACCCCAAATAAAAAGATTGTCAGATTAGTGTTCAGTTGCTGGTATAATAGGAACAAATGAGAGAGCTCATTCATTTATGTACAAACTTTGTATGCCATGCCATGTTATAATGGTCCCTGGGAGACTGACAAGAAATAAGCGTAAAAACAGTTTAAATACAGAATCAAACATAAAACCCCCAAATCTGACAGCATATTCTCAGCACTGTAAGCTCCCTTTCTGTCTTATATTGGTCTTCAGATATAATGAACAGAAGCAGAATAGGCTTCTATTTTAAATTGTGCACTAATGGACAAGTACAGTCACTCGCTCACTATTCTACCTGTAATGCCCACAGTTCAACCTGCTTGACCTTGTGGATTATATCTACAAAAGTAGGGGGAAAGTTCACATCAAGTAAAACGTTCTTACATGCAGGTACCAACTGAATGAAGAGAAGGACACATCCTCCTAAGAACAAGACTCCTGCCATTGAATACCGCCGGGGAAGATAATGGAGGAGCAACCAAGAAATGGTGTAAGCTGGGACTTCGATGACTGCCGAAAGGAAGCAATTGAGATAGATGTCTCCGTGCAGGTTAGGGGTGTCCAGAGAGAGGCCAAAGTAGCCAATGGAAATGACCATCCTGAAAGACAGAGCTATATTGTAATAAATATTCGGGGGCCTCAGAATAAGTGCTGCATTGGACTAGGCTTTGAAAATTATGTTTTGCTTTATTTATCAAGATTTATACACTGCCTAATAAAAAATAAATAAATCTCTGAGCGGTTTGCATAAAATGGTATCAAATGTTCATTAAAAATGACAATAAATCTGGCTTTAAAAACATAATGAAATCATCAAAATAATGATAAAATCAACAGATTTTAAAAAGAAACGCACATACATTTACACATGATAGCAAGTGTTCCCAAGTAGAAAGAAATGCATTGTCTCCATTTGTTGGCGTTCACATTACTGTCCAGTCCCAACTGCATTAATCCCAGGGGCTCAGACACCTTCCTAGGGTAATGGCTCATCCACAGCGTGGAGGGAACATGTCCTTCCTCTCCTCTCCACCACTCTAAGTGGCATGAGAAGGGGACACCCAACAGAGGTCTGGATCTGTAGTAATCTGATCAGGCATAAGAATTGCATTAATTAGACCTCCTGGCAGTTTGCTCGTTTCAAATGTTACTTTAGTTGTGTTGTGAAGAGCATGGGTACACATACCAGTTCCACCACTGACCTCTCTTAAGGTATCTGAACTAAAGGGATTCTTAGACCTCACACACAGGATCTGCAGCTTCACATGTTACCAGACTGCACCACTTTTGATTGCAGGTGGGGAACACAGTCTCTGAATGCTCCCTCATGTACAAATCTCCCTATATATTCAAAATGCAAATCAAGGAGGTGGAGCCCATAAATGTCCCCCTGACATCTTAGTTTTATATATGAATATATATATTTTTAATGTGGATGTGAATTTAAACTTGCCATTGGAAGTAAAACAACAGCAGGCAAATTATGTGAAGCTAGTTATGACAGCATAGCGTCCAACTCCAAAACAGCAGGATTTATCTGCTGCAGTAAACACAAAAAAAAACCAAGGTGAGTGAATCTTTGATAGAAATTCTCAAAGCAAATGCTAGCTGGTTTGGGATTTAGACTGAAGCAGAGACATTTCAATATGCTGCTATGTGAAATGCCACACAAACACATTTATACGTAAATAATGTTATGCAATGTGGCTCCTGGGTGTTTATAGGTGTGTGATTACGGCCACAGTCTCAACTACTGTGAATCAAGCTGGTTTCCTCAAAATGTTTTGGACCACAACTCCCATCAGCTCCAGGAAGTATGGCCAGTGGTCAGGGATGATTGGAGTTGCAGTCCCCAAGACATTTGGAGGGCACCAGCTTGGGGGAAGCTGCTCTGAATTAGCTGTCTCATAAGGAGAGGAAAGCTTTGTGTCTGTTCATCAACTGCTTACCATAAAATCACACACATGATAGTGATCGATCGGATATTCTGGGTCCTCACTAGGTCCAGAATGCTGTATGACCGCTGGTCCTGGGAATTCACATCTTGTAGCTATAGACAAAAATTACAGATGCACACATGAAAACCTGTTTTCTTTAAAATTAAGTGGCATTTCATTCAGCAGGAAATTTCAGTTGCATGTTCAAGGTAAATAAGGAACCTTTGCTATTAAGTGCTGTTGTTTAAAAATATATATATATGGGTGATGATTCAGTGCAGAAGTGGCCACTGCTAATTGTTTCCGAATAGAACTAATATCAATATGCTGTTATTATACTACATCATAGAAATCCAAATTTTGGAGGGAAATGGGGAGAAAAAAATGAACTTAGCAAATGATGATATAGTTTCAATTAAAATACTCAACTGCACTTAATATTAACCCAATCATGTGACTGCAAAGGGACTATGTAAAGTAATAATAATAATATTATAATATTTTTTATTTATATGCTGCCCATCTGACTGGGTTGCTCGAGCCACTCTGGGCTCCCAACAAAAAATAGTAAAAACACAACACAACATCACATACTAAAAACTTCCCTGAACAGGGCTGCCTTCAGTTGTAAATATATATTTAGTAAAACTAAATATAGCAATTACAATTTCAACTTAATTCCATTTTAATGTAAAGTCATGGGTGCGTATTTTTTTTTTAAAGAACGCTGTTGCCTTGCTCTCTTGTACTGTTATCCTGAAGCTTTAGATTTTTGCTGACATTTCTTTTTGATCCAAAGATAAATCAATTAGATGGTATCTCATGTACTATGCCAGAAATCCAGAGTATTCACAGGCAGGAGCCAGCAGGAGGGTCAGTGTGAGTTTTCAGGCACATGTCAGCTGCCTTATTAAACATCACTTGCCATGTTTGGGTTGGAAGATGAACTGCCAATTCTTTGTCTGGGGGATTCCTCTAATGAGCAGTTCAAACCATGACCCTAACTGCAAATTACTGTGTAAAACAATCCAGCAATTTCAATAACAGCTAATAGTACGATATCATGTGCACATGGAATGGATGTGAAAGCTTTGTTGCCTTGTGTAATTATGTAGGTGGGTAGCTCCTCTGAGCCACTCCCTGCAAATAAAAGGCTGGAGGTTGTATGCTCCAGAACGAGAGCAGCAAAGAGGGCACTCAAAAGATCCAAAACTGTCTCACGGTAAAATATGAAGAACTCCCTATCAGATTCACCCCAGCAGTGAGTCCGAAGAAATGATTAGTGGTATTTGAGTCTCAGAGTAACATGGACATGGCAGAACTGCACTGTTATTGCTGATGTTATGGGCAGTAACTAAGAACAGCTTCATTTCACTCAGGACATCAAAACATAATGGACTCTTCACTGGGAAGAATTTACATTTTTGCAGAACAGGATTGTGAGGAGGCACTGGTGAGTCCTTGCAGGAAGTTTCTGCAGCAATAAACAAGGTCTGGCTGAAGAACACATCTCCTCTCTCAGCATGTAGAAATAAACCAGAAATCCTGAGAGGGAAGTGCGAGTCTGAGGGCGACAGTAATTGAGGAAGAGAACAGAAGAAGAGATGGCTGCAGAAAATGTCCCATGGTGCTTGGTACCAGTGGCGTAGCGTGGGTTGTCAGCACCCGGGGCAAGGCAAGTAATTTGTGCCCCCTAACCCGTGGATTTGCACCCCCTAACCCTAACCCCCAGATGTTGCGCCTGGTGCGGCCGGCCCCCCCCTGCACCCCCCACGCTACGCCACTGCTTGGTACTTATTATAGAGCCACAGTTCATGCCTAATAGGCAAGGAAGAGGGTGGTTCCCTCTACCTCAATGCTGTAGATGCCAAGAATGCCGACTGGCTAAGGAGGAGGGTGGCAACCTCATTTCCTAACAGTCAAAAGGAATGTTGTTGGGGTGGACACAGGAGGGTGGTATTGAGGGAAGGAGCGCTAGTAATTTTTGTGTTAATTGTGTACAGGGGGAAGGCTAGGAGAAGGATGGGGGAAGAACCTAGGCACAGGAAGAGAGGAGAAGCCGATAGGAAGGATGAAGCTGGCTCCTGAATTCTGAGAACCAAGGGCCTACCAGATCTGTTCTGAAGCAAGAATGTCCTGGCATCCTGAGGAATCTCAAGAAGGGTGGGTTACAGGGGAGACCAGTCCACTGTGACGTGTAACAATTACTGTGAGTTGTGTGTTGTTGAAAAAATGCAATATCCCTGAAACAGGGAAGATAAATACAAATAACACCTGTTGTACTATAAACAGATGATCTAAAAAGGTCCTAGCTTTAACATTTATGCCAGCCTAACATAAAGAATAAGTAGAGTGCTGCATTTTAAAGGAGTTGAGAAGCAAATCCAGGATGTTGCCAAATCACAAGTTATAGGATTGCATCCAATATTAATCCTACTCAGAGTAGACAGTTACTAAGACATTATTAATGGAGGTCCATTCATTTAAATGGGTCCACTCTTAAGTCAAACTTAGTTGGATTCAACCCACAGTATAAAATGCTCTTCATATAACATTAAACGGGTTGAAAATGATTGTATATAGATAGGTTCATTACTGGAGAGCTAGATTTCATCTCCTCAAGCAGAACATTTTAATGGGCACTGCCATATCCAGACACTGGGAAGAAAATGTAAACAGATGCAACACATGGGCAGGTTTACCTCAATGAGGTCAAATATTACATCTGGAGCAGCAACATGGTTCATTTCTGCAGCTTTCCGAATGATGTCTTCTGCTTCTTTAATCTTGCCTTGGGACAGCAGCCATCGAGGTGATTCTGGAATGAACCTGTGATGTTTCAACATAACTTCAACAGAACAGCCAGGGTTGTTAAGCCTACATCCCAAACCACCATGGTCAAAAAGACTTTAACTTCAATGCTATCCTCTGTCCTCCTTGCATAGAAATACAATGTTGAAGAGCCAGTGTATAAACAGAGCAAGATTAGGGTCATTAACTCGTATGAAAAGGAGGAATTTATTCTATGCATATGAATGGGCTTTTGGCAGAGGTTTCAGGAAGCAACAACCCTGCTAATTCTAACATGTAACTATACATTAAATAACCTAGCAACATAAAAGGTTGTGTGTGTATTATACATGTTAGTAAAGTCGTTTCTACGAGTGGCAATAACACATTTCAGCAAGTCTCCCAAAAAACAACTCTTAGGGTTCTTGGAGAAACAACAGAAATTAAAATTCTTAGGATCTGAAATGTGATGAATTAAAAGAAGTTAAAGACTGAACTGTATGACAACATGCACCTTTGGTTTTAACTCTTTGGTTTCACATTGCATCCTGTTTCTCCTTTTCCCCTCCCCGCCCCCACTGTAACTTATTATGTGTTACCTAGGTTGTCTGGTAGCAAAAAAAATGTTATATATATATATATATATATATATATGCAGGTTTTGGTGTCTTCGGGTGTCTTCCCGTGTAAGAGTCGGGGTGTCTGTGCGACGTTTCGACGAGGTCTCACTCGTCATCTTCAGGCTGGTGCTTTCGGCTTCTTGTTACTGGAACAGAGCAGAATCTGGTGTTTGAGTTCCTATAAATACTGTTGAGGGGTGTGGTGTATAGCCTCCAACGTTCTGGGCAGAGAGGAAGTTCCTAGATTAGTGTGCCTTTTCTTCTTTTGTTCCTTAATTACTTGAGGGATATCTTGAGTGATTTCATGAGTGATATTCTGAATACCACTGGGTGGGTCATTAAGTGTAGATTAGTTGCTAAAGCTTTCGTGTCTTGACCTCTTGAGCTTGTGAAGAGTTTTTCTGAGAAGATGGCTGTGCTGCATTTAGTTGTGCTCTGGCTTGGCTTCGTGTATAGGGGCGAGCTGTGGTTTTGTGCTTTGTGCCAGCCAGATCTGTGTAGGGATTGCAGGGGGGTGCAGCATCCGGAGGTGCCACTATAGTTTGGCTACTGGATGGAGTCTGTAATATGTCTGTGGAGAGGGTCTGGGTTTGGGTCTGGTGTGGTTGATTGGTGACGGCGTTCTGTGTGCCTCTGGTTCTGGTGTCGGTTTTTGTGGGGAGGGCTAATTTCCAGATGTCTGGCAGGCGGGACGTGTCGTCACGCTTGTTCATGTTGTGAGGGTGTTTCTCTATCTCGATGGCTTCCATGATTATTCTCTTGTGGTGATGTTCCATGTTAAAGAGCAATTTGGAATCTGCAAAATTAATTTCGTGTCCTGTTTCTTTCATGTGTTGGAAAAGAGAGGAAGTTTTTTCTTCTTTTTTGACGGCATTCTTGTGTTCTGCGATACGTGCAGAACAACTTAACTCCCACATGCTTCCAACTTAAATTCCACTCTAAAACCCCAGCTACCGAAAGGATCCTGAAACGAACTGAACTATCCCTAATCAGAAACGAAATACATAAGAAAAGATACCTACTAAACCAAACCAACAAAGATCTGCTCACTCTTCACCTCAAACTATGTAACAAAATCCACCCTGCACTCTGGGACAAATGCAAACAACTAGCCGTCTGGAGAGCTGAAACTGAGACCTCACATAAGACAGACAGACACACCAACAAACTCTACAAACTAGAGAAACGCCAGAAACCCAGCCACCCTCCACAACAACCCATGAAACAAACAGTACATAACATATCAGACAGGATCCTCACCCCAACTGAAACCAAAGTACTCTCCAAAGGTTTCAACTTTGCAGTCGCCCCGAGACGCATCCCCACGGAAAACATCATATGCGGAGTCGAAGCTAGCCTGACCAAAATCGACCCAGATGAAGCCAATAAAATCAGACTTGAAGTCACCAACATCCTCTGCTCCAGCAAACCACCCAGAAGCAATTTACACAAAGAAGAACAGAAAGCACTCACCAACCTGAGGAAAGACAACAACATAATCATTCTCCCAGCAGACAAAGGCAACGCCACTGTTGTGATGAACACATCGGACTACCAAGCAAAACTATCAAATCTACTCCAAGACCCTACCTACCAACCTATAAAAACAGATCCCACCACCTATCTGGAAAAAACCACCAAATCCAAAATAAAAGCCTCTCCTATCAGTGAAGAAATCCAGCTAAGAATCATCCCCAGAGAAAAATCATCCAGATGCCCCAAACTCTACGGTCTCCCCAAGATACACAAAGAAGGAACACCACTCAGACCAATAGTCAGCTCCATAGGCTCACCTCTACAAAATCTCGCTAAATTTCTCGCTAAGCAACTTCAGCCCTATGCAGAATCCATCGCTTCACACGTTACTAACTCCTTCCAGTTCATAGAAACAATAAAGAAGCAATACCTACATCCCGATGACCTACTTGTGAGCTTCGATGTTGTATCTCTCTTCACTCAAGTGCCCATTAATGAAGCCTTGACAGCCATTCAAAACAAATACAACCCCCCCAAATACATCCTGGACCTGACCAACCACTGCCTAACCAACACGTACTTCATCCACAATGGACAAAGATACAAACAGATAGAAGGAGCACCTATGGGATCACCCCTCTCACCGGTCATCGCAAATTTGTACATGGAACACTTTGAAACCAATGCTTTAGACAAGTCAGAACACAAACCCAAACTTTGGCTCAGATATGTTGACGACACCTTTGTAATTTGGCCACACGGGAAAGAAAAACTAGATAGCTTCCTCACACATCTCAACAGCCTACACCCCAAAATACAATTCACTATGGAAATAGAAGACAACAACCAACTCCCCTTTCTTGACGTCCTAATCTACAAAAAACCTGATGGCTCCCTAGGACACACTATCTACCGGAAAAAAACACACACCAACCGCTACTTACATGCACAATCACACCACCACCCTGCACAAATAAACTCCGTAGCCAAGACTCTCATCTCCAGAACCAAACGCCTGGCAGACAAAGACCACTTGACAACTGAGTTACAGAATCTCTCAAATGTGTTAATCGCCAATGGATACCAGAAAAACAGGGTTACGAAGCTAATCCAAAAAGAAACACCCCCCAAAAACCAAGACACAGAAGAAAACAATGGCATGGCCCTCCTTCCTTATATCAAGGGCACTACAGACAAAATCAGCAAAATCCTCCATAAACACAATATCAAAACAGCCTTCTGCACCAACCAAAAAATAGCCAATATCCTCAGAAACCCAAAAGACAAAATCCAGCTGGAAAACCAAGGGGTCTATGAAATACCCTGCAAAGTCTGCCCAGCCACGTACATTGGACAAACAAACAGACGAATAAATGCACGTATCGCAGAACACAAGAATGCCGTCAAAAAAGAAGAAAAAACTTCCTCTCTTTTCCAACACATGAAAGAAACAGGACACGAAATTAATTTTGCAGATTCCAAATTGCTCTTTAACATGGAACATCACCACAAGAGAATAATCATGGAAGCCATCGAGATAGAGAAACACCCTCACAACATGAACAAGCATGACGACACGTCCCGCCTGCCAGACATCTGGAAATTAGCCCTCCCCACAAAAACCGACACCAGAACCAGAGGCACACAGAACGCCGTCACCAATCAACCACACCAGACCCAAACCCAGACCCTCTCCACAGACATATTACAGACTCCATCCAGTAGCCAAACTATAGTGGCACCTCCGGATGCTGCACCCCCCTGCAATCCCTACACAGATCTGGCTGGCACAAAGCACAAAACCACAGCTCGCCCCTATACACGAAGCCAAGCCAGAGCACAACTAAATGCAGCACAGCCATCTTCTCAGAAAAACTCTTCACAAGCTCAAGAGGTCAAGACACGAAAGCTTTAGCAACTAATCTACACTTAATGACCCACCCAGTGGTATTCAGAATATCACTCATGAAATCACTCAAGATATCCCTCAAGTAATTAAGGAACAAAAGAAGAAAAGGCACACTAATCTAGGAACTTCCTCTCTGCCCAGAACGTTGGAGGCTATACACCACACCCCTCAACAGTATTTATAGGAACTCAAACACCAGATTCTGCTCTGTTCCAGTAACAAGAAGCCGAAAGCACCAGCCTGAAGATGACGAGTGAGACCTCGTTGAAACGTCGCACAGACACCCCGACTCTTACACGGGAAGACACCCGAAGACACCAAAACCTGCATTCCTGTACCCGTGAAAATCTACGAAAGCTATATATATATATATATATATATATATATATATATATATATATATGTAGACTGTGAGTCTTAAAATATCTGCTTCCTGTCTTGCAGGCCTTTTCCACCTTACCTGGGAGCATGGGGCCCAGACTGACTCCAGCTGTTGAACAGACACTTGGACTGGGAGTTTTGCTGGGGAGATTGTTGCTGCTATTGATATTAATTTTTTGTATCTTTATTTCAGATCTTACGATTTCTGTGGAAATTGTTCAGTTTGGTTGTATATTTTTTATGTTTTATTCATTATTTCCCACTACTTCTGTTATGTCGGAACTGTGCATTTTATCATGTTGTAAGCTGCCTCAGCACAGTTTGAACTATGGAAAGGACATACAGTATACGAATAAAATGATGTATGTATGTAATTTGAAAAAAAAAAAAAAATCAACTGAGGGTGCCCCCAGTAAAGGCATAGCTAGCACTAGCTAGCTTCCAAAATGTGAACATTTTATTTAAAATACACTCACCACCACAGTGGAACGTACAGCAGGCCAGGTATAGTGAGAGCCACTAGCAGCGTCCGCCAGTCTCTGATGAAGTAAGCGCACAGTGGCAGCAGCATGTAGCCAAACGCATAAAATATGCAAACGCCTAATGTGCAGTAGATAATACGGACTGATTTGCCAAGTATTTCTGTGCCTGTTCAAAACAAGGGAGTGTTGATTAGCCTTTTAACTTTTAAAAAGCCCTCTTGTTTTACCCAAATGTGTTTGGGAAACATTTTAAAAAGCCCAGTGCATCTTCCTTGGATTTAGGATATGCCTCTACTTCTGTCCCTGATCCTGAATAAAGAAGAGTATTTAGATTGATAGTGATGAGTGAGTTCCTCATGATCAAGCATTTTGTGGTATATGATAGTACATAATATTCTGGGTTAAGAGGATGTAATATATTGAAATACAGTTCAAAGAGACAGTCTAGCCTTCACATAAGATATTTATTAACTCTCTAATGGCCACTGGATGCAAGACCAAATGAATGGTTAGCAAAGAATTCACACTCTAATCTTTGCCAGTACTTCAAGCTAGTATATTCATTCAGTTAGAAAGAAATAGATGTGTGAATGCCTCATTGACATCTTTCCAGTAAAAAATAAAAAGGCACTGGGGATGCAGTCATACCTTTATAACGTAATACTTAATTACGCTGCTTAAATCCCATTCAATTCTACGGCATGAAAGACTGAAGCCACAGGACAAAACACACAATTAGCTTATGGGAAGACTGCTATAGGTTTAATAAAACTGTGTCTTCTCTATCTGTTCAATGTGTATGTTGGGCTATTACGAAGACTGGAAGGTCTGCACACCCTAACATCTTCCACCGCAGACTCGTTGCCATTTCAGTTTGGTAACTCAGAGCTTGAGTGTCTTACACGGAGTGAAGAGAACGAGCTGGATGGGGCTAAGGGAAACATGTAGAGCAGGGGTCAGCAATTTTTTTTAGCAGCAGGCTGGTCCACTGTCCCTCAGACCTTGTGGTGGGCCAGAGTAGCAGCACTGGGGGGGGGGTAGCTGGAAGAAGAGGCTAGGGGGACAAGTAGTCCTCCTCCCCACCCCCCAGCCCCAGCCGCTGTGCTTACCTTTCCAGGGGCTGCCACCACGGCTACTGCTTCTGCTTCTCGTGGATAGGCAGAGCGAGCTTGTCTGCTCCACTCTCTGGCCCACAGGAGCACCAGGGTGGCGACAGTGACGGGAGGAAGAGGCTGAGCAGTGGCAGCTCTACCAATCAAATGCCGCGGAATGGGGACATCTCTGCCAATCAAACATCGCAGAGGTAAACCAGGCACAGTGTCTGGATGGCAGAGTGTCACTGGTCAGCCTCTTCCTCCTGTTGCCATCACCGGGAGTCTCAGCTTTGCGGCAAGGGCTGGATTTAGAACCCAGGTGGGCCTGATCGGGGCCGTAGTTTGCCGACCCCTGGTGTACAGCTTGCCCAATCTTTATAATGGCTTAGCATGCACTGGGAGAGGGAGGAATGTATTGTGGGAGGAGGATGAGCCCCTAAACATAACATCACTCATTGAGAAATTTGGCACCAATACTGAGAATTCATACTCTGCTTAAAGACTGTTACATACCAAGTACAAACGCTGCCACATAATTAGAGATCTGCCCTATTCCAACTATGAGAAACAGGATGGAAAACATCTCCCAGGTTGTTGAGAAGATCTGGAGGAAGCTAAAGCCAGTCTGGACTCCCATTGTGACAAACAGCACATTTTTCCTTCCAAACCTATCATGGGACAAAGATAAATAAAAATCATGTTAGTTCATGAAGCATTAAAATAGTAGAAATCTAGGGTCTGGGGTGTATATTTGTGGGGATTAATATCTATTAACTTTCATGGGGGTCCTCTTGATCACATCTCCCTCAGCCTTGTTTTCTGTCTACATCAGGGGTACCCAATCTGGTGCCTTCCAGATGTTGCTGGACTGCAAGTCCCATAATCTTTAACTACTGGCCTCATTAGCTGGGGTTGATGGGAACAGTAGGTTGATGGGGACCCTTTCCCCTACTGGAGATAGTATGCCCTTGAATACCAGTTACTGGGAGTGGGGAGAATGATGTTGTACTCAGGTCCACTCAGTGGGCTACACATAGACACCAGGTTGACAACTGTTAGAAGAGATTGCTAGACTAGGTTGGCCTTTGGCCTGATCCATCATGGTTCTTCTTATATTCTTAAAGAGAACCAAAACATTTATTTGGGTTGGAAGCAGAGGAAGTTTCTCTGGATTTAAACTTTTGTTCCCATTACTTTAAACTGCTGTACTGGGGATCCAAGTTTGAGAAACACTGTGGCTTGTGCCATGATAAAAAAGCCACTTGTAAGGTAGGTTGGCCCTAGAGTATAAATCCAATAATTGTCATCTGCCCATTGTACAGTGGTGCCCCGCAAGACGAATGCCTCGCAAGACGGAAAACTCGCCAGACGAAAGAGTTTTCCGTTTTGGAGGTGCTTCGCAAAACGAATCTCCTATGGGCTTGCTTCGCAAGACGACAATGTCTTGCGACTTCCTGCTGGTTTTTTTTCCTTCCCCCCTTTTTCTAAGCCGCTTATCAGCTGATCCGATCAGCAGATAAGCCACTAAAAGCTGCTAAAAGCTGCTAATAGCGCTAATCCTTCAATGGGCTTGCTTCGCAAGACGAAAAAACCGCTAGACGAAGAGAATCACAGAACGGATTCTTTTCGTCTTGCGAGGCACCACTGTATTCAATGTTTACTTTGCATTTCAGGTGTGATATGAATTATGACTTCTTGCTTTTATTTTTAAACAAAGCATGGCTATTTTGATGTGTTTTCTGTGATTATTTAAACATATGCAGGTGTTTCAAATTACTACTTTAAAGGTTATGGATAAATTCTTACATTTTCAGTAAACATTTATCTCCAAAGGGAAACATTTTATTTTTAGCCGAATTTGCCCTGCTTTTTAAACACAATGGACAACTCAAACAGAATAAGGATATGATGTTCTTACATTGTTGCTGTTCTTGAGTAGTTCTTTTATGATGTATCTTGTTATCAAGTGATTTTTAACAGGTTGTGGGAGCGAACTGGATTGGGATGATAACTGGGGGCGACAGTTGCGCTGTATGTACTCCAAACAGAAAATTGTGTTGTCTATGCAGATACTAAGTTGCATTATTACATTTCAATGTTCAAGGGCAATATCACTTTACACTGTGTTTTATGTCCTGCTTGACCCCTTGAAAAAAAGGTGTAGAATTTAAGCTGAGGTTCAGGCATGAAATGTACAATTGTATCCTAAATATGTTCAGTACATAACATCCAGTTTCATTTTCATCAGAGCTACTGCATCACATACATACACAGAGATATCTAAGCAGGTAAGTTAAGCCAAAGGTTGGCCATAAAACACATCACAATGAAATTTTGATTTACTTATTTCATAATGTCAAAATGGCATCATTCATAGTTGTGATAAGCATATCTGAACGATAAAGGAAGATATCAAATATATTAGTTTCTGTTGTGCTGGCAGCTTAAATTGGTGGATTTGTTGATTATTTAAGATTGCTCAAGGGTAGAAAGATGGCATCACACAAATTATTGTTTGATATACTACTATAAATTCAAAATTTGTTGAAATACCTCATGCTTAACTAAAAGAAAAAAAGTTATGGGAAGCATGTTGTGCTCTCAAAGTCCATCACAGATTGTGCAATTATGGCAAGAAGAACCAAGCATTTTGGTGTTACCTATTTAAAAACCAGCTAATTCACTACAGTTGAAAAATAAATCCACTGCAATGCAGAAACTTAGCTGTAACTGAATTTTAAAGCGTTGTGTCTTAAAAAACACACAAAACCATTAATATATACACTTTACCTGTCTGAGAGTTGTCCAGATACAAAGGAGCCAATCAGTACGCCCACAAAGAACAAAGAGGTAGTTAGAGGTGCTTTCCAGTCGTTTTCACACACAAGATCCCACTGTAAGAGAGAGAGAGAGAGTTTCAATATTTCTGGCATGCATGTAATATATATGGCCCATTTTCTACAACAACCAAACAGTAACCTACTACATTACTACTAGAATGGACTTTTTAAATTTAAAAAGTACCTTTATGTGTAAATCGGAATTCAATGCTTTGATCTAAAATCTCTTACAGCAAATGCCTGTTTGGTCTATCTGCTGAGGCCTTAGGTCAGGGGTCAGCAAACTTTTTCAGCAGGGGGCCAGGTCCACTGTCCCTCAGACCTTGTGGGGGGCCGGATTATATTTTTTTTGGGGGGGGGGAGAAAAAAAGAACAAATTCTTATGCCCCACAAATAACCCAGAGATGCATTTTAAATAAAAACACACATTCTACTCATGTAAAAACACGCTGCTTCCCGGACTGTCCATGGGCCGGATTTAGAAAGCAACTGGACCAGCTCCGGCTCCAGGCCTTAGGTTGCCTACTCATGCCTTAGGTTAAACCATCAAAGAACAAGGCTCTACAGATGCTGAATTACAGAGCTAAATTCTTAGCATAGGGTGATTCAGAGAAAAATGAGTGGAATTTAAAGGAATTTTTTGTTTAAATTTGAATGTTGCATTGTTGACAATATATTCCTAGATACACAAGCAAGCGCAATGCCTTGGATCCTAAGTTGTTCCTCCATTCATGAAAAGGGGAGGTCAACTGCTGCCAACTCACACTGCACCACAGTATCACACATTATTTTCAAGGGTTTCCCCAATCCCCAGGAGCAGATTTTCAGGGAATGCAGAGGGAAGGTGAGAGGTGTGAAAGCCCTGCTCTGTGAACAAAAACTCTGTTATATTCATGTAAGAGTTGTTAGGATCCGAGCCAGTGAGTATGGTTTTTTTGTTGTTGTTTTTTTTAGTAATGTGCACATTTTCCTAAGAACAGTTGAAAACAGACAGTCAGAACAGCAGAGTCTGAGACCAATGCTT
Source organism: Podarcis vaucheri (assembly GCF_965113315.1). NCBI lineage: Eukaryota > Metazoa > Chordata > Lepidosauria > Squamata > Lacertidae > Podarcis > Podarcis vaucheri. The sequence continues at coordinate 60,793,911 of NC_138760.1, forward strand.
AACACTTTAGGGCAAGGGTGACCAACCTGCAGCCCTCCTAGGCAATATGGTGAACGGTCAGAGATGAAGGAAGCTGGAGTCCCAACAATATCTGGAGAGCCACAGAATATACACCTCTGCTTTAGGGGTGCAAATTATGGTTGAGTTTTCACCCCCTGCTCACCAAGTTGCAACTCTCTGGTAGAAAATGAACACTGGATTTTTCCCGAGGCACATAGAAGTGCTTCTTGAATTGTAGCCCACAGAACATACTTTTGTTACAGCTTCAAATTGCTTTTTTACACCTTTGCCACGTGCAAAGGCCTTCCAATCTGCATCAGTAAGACATCTGCCCTCAAATTGGAGGGGAATCAGTGTTAAATGCCACCCAAAGTTGTGTTTGCACAGGTGAGACTGTGCTGTTTCCGTGTAAGCTTAGCATGTATTTAGCTCAACAGCAGTTAGAATTGCAGTGTAGCCTAGTAGCATTACTTGGGACAGATTCAGAACTGAATATAGCAAATCAACTCAGGCAAGAGCTATTTTCATTCTCCGATACCTTTTAGACAAGGTTACTGAAGTTCACAGAGCTAGGCTGCAGGTCTCACATAATGCTAAATGTAATGCCTTTTCTTATACTGAGCATGTAACATCATTAGCAGTAGAAAAATATATACCTGACTACTTTTTCCTGACCTTCACATACTAGTCTATTCCCTGCCACCGAGATAATTCAGATGATGAAATCCACTCAAAGTTGCCAAAGGCATGTCAAATCCTAACAATCACAAGAGCTACTACTTATATCAGGCCAGATAGTGCATAAAACATTGTCAGAGAGGATTAGAAAGGTCTGTGTTGCGCATGATGATAATGCTTTATCTGCAAGGTGTGACACAGAAAGTCATTCACCATGTGGTGTCCTCTTAATTACGTATCTCAGGGCACTCCACTTAAGATGAAAGACAAATTTCATAACATAGACTGACAATGTGGGATAGTGGAAGGCCATCAAAATGGGGTTCAACGAGATAAAAACAAAACACAACAATACAAATTCTAAAATCAATTACCGTATAATAATAATAATAATAATAATAATAATAATAATAATAATAATAATAATAATTTCTTTATACCCTGCCCATCTGGCTGGGTTTCCCCAGCCACTCTGGGCGGCTCCCAACAGAGTATTAAAAATAGAATCAAACATTAAAAACTTCCCTAAACAGGGCTACAAACTCTAAAAACAGCAAAACCATTAATACAAGTGTACAATTTATATTTAAGAAATGATTGGGTCACACCTCAGGGAAAGCCTTCTTAAACAAAAATGCATTTAATAGGTGCCTAAACTTCATGACACTGAGTGCCAATCAAATATTGGCTGGTAACTGATTCCAGGGGGCTGGAGCTGCAACACTAAAATACCTCTTTCTAGAACAAGCACAGCTCCTGGGCATGCAGTACTCTTAGCAGTGCCCCATCTAAAGAACACACTTGCCAGACAGGGATATATAGAGTGAGGTGGTTACTTAGGTAACCTGGTCCCAAGTTGTTTAGGGCTTTAAATGCTACAAACAAAATACTGAACTACACCCGGTGGCATACCAGCAGTCAGAGCAGTTCCCTCAACAGGGGTGTTAGTTTTATCTTATTTTATTTATTTATTTCACAAAATTTGCATGCTGCTTGATTGTTAAAAACAACAACAAAACACCCTCAAGGCAGATTACAAAACAATAAAATCAAGAAAAATGTACAACATATTAAAACATACAAAAAGTTAAAATATGAAAACAGATTAAAATTCACAGCAGCATTTCTAAGCATCTGTGTAGGCTTGCCTAAACAAGAATACAGTGAAGTCACACATGCTTGAGATCAATAGGCGGGGAGTTCCAAAGTGTAGATGCTGTCAAACTAAATGACTGAGTTCTTACAAATGCAGAATGGTTATTATGTGGCACCTGTGGTAGTGCCAATTCCACCAATCGAAGTGGTCAAGTGGGCACATATGGGGTAAGGCAATCTTGTAGGTGAACTTGTCCCAAGTTATTAAGGGTTAGATGATGTTGTCCCCAGTCAACAACCTAGCTGCAGCTTCCAGGTTAAACCCAAGGGAAGCCCCACACAGAGCACAATGCAGCACTCCAGTCTTGGGGTCACCAGTGCCAAGACCACAGTAGCCAAGCTATTGGGTGTATTAACTATGGGCATCTTGCAACTCCACGGATTGCATTACACAAACAGGTTTTCCACAGGGGCTATGGTGAAAAATTTCTCATTCTATAAATTAACAGAACGGGCTGCATCACTTCTGCCTTGGACTGGAAAGTTACAGAAGCACTGTGGCACAGCACTGGTCTGATGTGTAGGGCATCTCCTGAAGGAGACCTATTTCTCAGGTTACAAAACTTGCAGGCCCGGCATAGCAGAATGTGGCCTTGATATTAACAAACGTTTCCATAGTGCAGCTCTTATAAACATAGTATCAAGAATGGCCTCCGAATATTCAATTCCACCCTGATGACATAAACATGGTTATCTTGAATATCATCACTGAAGTATGTGATGTCTATTTTCAGGGACATACAAATGATTTCATTCTAAACCTAATAGTAAATGTTTTCAAATCTGAGCTTTCAACCAAGGAAGTAAGTCTCACTAAACTCAGTGGAATTCATTTCTGAGTAAATAACCTTAGGATCATGATGTTGATATATTCATTTTTATTTCACCCTGCTATCATAATGTGTTTCTACACACACACCCAATTTTAAAATCTGTTTACTGACAGTCCTAGGTACAGGTAAGTAACTAGGGTCAATTGTCAAAATGGTCACTGCCAACCTTCACTGTGGATATTTGCAAGGTGAATACAGCACTGAGTCATACGTACGGTAGTGGTCACTATCAAACTACCAGGTTATTAGATTTTTACATCTGTGTGGAGGAAATATTGCATTGTAAAATGTGACCCACTCTTACCAACGTTTATCATATGCTATTTTGGCTGTTTAAAGCCACTGAAAAAGAAGGTGAGAAAGCAAGTTCCTGGGGAAACAGTACATTACTCAGTGGAAACCTTCAACAAAGAGTAGTTTTTTCAGCCTGGTGAGCCTGAATCCCCTGGGTCCAAATGACACTTTCTGTGACAGTGGCAGACACTTTTACAGTCTAATCCCAATCAGAATTTGGCATGCCTAAACCCACTGATTCCAATGGTCTCAGATATACCTAATTATGTATAGGATGCATGACAGAAGTGGAGATTCTTTGTAGACTGTGCATGTGTTACATCAGGAGGGAGAAAGACATAATAGCCTGGTGTTAACCCAGCAGCAGGACAACCAACCAGCAGGAACTGGGTTGGGATCCTTATCCTATGCAGCTTTACTTACTAAGAGAAATAGGTCACACTGAATTCAACTATAATTACTCCAATGTAACTGTCCACAGGATAGCAGTCTCACTTTATAGAACATTTGTACATTAGGAAATGCTATAACAGAAACACAGCAGATTTCCTCCTTTCATTTTTAAGAAAGACCTTTCCTATTTTTTAGAAAACCTTTTTAAAAAAAATAAAATAAAATAAACAGGTCAACTTCAAACCATTGCTTATGAAGCAGGCTTGTTTCAACAAAACATAGTTAAAATTAACAAGCGTTTATGGTTCAGATGAAACACTAAACTGTGCTCAATCAAAGATGGAAGCCAAAGTTCTGAGCTCTTCTTTTATGGTTACACAGGAAGAGGAAAGGGGAAGGGAACCATGAAGGCCTGGCTTATCATGACATCTGAACTCTCCACGTGTGTAACTTTGGCACATATAAGAGCTAAGATCTGACACAGGGAGGGTTCCTTTCCTGTCATAGAAATCCAATGCTGGTATCCTCAGTGACCTTTAAACACAGTAGAGCACAGAGGACTTTGATGGATGCAGATAATGGGACTCATTCTTCATCAAACGTGAACACTCCCCACCCCTTCGAAAAATTTCTTGCAAGGCTGAATCTCAGGCAAAGGTCACCCTGACTAAATGGCAAGGTAAGGCAAGAGATTAGAGAGTTAAGCACATTTAAAATTGAAAGTGGGAAAGTAGGTGAAAGGCCACTTATGCAACTGCTCCATACAACATAAACACAACACCTCTATAAAGTGTTTAGTTGCTCCACATCTTTGGCTATGAATTGCCAACTGTGCTTTTATCTAGCTATGCAATTTTTTTTGTTTCTTTTATAAGTGTCATTTAAGGCGAGGATAGGAGTAGGTATATGGAAGTTCTGAAAACTAGGGCAAAGAGCATATATTACTTATGGGTAGAGACTTGTATGTAGGGTGGGGCATGGCTTTACAGGAAGGAAGAAATGTAAGTAGGTTAAAGGGAACTGTGTTTCCTAGATGCTTTTATGTTATCTTTATACACTATGCTGAACTCAGTGCATGGGCATATAATGCACCATTTCCCCAATCCCTTTGTACTAATTACTTAAGATTGTGTGCCATTCATATTAGGCTTTGTCCTATTTGATGAAACTCCAGGGTCCAAACTAAGATCCTATGGAATATGGCAAACTGTAAAATATTTATATCTGCTTGTCTCATTTATGAGACAAGCAGAGTTCATATTTCCAAAACATTACTAAAGGAATGTAATATAGGAGACTACACAGTGCAACAGCTTAATCTCACGAATATTTATTCAAAGGTTAGTCCCACTGTGTTCAATGGGGCTTAGTAAATGTGTTTAGGACTGAACTCTAGAAGTATTCTGATAAGGGAAGGCTAAATTCCTTAACTTAGTGCTGGGCATATACATATTTTGCCTAGCTCACCTTTGTAGATTTCAGGTCGTGAAAGTGAGGCAAAAACCCCCTCCCAATATTGCATTAATGTCTGTGTGTACGTATGTAATTTCAGAATCTTCCGTCTTGCATGGACATACAAGAGGGATTATTGGATTGAATTGTACTATTTTACCACAAACCCTGTAAATATTACTAAAACATTTCTTTAAGTCACTCTAGGTGGTCAGATGCAAAGGAGCGTAAGAGTCCCTAGGAAGAGCATTCCACATGTGAAAAGCCAATAGGCGTTAAAATCCTAAAATCCAGATCCTAAGGTTTCTTCATGAGTAGTCTTACAGTATCTTTTGAGGCTCCGATGCTACTCCCTTTTGTAAGATGGCATTCATTATTCCCTGGAAACACAACCCATTCATCCGTCGTCCACAATGTTATGAACTATATGGGACAAGCATAAAGCGCACTTCATGCCCTCAGAAAGAAAAGCAGGAAGGTGGCCATGTATATTTTTAAAAAGGTAAATGTGGGCTTCATGTTGCAGATTGCAGTTAACAGTGGGGCCCTGGATCTGAAAAACGCCACAGATTGTGGAAGCATAGCAAATATAATGCTGGAATTAAGAAAATAACAAAAATAATATAAAAGTATGAACACTACATACCTGGTTAAGAGGTATTTTTTTAATATAACCCTCCCAAAACTTTGAATTATTCTAGTTAGTGAACAGTCAAATAGCCTTTGGATCAGAACTGCCTGGTTTGTATTTCATCGCACTGAACTATCCCTAGTATGAACTGCCTCCTTGGCTCTTGCACTGACATGGTCTCCTACAGTGAATTGCAAGAAGGATTAGCTAGCAAACATATTAACTTCTGAGCCAGATTCTAGCCATGGAATTTGAGGTCTTACTGTGTTCAGTGTGAGCACTGCATACATTTGCTGGTACCAGGGGACCTGGAAGACTGCAATTTTCAAGCTTTTTGAGTATGTGATCCTTTCTGAATACAAAGGTTGCTTTCAGATGACCTAATGTTCAATAAAGTTTGTGGAAACGTCATTATGATGTTGTCTGTTTATTGAGCATACAACACAATTTGTTTGTCTGGACGTCGTGCCAAGCAGTTGTTGTCCTACAATATCCAGTGCAGTTTCCTATCACTTTCCTTATTGAATAAAGTCCTGGTCCTGACCCCTGAATAAAAGCTGGTTTGTTGTGCACAAGCATCAGATCCATTTTTAATTGTGTAACCTGAATTTAACAGTATGCAAGACGTTATGCATCTTTAAACACGACAGACCAGCTGACATCAACCCGTCTCCATGCACCAACCTCTTCTGCAGCCACTGCCGCAATATGCTCTTCCTGTTGCTGTGTGGATGCTGCTAAAGACCCTCTGGGGCAATCTCACCTATGTCTTGCTCTAAGGAAGATGGGTTCCTTCCTCCATGAGCAAGGTAGTCCCACAAAGTGCCTGGACTGATGTCACTTTGCAGTCACAAATACAGTTTGATGTTTCCCAGTAGCGAACTGTGGCACTGCAAACAGGTGCTCTCCAGGCCACTTTGTCCACAATGGTTCACTCTTAGAAAGGACCCCTCTTCAGACTGAGGCACATGAAACGCTTTAGGAGTGTTTCTGCCACTATGCTGCAACAACAATGTGACAGCAGCACCCCTAGACTCATAGGGGCTGGGCTGGAGGTGGTGATTGGCTGGTCACTGGTGGCATCAGCTGCATCAGCACTGATCCACTGCTCTTCCATCTCAGAAGAGCTGCTTGGTCAGGCCAATGGCCCATTCAGTTCAACATCCTGTTCTCACATTGCTGAACCAGATGCCTGTGGGAAACCCGCAAGCCGGATTTGAGCAGAAGGACACTCTCCCTTCTGGGGGTATCCAGCACCTGACATTCATAAGCATTACTGCCTCTGACTATGGAGGCAGAGCATAGCTGGACAGTAATGACTAGTAAAGGTAAAGGTACCCCTGACCGTTAGGTCCAGTAGCGGACGACTCTGGGGTTGCGGCGCTTATCTCGCTCTATAGGCCAAGGGAGCCGGCCTTTGTCCGCAGACAGATTCCAGGTCATGTGGCCAGCATGACTGGCGAAAGCAGAGCAGCGCATGGAAATGCTGTTTACCTTCCCACTGGAGTGGCACCTATTTATCTATTTGCACTCTGTAATGACTAGTAGTCACCACCGAACAAGGGGACCTGATATGGGAATAGTCAGGATTTATGTTAGGGGAGGCAGAACCTCAGTTTGTTAAGTAGTTAAGTATTTGCATTGGTTTACTTGATGGGGGGGGGTTGCCCCCTACCCCCCCAGCTACGCCCATGGGCCCTGAACCTCTTATCAGCTAAGGCTAGTATTAATGGTCTGAACTGAAACATATTTCTCCTTCCTGAAGAGCACTTGTTCCCTGGTTGTGGACACTGCAGTCAGAATTACGTAGGTAGGATGGAGGTGGGAGGAAGAGGGAACGATTTTGCCTTGAAGCAGGGTTTTGAACGAAACAGACCTTTGGTCCATTCCAACTCCTGTGATTGTGCAAAACAAGTTTTGCATACAGGGTCAATAAAGAGCAGTTTCTAGAGTGCGTAGATCTGATACTCTCAAGCAGTGCTATGGACTATGCAAACTTTCGGCACATGTTAGTAAAATATTTTACTAAGTTACTATGTATGTAAAAGTACTGACTCAAAAAATGCTACACATCTATACGTGGAAAAGTTTGTTTACAGAAACTTATAACGCTATCCAATCTTAACATAATACTTTGAGGTAAGTTCCACTGTAACTAGTGATGCTTACTTTCAAGTACATAGGCATAAGAGTGATGTGCCAGAACACATTTGTTTTAATCTGAGACGATTAAACCCAAAGCACATAAGAACTTAAACTACTTCAAAGCTATGGGAGAGGCATGTTCCTCAATTTTATTTTAACCATTTCAACCCATTTAAAGGTTAACTACAATTATAATTTAAGGTTAACTACAACTATTATATGGGACGCGGGTGGTGCTGTGGGTTAAACCACAGTGCCTAGGACTTGCCGATCAGAAGGTCAGCGGTTCGAATCCCCGTGACGGGGTGAGCTCCCGTTGCTCGGTCCCTGCTCCTGCCAACCTAGCAGTTCGAAAGCACGTCAAAGTGCAAGTAGATAAATAGGTACCGCTCTGGCGGGAAGGTAAACGGCATTTCTGTGTGCTGCTCTGGTCTGCCAGAAGTGGCTTAGTCATGCTGGCCACATGACCCGGAAGCTGTACGCCGGCTCCTTCAGCCAATAAAGCGAGATGAGCGCCGCAACCCCAGTCGGTCACGACTGGACCTAATGGTCAGGGGTCCCTTTACCTTTACAACTATTATATAATTAAAGAGCTAAATAATTTCTTAAAAACAAAAACAAAATAGATATATGAAATGCACATAATGTAGCTCAGTAGTAGAGCAACTGCTTTGCATGTAGAAGGTTCCAGATTTAATCCCCAGCATCTCAAGATAGAGCTGCAAATCTCCCCAGTCTGAAATCCAACAGAGGTGCTGCAAGCCTGCCAGTGAGTATTGACCACAGGAAGCTAGATGGACCAATGGTTTAACTTGTTATAAGGCAGCTTCTCATGTTACTAAGTATGGGAAAGTAACATGCCAGTTCCACTGTCTCTGCTCCTTCTGCAATTTTCCAAAAAGAAGTAAGGGAGCATGCAAATTTTCTCTGTATTGTACTGAAGGAAGCTATTACCTGCAGTAATTTAGCAAGTAATAGAACAATTGTATGTGTGGACGTGTTCATTGCTATTGAACAATACTGTACTATGTTTTCTATGCTTTTCTTGGATATACAAATAAATGAGTAGGTAGGTAAAATCACAGAATGGTAGGGGCCAAGAGGGTCACAGTCCAACCCCTGATAATCTACTAATAACTCTAAACCCAACTGCAGCACCCAAATGAACCCTAAAATGAGTGGCCATTCAATTCCCATCACATGCCAGGGAATGTTTGGAACATTGACCTTTGTTATGTGACTTCATAAATCATACTACTATTAAGTTCTTCTGCCATAAATCTGTAGCAATTTGTCAGCAGTTCCATCTGTGCACACTGTGCTACAAGCTACTAGACAACAATTACAAAATCTTGACTGGAGTAATTCAAATTGCACTCATTACTGTTTGCCAGGGGGAGAGAGAGAGAGAGAAGAAAGCATTCTACATGCAAATATATGATCTAGCTTACTTTAAAGTAACTTTAAAGTAAGCCAGTTAGAATCACTGTCAACTAAGAATAATGTGCTTACTGGGATATAATATTGCCATTATTCCAATTTTGTTCTGATGGTTTTCTTTTCTTCCTCTAAAAGTTACTTCTCCATAAAAGTCACAGGACCCTATGGCAGGGAGAGTCAACATAGGAATGAAAGGGAAACTGAGGGGAGTGCTGTTGTGCTCATGTCCTGCCTGTAGGCTTCCCAGAAGAGCATCTAGTTGGCCACTGTAAGAACAGAAGACCAAAATAAATGGGCTTTTGGCCTGGTCCAGCAGGACTCTGTTTATGTTATTGTGTTAAAGCTTTCTGTAACAACAAGCCTGGACATTACCAACTTCTCATTCCGTTTCCTGTGTGGCAGAAGTCACTCAAGCTATTCCTCCTTCCTCCTGCATCCCCAGGGGTAAAAACCAAGAAGTATCTGTCATGAACATGAGAAGCTAAGGAGCCACTGGTCATGTTTGGCACCATAGGAATAGTTTGGACTTATTTGCTCACTTTAGAAGGGGAGGTGACCTAGAGAAGAGAGAGGGGAGCTGAAGAAAGGGACCCCCCCATCACGCATGGGCCAGGGGGATCTCAGAATTTTATGGATACCTGAGTTTTAGAAGAAGAGAGATCTTGCAAGTGCACAAAGAAGTGCCTGGCAGGTTAATTTGTTAAAGAAACGACCACAGCAGGGGAAATGCCAAAGACATGTCAAGTTGGCAACAGAGCAGGCGCGCGTTGTGCTACAACGAACTGAGGCTTCCCTCTCAAAGCATCGCTCTCCTTAAGGTCTCTTGGGTTTCTGCCCTCCGATCCCTTTCTGAGGAGCCCAGAGAGGAGTCCAAGGTTTCTCAAGCGACCCTGCGAGGTGGGGCTAGCAAAGTTCACGGGGTGATCCGGCCATTGGTCCAAGGTCACCCCGTGAACTTCAGGGCTGATCGAGCGCCGCTCAAGTCCCAGCCACGCGCTCTCCTCTCCATGCCCATGTCCAGAAGAGGCCGCCTCGCGAGCAGCCGCCCCTCCTTGCCTCCCTACCTCGCTGACGATGGTGGAGAGGTAGGGCTCTCGGCTGTACTCCCAGCCGTCCAGGCACTTCTCCTGCTCCACCTGGCTGAGGTTGACGTCCCGCCCGGGCACCAGGTTGCGGGCGGAGAAGTTGGCCAGGGCCTCCAGGCTGTAGCGGCGGCAGCGCGACGGGACCTGCCGCCTGCCGCGCACCTCCAGCGGGATGCTGGCGTTGAGCCACTCGAGGCTCAGGTTGGCGCTGGCCGGCACCCGGCACCGGTGCTCGGGGGTGTCGATGAGGAAGACGGCCGAGAGCCCGTTGAAGCCGTTGGGGATGATGCTGGCGCTGAGCAGGAAGAAGATGAGGCGCTGGAAGGGGCCCCACTCGCCCAGGAAGGCGGTGCTCTGGTCGTAGTCGTACATAGCGGGCGGGCGGGAGGGGGGCAAAGCGAGCGCGCCCTGGCCGGCCGGCAACGGACAAGCGAGGGCCGAAGAGCCGCCTTCTGCTACGACATGTGGCCGCAGCCTCGCTCGGCCTGGGCGGGGAACAGGCGAGCCGCTGCCGCCGCCGCTATGAGGTAAAGTGCGGCCGCGGCTGCCGGCAGCAGCAAGTGGCTTCTTCGCGCGGGGAGCGGGTGGGTGTGGTTTGTACACAAAGGCCTAGAGTCGCGCTGGGCCCGGAGCCAAGGCGGAGGCCGCGGAGTCCCCGCGCGTGAGGCGGCGGCGGCCAGCCTAGTTACAGGGTCTCTTTTTGCTTTCGGCATTTCCCGCCACTTGTAATGCAGGCGGCCTCCTCGGTGGAGAAGCTGGCTCCGGGGTTCGGTTACCGCACCGTAGTCTGGGCATTATGTGCATTGCCTCGCAGCCGGCCCGGAGAAACGCTGACGTCGAGCTCTACGTCGGCCGCACAGGCCCGGAATGTAATGCTAGTCACACTAGACTAGAGCAGCTCCAGCAGATAATTAGCCACACAAGTTTTTAATGTTTGAGGTTTCGCCGTGGTTTTAGAAGGGTTGGAAGCCGCAATCCGGTGAGATGGGCAGATGATAATAATAATAATAATAATAATAATAATAATAATAATAATAATAATAATAATAATAATAATAATTATTATTAAGGAGGTCGCCCTGGATCCTGTCAGCAGAGACTAGCCCTGGAATGGCTAACCTTTGAATGGGTTTTCGCTCTCACACAGGACACTGGACATGTGCCCCCCTCCCCCCAGTTTCCTGGGTCTATAGTGTGTTCATCCAACGTGGATTCATTTTCATAAAGAAAAATGGGTTTCATGAGCAAATTCTGCAGAGGCTAAAATGGGGTTTGGTGGAGGGGGGTGTTGTGTATGTTTGGCACTTTGAGTGCACCTGAGGTGAACAGTGCTCCATTTTTCCTAGTGTGGCCTGGGTAGTGTTGGCCAGGGCAACACGTGGCAGGGCCTTCTCTGCTATAGCCCCACACTTGCAGAAGGTGGTCCCATAGAGTACCCTCTGCATAATTTTTTGACCAGCCTCTGAAACATCTTTGTTGTTGCTTTCATGGATTGATTTAAACTGGGCGGCAGCAGTGGTGGGGTTCTTTATACTTCGTTATATTCATGTTCTTTTTGCTATTTTTTATGTTGGTATTTTAAAAATTTTGAGTGTTTTAAATGTTTAAGGTGTATTTATATATTGTTTATTGATTGCTGTTTAGTTTGTGTATCATGTTTAATGCTTTGTGATGATATTCTCCTAAAAGCCAGGCTAGAAAACTATAAATAAATAAATAAATAAATAAATCAGATATCTTATTACTCAGCCAGCAAAGTTTTAGGCACGTTACTTTCTCTCAACTTCATCTTTCTCATAAGGTTATTGTGAAGATAAACTGAGCTATCTGTATACTACTCTGCTGCTTGGATAAAGGGATACAAAGGGGATGGATGAAATCATACGGAAAAGTATTTTGTTTCACTTCTGGAAAAACCAGTAGTTCAGTACTTGCGAAAGTAAAATAAAAGGCAGGCCTTCCATCCCTAAAGTAATTAGTCCTGTCATTTGAAACCTTCTTTTTGTGCAATTTGATTTCAAAGAATAACTCATCAGGCTTTTTAAGAAGATGAAAGGCTTGGTCAGGGGAGAATGAAGGGGGAGAAATATGGCCTGTTGGCAATTTAACAGATAATGTATGTAAGTAAGTATTGTACTGAAAACATTTTTGTCACTCAACACAAAATTTTTTGCAGGTTTAGCTCCGAAGTAAATCCTACTGTGTTCAATGGTGCTTCCTCACTAGTAAGTGTGTGTGCTGGGAATGGGATTGTAGTCTTTATCTTGCAGTAAATATCCAACATGGCAGTAGCTTTAATTTGGCACAGAATAATATACAAAAGTGATGTTATCATTTGATAATTGGTCAAGAATCCAATTTTCTTTGGATGTAGATGCACATTCATGTAAGTAGCTGGCTGCTTTGCTTTACACAAATGTCATATAAACAGGGACTGGAAACCTTATTTAGGCCACATTTCCTAGTAAGCAACCTTCCGGAGATTGCATGCCAGTGGCAGGTGTGGCCAAAAGCAAAAGTGGGCAGGGCCAGAGGTAAAAGTGGGTGGAGCAAGATTTGTGACTTGCCTTTGTACAGTAGGCTGTATTCCAGCTGCACAATAGTCAAGTTTCTACACACATAAACACTTCTCTATCTTCTATCCAGGCAAGCAAGAGGCATTATCAGGTTTCAATGACACATTCCAGCTAGACTAAAGCACATAAGGAGGATTTGGAACAGGACAGGGTGACCTTAGGAGTGCCTGAGGGCTTCATTCAGACTTTGGGTCTGTAACTCCCCATTCATGGTATAAGCAGCCTGTCGCTCTGTATATGCACTTGTCAGCTTCAGATTTTCATTTCTTTAAAATCACTGTGCTGGGATTTTAGCAATATAGGGATTTTTAAATGTGACCATGTTTCAGCACTAGGACATTCTTTCAAACTATCAAAATGATATGAGATTTCAACATAATATACACTGTGGTGCCTGGTGCCACAGATGTTCTGAGCTCTTACTGTGTCCCCCCCCCCCATGTTCACATCTCTCTAGGTTCCAGCATTTGTTTTTGAAACAAATCCATGACTAATATTCACATTTTCCTTTCTTTTTGAAGTTCTCTCACATCGTGAGACATGTGACCTCTTTTTTCCATGATGCAACCAAATCTGCGGGTGTTTGGGTTCTGGCTGAGTTCCCGATCAACATTGCTTCAAAATCAAAGGCACTGCATGTGGCTATGATAATCAAGCATTTGAATAAAACAATTTAGATTAAAAAAGAGCACAAGGGCAAGATTTTACGAGAAAGTTAAAAGTAGGGGGAGTTAGTAATCCTAAACATATAACTCTAGGTCAAAGCTCAGTGGGTTGTGGTAACCTGCTCCCAAGAACGGTTTCAGTTATACTGATGCCCCTGGTACATGTATGTTTTTCTGCGCAGATGTACCGTATTTTTCGTCCCATAGGACGCACCTAGTTTTTTTTGGGGGAAATAAAGGGAAAAAAATTTCCCTTTATTTCCCCCCCAAAAGCAGGTTGGGGAAACAGAACCAGGTCGAGGAACAGTGGGATGGCGGCGCTGCACCTCCCTGCTGTCCCCCGAGCTTGTGGGGCTGGCCGATGTCTGCCCCGCGTGAGGGGCGCTCTGCATCAGGGCGCCCCCCCTGCGGGGCGACAGGCTGCTATCCACAGCGTGGGGAGCCTTGCGGGGAACTCCTGCAAGGCTCCCCACGCTGCGGCTGTCTGCCCAGCGCGGGGGCGCTCTGCTTCAGGGCACCCCGCCCGCTGGGCGGCAGGCTGCTATCCGCAGCCTAGACATCGCTGCCGGACCTCCCGTAGGGCTGCCTAGGCTGCGGATGTGTTCCTGAAGCCTGGAGAGCGAGAGGGGTCAGTGCGCACCGACCCCACTCGCTCTCCAAGCTTCAGCAAAAGCCTGCATTCGCCCCATAGGACGCACCCAGATTTCCCCTTCATTTTTGGAGGGGAAAAAGTGCGTCCTATAGGGCAAAAAATACGGTATATTATGGAAAATGGAAACATCTTGTTCGCCTTAATTGTGAATTTGCTGATGAGTAGCATCCATCTGCTTATACTACATTCTTCTTTAGCTGAGGCTAAGAGAAGGCCCGCTGAATCAGACCCAAAAGGTCCATCTACTCTATCCATCTTGCTTTCCATAGCAGTTAATTGCCTCTAGGAAGCCCAGAAGTAGGGCATGAAGGCAAGTCACTGCTGCTGCTCCTCCTCAGCAGTTGCTTTTCAGGAGTATACTGCCTTTGTAGCTAGGGGTTCCACACAGCTGCAATGAGCTGTAAGATTTCTCAGCCCCCTTCAAAGCAATCTTCCCAAGCGATCCCCATCACAGCTTGTGGTAGCCAGCTCCACACATTTAATTATATCCTGAGCATCCTGAATCTATTGCGAACCAAGTTTAAGTTTGGTTCTGAGTTTTTTTGTGAGGGAGTTGGTTCTCTTTTTTTGTGAGGGAGAAAAAATGTCTCTGTCCACTTCCTCTGGTTCACTTCCTGATTAATTCTCCTGCCTCTGCCACCCCCCTCTACCATGTATTTGCAGAATGCAAGTATGCCCTTTCATTGAGAACTCTTTGCTAGGCTGTCTTCGTGATATATTCTACTTCCAGCCTTCAGGGTCCTTGCGCTTACACAGCTAAAATGGGGATATATTGGCAGATTTGGAGGAACCTTATTTTGGGGGGTGGGGAGAAGAAAAATAGCCCAATGAGGACTGATCGTGCTTAGTACGTATAGAATGCTGAGTGACTGTGGGGAGGCAAGGGAGCAACAGAAAATCAGGAACGAGCGGAAAAGGAATGGAATAGTTAGAAAGGTGTGGGTGGGAGATGTTTCTATGTAAAAAGTGCACAGAGAACTGTCTTATTGTCTGGCCATATTTCCTGGTTCACAACAAAGTTATTTTTAAATGTATCCAGGGGCAGAAGTGAGAGTTTCCCATAGAAATCAATGGAATAATCCTAGATTTTAATTTAGCTGGGATCGGGCACAAATGTGTCCATTCCCACAAAACTAAACCAAAGTCTAAGCAGAAAAGATACATTAGTTCTACGGTTTCATAATCATATAGGGAATAATTTATTTCTTGTGGTCAGGGACCTTGAAAAAGCTTTGAATGATCAAGCCTAAAGTGCAGGGTGCTTTCTCCTGGTCTGTTATTGGTTCCACCTATATCTAAGTCAAACAAGGATAAATTATTTTGCAGATAATTACTTCAGCAGTGCATTGCTAACATTTTGTTTTGATTGCTTTAATAGCCAAAAAGTACGATATGAGCCTAAAGGCAATGTTGCAAGACCTCTGGAGACAATGGAGCCGCAAGTGTTGCTGCCTGCAATCATCACCTAGAGTGCATTGCATCACATTTAAGACCTAGTGAGTCCTGTCCAATTTGTTGGCAGAGAATCTAAATGTTTTTGGGGCCAAGGTACAAACAGCTACCTAAAATGGTTTAGTTCTCAAAATAATACTTTATTTTATTAGAATAGAGTGATGCTTCCACAAAACATTTGTCCAAAAAATACCTTTTGCATGTCTGGCTGTAAAAATTCCAACCTGTTTCTCTTAGTTACTAGGTGAAAGGTAAAGCCACACAGATTAGTGCTTGAATACATAATCATCAGCATGTAGTACAGTCCTCAGGGCAGAAAAACCTGTTACCTTGACATTTATGTATAAAGTATGCACCACCCATTTCAACAGAAAAAAAGAATGATTACATTAAAAAATCAATTTACATTGATTTTACTAGGATTTTTGTTGTTGTTTGGCCTTTAAAATAGCAGGTGAAAGATAATGTATTGAGGGTAAAGTTGAAAAAATATATATGCTGGCTTCTTGGACTTTGGTCCAAGCTACATCTAATGCTCACTGCCTCACACTCCACTTTTCCAGTGAATTAGAGGAATGCCAGGTGAAAGGGTAGCTTAAACCAAAGGTAGCCCACTTTCACTTCCCCTTGTTTTTCTGCAGAAGATATCTCCCCTATGTTGCATGTCCACATGCAGGGGGGAAATAGTGGTACCCAGCTATTTTTCCTTGTGAGGCAAAAAGCAGCTGGGAGGCAATTCTGAGTGAGGAAAAAACAGTTGGATTAAGGAAAATCCCTATTAGTCCTCTGCTAAAACAGTAACATGGATGGTTTTAGTTAAAATTAATAACAAAAAATAGAAAGGGGGTTAAACAGTTACAATTCTGTGTACACTTTTGGAAGTAAGCCCTATTGAACTCAGCGGGGTTTACTTCTGAGAAGAAATGCATAGGACTGCTGTGTGAGAATCATGCCTAGCTTGGGCCTTACTTTTTGAGCACTGATGCTGTATTTGACACTCCTGGTTTACACATCGTGCACATATGTGGATTCCAGAAGACTGTGCCTGCTTTACTCCTTCCCGGTCATTTTGCTGCTGTGCTGAACTAAGCCATAATATGTGTCATCTAAACTGGGGTATGGTCTGGAGTTGTTCAGAAAATGCAACATGAATTAGAAAACCTCTCTCGCCCCCAACTGGAGCTGTTTTGATTTCCAGTTCCTGCAAAAATGGACAGGACAAGATGCCTGCATAAGGGTTAAAAGGTTATTTAGAATTTCAGACTCAGCCATAATAAAATGCTGTGAAGGCTGAAATGATGCAAAAACAATTATGAGGAAGACATACCTTTTTACTGGGTCTCATGAAAAGCTCCTCATTGTATACATATTTGACAAAGCACAAGATAGCTCTGATATAGATATGCTTTAATCCAACGGAAAAACTCCACAGCTTTTCAAAACAGAAACTCAGACTATACAACATTAGGCCTTTGCCAGTGAAGGCTGCACAACTAAACAAGGTCAGGAATATCTTCAAAGACTGAATAGCTTGATTTCACTAGACAGCAAGTTTATCTTCTCTATTTTCTGTGCGTCGACAATGAAGTCTGCACACATTGTTTTTATCTTGTCACATCCGAGCTCACAATAAAAATTGCTCAACAGCACTGATAAGAGTACTCCTAGAAAAAAGGCCATTTCATTGCGCTTTTGTTCAATAAAGCAACTGGGTCTTAATTTCTCAGGCATGGCAAAGATTTCTTTCTAATATTTGCTTTGAATAAACAATGAAGGTATATTTTATATTTGTGTGTCTATTTAGTATATTAGTCATCTAATAAAAACATTTTTTCTAGTGTATAAACCCAAGTTGCTCACCAACCACCCAGAGCTATGGGAAAGGCAGCTGCTTGCTTACATGTTAGGACAGCAACTGTAGCCTCCAACCATATGGTGAAGCTGATTAATTAAGCTAGGGTATATGTTAATCCTGTTAACCTGGATTTCTGAATGGTTGGAAAATGGTGCAAACTGACGTAAGTATTTATTTTCATAAAATTTTAATACCACTTAAAAAAACCTTAAGTTTTGTGGCAGACAGCTACAGAAAACCTGAGTTAACACAATACAGTGGTGCCTCGCAAGACGAAAAGAATTTGTTCCGCGAGTCTTTTCGTCTTGTGATGTTTTTTGTCTTGCGAAGCACGGTCCGTCACAACTGCGCCTCTTCAAGCGGCTTTAAAAAAAAAGTGCAAGACGTTTTCGTCTTGCGAAGCAAGCCCATAGGGAAATTCATCTAGCGAAGCAACGCAAAAACGGAAAACCCTTTCGTCTAGCGAGTTTTTTGTCTTGCGAGGCATTCGTCTTGCAGGGCACCACTGTACAAACCTTTAAGCAGTGATGGGTGAATGGTCCTCTGCTCAATTTAGAATTGGATTTGGCAATTAACCAATAGAAATTACTCCCAACTTGGCATGCTCTCACTGACATCAGGGAGAGTACAATGGAACTCCCAATAACGTTAGGCATGGGTTATTACACTCAAGTTTAACATAGATGAGTTAGCAACAAGTTTGTAGCCAATAACTGGACTTAAGATGAGAACAGTATGGATGTTTTTAGGCTTATCATTAACTTTTTGTTAGCAGGCAAGACTGTATTGCAGTGTTAGTAAAAACTTGGAGCTTTAACAACCAAGGTTCAAGAAGTGGCTAATTGAAGTTTTGGAGTGTGTGGAAATGGACAGATTTTACTAAGATTCACTGTGAAAATAGATGCAATTGTTTGGTTGTACCTGGCAAAAAGCAATCACATTTGTTGCATACTGGAGTACATATTGCAGTGATACTCAGATAGAAGAGTACAGATTTGCAATATTAAATGTATAAATAAAATTATTTTAAGGCTGTAACCCTATTTCAGTCTGGAAATAAGAATCACAGGCATTTGTTGACTAGATGGTCTTTAAGCTACTTCCAATTTTATAGTGCTGTGATTCTCTGTTTCATCATATCATGAAACAGAATGACATGGCTAATCCTCTGGAATTTGTGGATGCAATGGCTGCTGCTGGATTCTGGAATACGTATCTGATGTACTAACAGACACATGCACGAATTCTTCCAATTCTGCAAGTTAATTGTGGGAATCAAAAATTCTAATGGTGGAAAAAGTGACTAGAGCCTTCCAAAATGCTCATTACTTCTCTTCCCCACTTTCAGACCAAAAAAGCAAATTCTCTGGTAATCACAGTAGCTTTATTTTGTGGCTTTATTATTTATTTATTATACCAAAGAACATGCAACAAAGGTTGAGAACATGGTGGAACAGTAACTGTAGTGCCTTTACTAGAACCAATTAGAATAATGCTTCATACTGACAGGTCTATCTATATTATTCAGTGCAAATTCATACCAGTTCTTCCATTTTCAGGTGAGGACATTTGTACTGGTTTGTTTCTCTCATTGTCCCACTTACTTAACACTATATCTGAGTATTTACACAGTGTTTTTTTGGTCTTGCAACCATATCTTAGAAAGAGATTTTTTTTTTTATACCTAGAGGAAACTGGTCAGTGCAATTGTATTTCTTTTTTTCCTGCCAATATGGAAAAATAAAGAGGCAACTGCTACATGGTGATGCATAGCATATTTTAAAAATCACACACAAAACATTTGTAGATCTCAACAGTGTATACATTATTCAGATATAACATGGAAAGGAGAGGGGCATCTCAGATAGCAGCTAGGTAAGGTCTAAGAAAAGGGAGACTTCCACTCAGGTTAGTAGAAATACTTTGATCAAACATTTCTCCCTTCTAATAAAGAACTATCCTGGGCCCAACCTGACCAGCAGGCACTTTACAAAGATTGCAGCTGAACAGGTCTGCACAACTTAAATCTGTGACCGCAGAGCCATACACAGCCTACTAGGAGCCTGTTATCTTTATAGTTTGCGCCATCCCAGGCAGGCAGCAAAAACAGGCAGATTAAGCTGCTGGTTGGCTGTATTTTGCCAAGTGGGTCAAAGTTGTACAGCCCTGTAATAAAAAGATAGAATAGTCCCACAAAAGTAAATTAAAGCTTTTGCCAGAACCTTCTGGAAGATTTACAGTAAGAAAGAAAAATAAAATAAAATAAGGTGCCAACAACAGAAGTCTCTCCATCTTGATCCTTCTTTCTTTCACAATCTTTGGACTACCGCAGATACCACCTGGCAAATCCCTGAGAGGAATCATCATTTGGCAGAGAATGTACATTTTCCTTGGAAAAGCAACTCTTTCTAGGATCAATACTGTAAAGACTTAGTATAAAAATTCATTCCAGTCCCCAAGCCCCTACAGTTTTTATAGCAAAGCACATAGAAATGTTACGGTGGGTTTCTTCAACCACATACTGTATGTAGTTACTAAATAAAATCTCTCCAGACCAGTAGCCGTGTTGCATGGCAGCAAGCAGACCTTGACAGTCACAGCTTTTAGTAACATAACTGATCTCATTATCTATGAAACCATCACCCATACTTTAAAAGGCAAATATACCCCAAGAACTTTTAGTCAAATCAAGCAATATTGGGGGAATCTTTACAGAACTGGTCCCTTTGAAAAGGCCTTTATTTTATATCACATCACAATCCTCTAGAAAGTGCAGCTTCATGTTTTAAGATTCCAAAAGATTTTTTAAAAGCAGTGCCTATGGAGCTACATTGGAATTTGCCCAATTAAAAATTGAGAGAACTTTAAATTGTTACAGAAACACTGGCAAAACAAAGTCTTCCACAAAAATACCACAATATATAGAGAGTGATATTAAAGTGTATATGTTAGAAATAGTGACAGTTACAACAGTGTAAAACAGAATAAGAATCCATTATTTTTGTATAAAATATATACATAAAAAGATGCCATGGTACATATTGCCAAACTGCATGTAAACAATTTTATCCTTTACAGATGTTAAGAGTGTGCTGAGAAATCTATTAGGATCAAGAGCTCCATATATATATAAAAAAACCTAATCAGAAAGACTGCGTTTGGAATTTCTGCTGCAGAGCAAGACCATGAAACAATGTTGCCAAATATTTACATATAAAAGCAACGACTACAGTCTCTGGCTCAGAAACTGGCTACCTTACCAGCAACCAAGACAACCAAGCCATGCTACACATGGGGCTAGGGATATTTTTTGTGGCAACCCCCCCCCCTTAAGAAAAATACACATACATAATGCACAGAAAATAAAGGAGTACCTAGTTTTGGCACAATGGTGTATCAATGGTATAGGCTTTCATATGGCAAATAAAATTATTTCTGAAAAAAACTGGCTAATTTTGCAATGGTGAAATATTGGGCTTGCAACATTAATAACATTTGTTAGGCCACTTGCAAAATCAGAAAGGTGTTTCCATTTAAGTACTCTGGCATAGCCAGCTGTTCCCCTGCTGTTTAAAGAAGGGCAGTGATCACCCATATAGAATGTGGAGCACCAGATCTTTATAGTCCTTTAGAGAACTGGGTGCCAAGAACCTGCAAAAGAAGGATCACCTTGCCACATTCCCTGCCATTATGGATTAGATGTGATGTCATGAAGCAGGTTCTAACCATATTTAAAACATAGCAGCGATATACTGTGGAGTTCTGGTGCATTGGTAAGTTTAGGCTTTAAAAATAGACAAGAAAGGTCCCTCTACTTCAGTCTTTGATCATTCTAAGTTCAGCTGGACTGTATTTTGTGGAAGTTGCGGCATGGAAGCAGACATACCATGGTCTTCCCCCAAAAGGGCTGCTAGTATATATGACTAGGTCCTCAAAATCTGCACTAGGAAATTGTTCATTCTGAGGCAACAAACCAGTAGATTATCTAATATATATTCCAAGCAGATAATTTCACTGTTAAGTGGGTAATTGAAATCTATACATGAACTTTACTTGGCACAAATCTCAATGTCAATCAATACCTGACTTGTTAACTCTCTCACCAGTATTCATTTCTCAGCAGAAAATGTGCTCAAAATCTCTTAAGGAAACAACAAAACGTGTTTTAGGTAATGAAGTCTTCCCTTACTCAAATACTTCTTCTACTTTGTCCTAAATATAGAAATTTACAGTGTGCATAATATAAAAAATTAGAAGATTCCAGCTTCACAGTGGATTTCTGTGGCAGAATGGCACAAGTGCAACCTAAGATCTGGTTTGCAGTAGTACTGGTCCCAGAAAAACCAGTGTCTCTCTCTAAATGTTGGTTTGTATCCAGTTCCAATAATTTTATCTGCTACAGAAAATTTAATTTAGCAATTATATTGAACTAACTTTTATTTGCTAGGTACTTAGGAGGAATAAGAGTGTTTGGCATAACAATAGGAAATGCAACTTGCAAGCTTTCAGCTGAAGCCTATATATATCTATTCTGAAATAAGTCCAATGGGTTCAATTGGCCTTGCTCTCAAACAAATGTATATAGGTTTGCAGCCACAGTTGCACTGTCAATTTTTTTTTGCAAGGCCCAGTCTCCAGAAACACTGCCGGGCCTGGGCTTCATTGAAGTGAATAAAACTTGCAAGTACTTTGATATACAGTACTGCTTTCTGTACAAACCTCCTGACAATGGCATAGACTCTAAAGAGAATGTGTCTATTTTCAAAAATGGCTTTAAAATTTTACATCTATGATTTATTGGGGATAAAGTGTTGTCTATTAAAATTCTGTTCCTTTTCAAGATTTTCCAGTTAGTGTAAGAAAATGAAGCTTGGTTCTCAAAGTACTTTCTAGTAACAGCTCCATTAATTTCAGTACCATCCAGCTATTTAAGGGCCTTTTGAAAGTGAAATATGGGATTCAGGGCAGCTTGATGTGCCATCAAGTACAACTGAAGATTCTACAGTAATTACCTCTACTTCGTCCAACCATCATTGATGGCCTGCTCTTAAAATGTACATACAGTACTACATAAATCCCAAGGAGATGAAAAAAATGTGCTCAAGGCTTCACAAAACAAACCCCAAAACCAAGGCACAAAAAAGAAAGAAAAAAAAGATGGAGGAGCTTTATACATGCTGACAATGACTTAGCATAAAAACCCACACATTTGGTACACCAGTGTTCTGAAACATGAGATTATTAGGACAACTGCTGCCTAGTATGGTAAATAATTTTTTCATTTATCTTCATAGTTGCAATTTAACAAGTCCTGGTTGTTCATTTCAGTAAAAGGCAAAGATATATGATCACAATGATGTTCTCATAGTCCTGGAGTTCAGTTCACTCTGCTTTGAACTCCCTATTTTGTAGGTGTGTTTTCTATTTCTGAATCTGAAAATAAACAGGAGATTACATACATTAGAAACAGAAACAGCAAAGCACTGGTTTATATTTTTCCCACAGGAACTCTCCTACAATACAATTTTGTCCAAGCATCCATATTTCAGCAAAGAGCATCTGTAATCCAATTAAGGCAATCCTAAACACACTTAGTGGGAAGCAAGATCTATTGAACTGAGTTGGATTTACTTCTGAGGAAGCATGCAGAGGCTCAAGCTGCAAGAGCACTGGGGTCATTTTAGAACTGACACTTGCTGAAGGAGAGCATTTAAGACAATGTCCTCACTCAGATACATCCTTTTGTTTTTCAGCATCCACAATGAGAAAGCATTATGTACAATCTTTTTTTTTTTTTTTGAGATTAAAATGTATTTTTATTAAAAAAATTATTGGTTTACAAAAGTATTAGCCGCGTCTCTCTCTTTTTCTTTTCCAAGTAACATTTTTACAGATCAGTTTCCTTTGTTGAGACATTAGTGTTACATTAGGAAGAATAGGGGGAAAGAGGTGGAGGGGGGAAAGCCAAGTGGGCGTGGGGTCGGGTGGCAATGTTTCTATTTTACTTAATGTATGTGTGGGGTTTTGTGTCAGTGTCATTTGTGCAGGTTCTCTGCTATTTGCTTGTTTTCCTTTGGTGGTGACAGAGGTTGGGGTTGGCCTAGGGTGTGGTTGTTCATTTGTGATTGGCTGTGGTGAACTTTGTTTTCATGTTTGAGTGGGGTGGGTGAGTGTTTTGGATCAGGTTAGCCATATTGATTTGTATGCTGTTGGTGGATTTTTGTCGTTGTCTTGTTAGGCTGTGTATGTAATAAAGGCATCTTCTTCTATTTGTCTCTGTGTCAGTTTCAGTTTATTGGTTAATTTTTCTAGTAGGGCTGTTTCCCATACTATTTGGTACCATTGGTCCATGCTTACTCCTGACAGGTCTCTCCAGTGTCTGGTTATGATGTTTCTGGCTGCTGAAAGTAGGTGGGTTATGAGTTCTTTGTGATGTAAATGTTTTGGAAGATGTTTAGTAGGGCCGATTCTGGGGTGATTTCTAATACATTATGTACAATCTGAACATTGTATTCCCTAACAGTAACACTGGTTTATCTTAATAGTAGTATTATTGTCATGATTGGGGTGTATGGGGTGCTAGGGGAGGGGCAGTACCTCTGGTGAAAGGAGGCAATGGTGGCTTCATAACTGGGCAGAAAGTAAGATGGGTGCTTTGCAGTTTAAATGCTTGGGAGGAGGAAGGTGCCAGAGGTTACCATGGGTGGGGTCGTTCCACAAAAGGAGGGGAAGAATGCAGTAGGGTCATGGGGTAAAAAGTGGAGATGCAGAATAAAAGAGAGAAGTGGCTTCAGAATTAGAATTAGGATGGTGAAAAGCAAGCTTAGTAGTTGACTGGGGTGGGAAGTAGATGCTCTAAACATCAGGAAAAAAAATATGACATTGTGAGCTGTTCGACAGTGGAACGGTCTCCCTCATTCCTTGGAGGTTTATAAGCAGAGGTTGGATGGCCATCTGTCATGGATGCTTTAGCTGAGAGTCCTGCAGTGCAGAGGGTTGGACTAGATGACCCTTGGGGTCCCTTCCAATTCTACAATTCTATTATTCTGGAGTGTTCATTTGGGAAAGGCAGAGGGATTGGTTAGCAGAGCAAGCAGGGGCAAAGTACCTAGTAGTATATAAGAACCTTAAAGAAACAAACTTATTTTCCTTTATGGTTTGGTTTAGCTCCTAGCATCCTGTTGAAGCTTGCATAGTATCTAAGTAGATTTGACATTCTGCCTCCAGGCCAAAAGTTCATTATACTCCATGACTGCAAAAATACAATGCAAGGGGGAGCTTTATTTTAGTGAAATGTGTTTACCCTTTAACTCGCAGCATCTCTTCAAACGTCTCTGGCAGAGGATTCCCATAACTCTCTGGGAGGAACAGGGTGAGAATCCCTATCAGCACAGTCAGACTGCCCATGACGATATAAGGTAGAAATCTATCATAGGCACCTGGTGAGAGACAGAAGTTCCAAAGTTTAGATTATATTCCAATATAGTTACAGAAGAACTGAAGTGATTATTACTTTATCATATTTTTTATAAGATATTTATTAAGATTTTTTAACACATTACAATAAAAAATGGAAAAATAAAAAGAAAAATGCAAAATAAAAACAGTTAAAAACACATTAATTTTCCGTTTCTTATTTTCATTAAGCTTATTTCCCCGGACCTCCTCATACCTCCCTTTTTTGTATTCCACTTAAATTTATTAGTTCAGCAAATCCTTACCATTAAGCTTTTACCCATTTATAGACCTTTTTTCATATTCTCTTAAAGCATTACAGAAACCACTTAATTTCTATCCAACATCATTCTATCATTCATTAATTTTACAATATTTCTGTAAGTAATCTTTAAATTTCTTCCAATCTTCTTCCACCGACTTGATTGTTACTTTATCATCTTTGCATGCTGTCCTTCCTCTACGGACCCCAAGGCAGCATGCATGGGTTTATCCATTTCATCCTCAACAATGTTCTTATGAGGTAGGCTAGGTTAAAATACAGTGAATATTTCAAGATATGACGGGGGTAGGTGGGGAGAATTTCATATTTTAGCATGAAATTAGCCAATTTGGACTTCCTGAAACAATATGCAAACTGAAATGTGGTTATCCTTCAAAATTCATACTTCTCTGAATTTTGCAGTTCTCCAAACAAAAAAAAAAAAAGGGGGGGGGACACACAAATATATACATACTCAGTTTGCATAAAAATATATACATTGGTAAAAGCGTAATCAAAAATTGCGCTATATGAGGGGAAATTGCTTGCAAAATGTATATTAGGAGAAATGTGAACTAAAATGCTGATGAATTTTCATGAGAACTAAAAAAAAAAAAAAGCAAACTGATGTGAAAATGTTACAAACTGAATTTAAGGTCATTAAAAAAAATAAAAACCAAGTGTAAACAAAGCTGTCAGATTATCCATCCCTAGTTTAAGGTCATTCAGTTTCACAATCCTAAATTAGATGGGAACTGGGAAGTTAAGGTTGTTTTAAAAACATAGCTCAAATGCATAATAAATAATAATTACACTACTGCATGTTGGAAGTTTGAGGGTAAGTGCTTTGAAGCAAGGAGTGACTCACGGATAAGGCAGTCAGAATTGAACTTATGCAACAGCTACCTAGAGATGACAGAAAAGTGAACTGCAAGATTCTTAAAATGATAGGACACTTCTTACCAAGGTAAACAAAGTAAGGAGCAATGATGCTGCCCACACGGGATGACATGGAGGTGGCACCTACAGCCATGTTTCTTACTATGGTTGGATAGAGCTCTGCGGTGTAAACATAAAGCATAGAGAAGGCAGACGTGATGCCAAATTTTCCCAACATCACCAAGATAACAGACAGGAGGTTGAGGTCTGCAGAGGAACAGAAACAGAGTCATAAGACCTCTACTGTTATTCACCACCTTTCCAGAAATCCTCCTTTTATCCCAACTATTCTTACTTATCCTACAAACTGTTTTAAATGTTGCTAAGAGCACTGCAGCATGTCAGCATATATGCCTTGTTGGTTAGTGGTACCTGTAAATACTTGATTTACACAACAGGTCTGAGACTAAGCTGCAGGTATAGTAGTTCCAATAGCTAAATGTAGAAAATCTAATTAACCATAATAGCATTAAATGCACCAAATAAGTTTCTTAACTATTTAACATTGCACATTTGTTATATAGGCAGGGCCATTAAGAGCTGTGCCTTCATCCATGATATTAACCTTTGCCAGAGTTAGACAAGGCTGATGGGAGCTGTGGTTCAAAACATCTGAAGGCTGCACCATCACTACCAACCAGAGAGACTTGTCGTTTTCTGCATGGGTGCAAGTAAATGAAGGCACTAAGAAGGCAAGGACCTGGTCCAGTCATCCTCTGAGGTACATAGCTTTCATTTATGCACATAGATAGGACTAGGAAGTGAAGCTTCCATGCTTCAAATCCCTGTTAGAATAAATGCATGATGATACGTCCTAAAGTACAGAGGAAGCAAGTCCATAATCTAACTTGCAACATGGATAAGCGACTAGGATAATGGAGCTAAACAAAACTCAAGGATACTTAGCTCAAGTTGGTCTTTTCCAATACCCAATCCTCTAGCAGAGTCTTTACACCAGGGGTGGGGAACCCTAGGCCCAGGAGCCAAATATGGCCCTCCATGCCTTTATGTGTGGCTCTCAGGACACTTCCCTGACCACGGCCTTCACTGGCCCAGCTCCACACCCTTAAGTGTTTTTGTCTGCCTGGAATATGTCCTTGAACTTTGTTAATGCCTCTTGCTTGCCCAGATGGAGGATAGAGCATTGCATGTAGCCCAATATATATAGTTTATGCTTCACACTTTTGCCTCAGCCTAAACACTGCCATCTGGTGCTCAGAAGGTT
Organism: Podarcis vaucheri; assembly: GCF_965113315.1. NCBI lineage: Eukaryota > Metazoa > Chordata > Lepidosauria > Squamata > Lacertidae > Podarcis > Podarcis vaucheri. The sequence goes on from NC_138760.1 coordinate 60,821,098, forward strand.
GCCCAGAAAGAAATGTGGCCATTGAAATGAAAAATGTTCTCCACCCCTGCCTTGCACAGTACGGTCAAATATCAACACATCTATAGCATTGGTGGGTGTTCATACTTGGAGGTACCAGTTGAATGAACAGAATAACTCCTCCACCCAAGAAAAGGGTGCCAGCTATTGAATAACGCCGAGGTAAGGTTCGGAGCAGTAGCCAAGCAATCACATAGGCTGGAACCTCAATTACTGCTGACAGGAAACAATTGAGGTAGGCATCTCCATGTAGATTGGGGGTGTTGAGTGACAAGCCAAAGTAGCCAATAGATGTAAACATCCTGGAATAGGAAGGGAGAATAATAATAATAATAATAATAATAATAATAATAATAATAATGTGCCTTGATGTTCAAAGTATTAGCCAATACAACAATAGCTAGTTATTTTCTACGCTACCATTCCATGTAGTAACACTTTGTTTTAGAATGTATTTGTGGTTTTAAACTTTTTTGTATACTGCACTAGATCCATATTCAGATACAGAGTGCTCTACACATTTTGAAAATAAATAAAATAAAATGCTTTCATCCCAGAAGACAAGCATAACACTTGCCTTACCAATCAGACCAAAGGTCACTGAGCACTACTCTCAGTCAGAGGCAAGTAGTAACATTTACAAAATTTTGCCCCTCCAAAAGGTATAGCTAAGACACATTGGGCATTTTCTAGCTTTGATTTTATTTTCTTGTTTGAAATAAGAGGTTTTGAATAAGAGCCTCTATACTAGGCCCAGCCATGGAAAGAAATTTTCTAGGTTTTAATCCTGACATATGTAGGAAGGTAGCAACCTTATCAGGTTTCTGTTACCCAAGGTCTCAAGCCAGGAGTGGAGAATCTGTTGTTGGATTCCAAGGGCATCAGCCCCCACCAGCAGGGCCAATGGTCAGGGATGATGGGAATTGTAATCCAACAACATGTGGCAGGTCAAAGATTCCCTAGGCCTGAGTTGCACTATATGAGATTTTCATGAGGAGGGAGAATTATTTTTTGTGGCTGTTCTGCAGCTGCTATGTAACTGAGGGGACTTTACTCTGAAGATGAAATGTGGTCTAATAGATACTCATTATCTGACTCAGTTACCCATATCCATGCATTGCCAGCATTTGTTACAGCTCTTTGTAAGAAGTGCTTTCATTAGTAACAGCTCTGAATCTTCAAAATGGTCTGGATTTCCTAATGGCCATTTAGTAAGCTAAGTATACTAAGCCCACAACATTTAACTTGTCTGCATTCAGCTTTACATGCATGCCAAAAAGAAGGGGGTGGGCAGAAAGGAGGCATGGTTCTGGGGAAATTATTTTGACAATCCCACCTGCCATTGAACCCAGTGGGTTTCTACTATATGTGATTTTGGCTTTAGGCACGATCCTCAGAACGTAAACCCTGTGTAAGTTGTGGACTTACTGTACCTCAAGCGGGTGCATTTTTTCCTCTTGTTTCCATCTTGTTCAAGAATGTTTAGTAGTTTTAGTGCAAAGAACAAGGAAGCAGCTATTTTGGAATTCCCTGACCTGGGAGGCCCATTTGATTTCTTCGTTTGTCTCAGCTGTTTGCTTTTTAGTGAAGACATTTTTATTCTGATAGGTATTTGACCTGCCAGGATGAAGAATTTTAGTGGGCAATTATTAGGTTTGTTTTGGTTTTTAAAAAGACTATTTTCCTTGACTGTTTTTCTTTTATTGAACATTGCCAGACATAATTGTTGTTACTGGGGCACTTCTGCATGCATTAAGGGAGTAGCCCCATCACTGTCCTCAATTTCATAAGGAATCCATTTAATAACGCAGAGGCTAGAAACATGCAGAAACTAAATATTCCCACAATTGCAGTAGACTGCTGAGCAATATGTTGAATTTGAACTTGCTATTTAAACACTTAGGTGGGAATTTGAACAACTCAGTTCATACATGGTTTGCAGTGTCCATATTCCCTTGATCCTTATGTGCTTTAGAAACATTCACACACTTACCACAAGAGAAGAGAAAAGACAGTGATAGTTGCAATATTTCGGGTTCTGAACAAGTCCAGAAGTAATCCTTGCTGCTGCTTGGCCTTCATATCTTGTATCTTAGGAGTGGGGGAAAAGAAAGTGAAAATGATTCCCAAAAACAAAACAAGCTTAAAAGCCCCAAGTACCCAAAATGGGAAACAATTGTGATCAGGGCGGTGGTGCAAAAAAACTGAAGTCATGAAATAGGATTCAAGTTAGCTGGAAATCAGTTGTTAAGATACAGGTAATCCACCAACATATGTTCTTAGACATCATTACATTTCTGAGTCTGACTTCTTCCCCTTTTGTAGTGGTCCTGTATCAAATGTATTCTGTTCTTCACTGCAGTATGTCAGCTACCTATTTTATGTGTAAAATGAACACAAGGCTAGAATTGTCCAGCTCTGCCTTTTTCTTTTAGCAATAGTAAAGCCATTGGTGGAACCAAGTTCAGAATTCAACGTAAGGTGCCGATGAGGGTTACACGTTAGAAAGCTAGATGAGTTCAACTCACTTAGGAGTGGGGAACTGGGTCCAGCCAGTGGGTCAGGTCCTTATCACTACCCTTCATGGGCCAACTCTGATAGGCTGGCAGGACGGCCCACCTGTCAATCACTTGATGCCACCTGGAATCAGGTGACTTGTATCATTTTGCCCATAGCAGACAAGAGCAACCAGTTGGCCCTTGCACATGCTTCTACAACACTGCTCAGAGACTGAGGGAATTTAAGTGAGTTATTTTACTAACACATTAGCAACAGGTTAGAAAGTCGCAGGCTGCCACTTAAAAAATAATAATCTAATGCTAAAAACCATTTTATCTCAGCTAAAAGCCATTTTATCTCAGTGAAAATATTTTTCAAAGCTAATGATTGGCCACCAAACTGAGATTCTTATTTTTACTTCTTTGTTGAAAGCATCCAAAGATCTTGCCACAAAGAACAGGCAAACAAGACACAACTATCTTTCAGCAAATTAAGAGAGTTCTTGCTGATAAAGTAATCAGAGCTGGCCCAAGACATTTTGACAGGTGAGGAAGACCCTAAAATAGTGCCCCCCTCTCTGCCAGGCAAGAAGGGGTGAGGGAACAAGGCAGGGAAGAAAGAAAGACATCAGGATCTGCTGCCCCTGGGGATCCTGATGTCTGGCGGTGATTGCCTCACCTGGCCTCATGGGTGAGCTGGCCCTGAAAGTAATAATAGGTGTAAGGACCGCATGAGCCATCAACTGCCAGTGGCACATATTTACTACTTATTAGTATGACAAATGTTCCAGCTGTGGCTTGTTTACTATACTGGCTTATTGTAACCACAAAACCCGTTTGAAACAGTTACAAAGAAGGATCACAAAGTAGTCGAGCACATGGAAATATTTACCTCCACAGGATCTATAAGTATTGCTGGGGCTGGAACACCATTTATTTTGGCAGCCTTTCGAATAATAATTTCAGCTTCTTCAAATCTTCCTTGAGAGATCAACCACCGGGGAGACTCAGGAATAAGCCTGAAACAAGTGTCAAATAATCAAGCTGATATTTTTAAAACTATGAACTTGCTGGTTCAAAGGAACTTTGTAAGCCAATTACTTCCTTAGTTGGAGTTTGTAGATATGATTGAGCAGGCTATGTGTGTTTTATGCATGTCTCTCCTGTTTGTGTGTTATGCAGGGAATGAGGTCTGTATTTCATATCAAAAAGGTGCATGAGGGCGAGGTGAGTCAAACTCTTCTTACCTCATGGCTATGTTTTATATGCCACAAATCATAAAAAGGTATTCCTCGTTTAATGTAATGCTAAATAAAAACAATCAGATCTGTTTCAGCAATGGTACGGAGCAGATCAATGCTTTAGAAGAGTATCATCAAACTGTAGAGTTGGAAGGGACCCTGAGAGCATCATCTAGTCCAATCCCCTGCAATCCAGGAATATGCAGTTGTCCCATATGGGGATCAAACCAGTGACCCATGTAAAAGGAAAAGCCAAATAGTCTGGTTCTAAAGCACATTTGCCTCAGTATTAATAATACTACATTTCAGTAAAACTGAAAGCGTGTTTAAACAGCAGCTTTAATGTACAACAACCATTACTAAGGTTGTATACCAATGGTGGAGAACAGGATCCATCCAGCAGTCAGAACTTCAACTCCCTAATCTCCTGCGGGTCACTTTGGCAGGTGAGTGGGGAGGCACACCTGTCAAACAGTTCAGGTTGTGACATCAGGTGACTCAACTTCAAAGAAAAGACTTGGGAGTGCACTCTTAAGGGCATTCCAAATTCTTCCTTCCTTTGCAGCCTGGCTCGAAGTTATGCTGAGCTGCAACTGAGGATACCTTCCAAAAGGGGCTGACTGCAAACCTAGCTGGGATTTGCGCAGACTGCAAACCCCACTTACAGCAGGGATTATTGGAAATATATCTGTAGTGTGATGCTGGTCCTGATTCAACATTAGTAATATGGTAACTGTACAGATGTAATGTAGAAGTAGGCTTCGTGAGTGCTTTTTTCTTGCTTACATACATTTTAAAAAAATGAATCATAGTTCAAAAAATGCTTTGGGCATGGCGTGTGTACACATCAATGCTCATTTACAATTTGGAGGAAGAGCTTGCTTTGACATTTTGAGGGCATTCTTTGCAGTAGCACAAAAACCTGCAAAACTGAATTGCAGCAGAAATTTTGCAAAATGAGGAAGTGTTAGTAGTGCCATCTTGTGGGCATGGCTGCTTCTCAAGCAGAATCCAAATGAAGTTAGCCAGGAACTGTGCGTGTGATTAAGGCAAGTACATGCTTACTATTCATTTAGGTTGAAATATCATTCTCATAAGTTGTGGCATTGCTTTCTTTCACAGGGGAAATTGTCCCTCTTTACAGAAAAACACTTCAGAAATTAGATATTCTAGTATCTGTAGAAAGTTTTGAATGATAAGAAACTGCTGTCCCCCCCCCTCCAAATGCTCAGATATTAATGTAAATGTCAATTCCTTTATAACAGAGATGAAATATATAGAATGTACAAACCAAATACTAGGATTTCACATTTGGACTTTCTAAGATTTTGACAACAGAAAGATGTTTTTATCCCTGTGGATCATTATGGATTTGTTTTCTATTTTGCTGATTTGTTCATAGATAATACCCCAAAACACTACTTGTTCCTTTACTAGGATTCCTCTGTTCACAGAAGTCATCATAAGCTGGCACAAAATAACGGCCCATTCCTCTATTCTGGCAAAGAACTGATCTGAACCCTACACAGCCACCGGTTCTCTTGCTCCCCCTTCCTTATGCAGTAGGGTGGTGCCACACAGTGTGTGTGTGTGTATGGACCAAAGCAAGGCTTTCCCCTTACATGATATTCTATGGGCCATTAATTGGCCAGGTAACAGTTGTAAATACTTGCAAAGCTTAGGAACTTTATATAGGGTTAACACCCAAGGCATTTATGGGACTGGAATGCTAAGGATGAATACTACTAGTAGACACTGCTTTTTCTAAATCTGTGAAAAGGAACATGGGAAGCTGCCTTATACCAAGTCAGTCCATTGGTTCATCCAGCTCAGTAATTATCCATGCTGACTCACAATAGCTCTTCACAATATCAGCTAGGGGACATTCCTATCCCTGCCTAGGAACTTCAGACCTTCTGCATGCATGGCAAGTGTTCCATCACTGAGTTAGGGCACGTCTGCCATCTCTAGAAGGCTTGATAAAGAATGAGGTGGCCACTCATGACCATAAAAGAAAAAAATATAGTTTCTTACAAGTGCACTTTGATCTGATCTCATGTCAGGGGCTTTTGTACGGTATCATCTTATAGATACATTTCCAATGGGAATTTGAAAAGAACCATCTTTCCCACATACTTTTAAAAAATGCATAAATGCCACTTTTCAACCAAAATGTCCCCAAAGTAAGATAAAAACATTAGTTTTAATTAAGAACAACTGTTAAATGCTAAACATAGTAAATTCAAAACACAGTGATACTAAGCATAGTATCCAGGCCATATTTACTAGAAGCATGCCCTACTGAGCTCAATGGAGCTTATTTCCAGACACAAATATGTCACACTGTAGCAAACAAGTATTTAGATTTCTGCTGCAAACAAACTGGTCTGCACTGTAATTTAACCAATATAAAATAGGACTGATTTTCCACAAGCAACCAAGGGGGGAGAGGAAAGAATTTCACAACAGCTTTATTTCATGAGCGCAATACTTTCTTGTTCAGGAATCCTGATGGTATAATGCACAGGTTCCTCTATCCAAACCCCACCGTATGTGCACAGAAGGAGAACCAAGCTCCGACAGGAAATGGGAGGTCTATGTGCATGTCCCTTATTCCCATCCAGCTCCTTGCAAACTTTTGAGGAACATGAGCTTTAGTATATTTAGTGTTGTATTTTATTTTAAACTTAAGTTATTGTACGTTTATTATTTATGTATTTATTTTAAATTATACACCACTTTGCCCCTCATATGGGTCTCAAAGCAGTTTACAAAGAATAAAGAAAATACAATACAATAAAATATAAATTAAAATGTTGCCCAGAGAATGTATGTTATGGGGTGACTAATACATACAGACATTCAGAGCAAAAGGGCTGGATGGAGACACAAGAGGTCTGAAGCTCCCTATTTCCTATAACGTCCAGTCCACAGAGCTCAAAACCCTATACATGCAGGTGCTTGCCTGCAGGGATGTTTTTGTTTAATACAAAAGAGAAAAATAATAAAAAAGGCAGTAGTAAGGCATTTCTGTAACAAAGTGAATTAATTTGCTTAAACCTATAAAAACCATTAAACCACATTCTCTTTATCACCTTAATATTAAAACAGAGGCTGTTCACTGAGAGAGGATTCTACAAGTTCAGATCTATACATGAAAATAAGTTGAGAAGTTGTCTGTTTGGCATAACTCACTTCACATCACAGATCTTATCTGAGCGTCAAGCTAAGCATAATAGGTCCCCACTCTCTTGTATGCTACTTCATCAAGACATGGACAAAATAACTCTAAATATATATATAAGTATATATATAATCTCTTTTCATACTGAAACCACATAACCAGCCAGAAGCGAGTTCAGTGAGAATTTGTTTAAATTTGTATTGATTTGAAAAAAAAAAGTGTAAAGGAAATGACCGCAACTGAAAGCCAAAAGAGAAATATCCAAGAGCACTTAAGAGGGGTAGTTTTGTGTACACACACAGGGGAATTAGCAAGTGTTGAAATGGCCAAGGCTGAAATGCATGAAAATCCAAGAGTTGTAGTGAACATGAGGGAAGAATGCATGGAAAACACAAAATTAACCCTCCTCCAAAGGGGGGGGGGGAGGAGAGAGAGAGTGCATTTTGTTTCCTGAGCATAATAACATGGCCACTCAAGCCAAAGTCTGCTTCCTACAGCCTACATACTGTCTAATAATTACCATCCAAGATTACTTTCTATTCTGGGACCCCTAAAGTTGTTTCAATAAATACCCATCTTCCAAGAAACTAGCTTCACATCTAAAGTGTATCAGGCAAACTGGAAAAGAGAGATTCCACTTAGATCTCAGATTGCTGCAACCCATCTCCTTCAATCTTATGTTATTTGGCCAGCAGAACTGGAAAAGGAGAGTACCTCTTTTGGGGAGTTTGCTACAGATACCTGTGACAGTCTTTTCAAAAATGTGGCCCATTATAAAATGTGGTCTCTTACTTTGTAGCTGCTGAATCACATGGACACTGGCTAGCTATGAGCTCAACAACTCAAGATTTGCAGGAACAAAAAGCAGGAAAATTAGAAGTGGAAGGAAGAACTATATGAAGACACAAGAAGTAACTAAAGGGAAAACTCTCTAGTGCAACCACCACAGGAAACAATACATATGGTAGCTAGCAGGTTTTTGATTAAAACTATCTGCTATTTTATTTTTGTGGAACCAAGGCTAAAAAGTAGGACATTTCAGGGAGTCAGGTCAACCCCAAGGCACATTTCTAATCTCTAACAGTCAGCTTTACCCTTCAGCAAACTGGCAAACTGATTAGCAGAGTAGAAAGCAGCTGGGACAAAGGTTGAACCACATTTTTGTTTCAGCAGCTAAAGTGGGGAATTCATTTTAGAAGTTTCTTCCTAGCAAAAACACACATCAAACATCAGCCACCAGAAACTTAGGGAGAGGGCTTTGGTGGACAAGATTAAAGATGGAGGACACCTATGTAGAACTCAAACAAGTAGTCTGAGGTTGGGAGGAATGGAGTATGGGTGAAGAAAAGACACCATACACATTCCCTGTAGACTAAAATGCAATGAAGCAAAATTGCTTAACAGGGTAGCAGATTCTTAAAACCCTTTTAAAAATGCACAGCTCCTGTATATTAAGAGCATCTGAAACTGATGTGTTCACAATAGTGAAATTTTAAGGCCACTGCCAAATCATTATTTCAAGTCAACAAATCTAAAAAGTTGACTGAATCCTTCTCAGAAAATTAAAAATACCCCTTGTTTGCAGCTGTTCCCACCTCACTCAAGCACATCAAAAGTGGGTGCAGAGATGGTCAAATACCGTTATCAATAGGTCTACATGGTAGAATCTGTACTAGTTTTTCTAGCCTGTTGTAACTAGCCACCATTTGAATCACCACTGTGCAATTTCTAGGAGAGTGAATGCCTTATGTTCTGTCGCCCAGAACTTGGGGAACAGGAGAAGGAAAGCAGATAATGTATTCAAAAGTGTGTGTGTAAACAAAACAAAAGGCCTAATGCAAGAAAAAGAAAGAAACAGAGCTGGGAGTGCAGAAAGGCTTGAGGTAGTGGGGGGGAAGGAGTGTTAGCTATGGAGTAGAAGAGGTAGGGGGATTCAGAGAGCCCTGCGGTGGTGAAGGAAGCAGGGAAGAGTGTGTGTGCGAACTATGGGGTACTGAGAGAACAAGGGATAAATGAGTTAGCATAAATACATTAAATTAAATGTGATATGTCCCTCAAGAACATTTGAGCTGTACACCACATTTTAGAATCAATTTAACAGCTTTTTCAGTGAAGATGAAAAAAATATTAGCTGGAGGGTAGGGTGGGGTTGGGGAATAAAAGGGCCCATACTCCTGTTCATGTTATTTGGAGCAGACACCAACTATAGAATGAATAAAAAACTATTATTACTGAAATATTTAGTGCCAACATATTGCTAGCTACTGGAGAAAAAAATTCTGTCAGGGGAAATCCATGGGCACCAGGGCAGACAGGGGCAGATGGAGGGCAGAACTAGTGTAGCTCTTCTACTTCACCATCTGAATACCCTACTAGTGAAAATAGCTATAGCATTAAGCTGCTACAAATGGTGATGCTGGAATAAACTTAACATCACATCCCAAACTGAGCAGTAATGCAGGAGCGAATACCAAGCAAAACATACACACCCAGTCCAAGACAGGTACATATGTGTTTTCAATATTTTTCTGGTTTTAGCAGTTGAGTTAGATTCAGCATCCGTGTTAAGAATCGTTTGATCATTCGATGGTTTTTAGGGAGCTATTTCCCCCCTTAAAGATAAGCTTGCAATGCCTTCCCCAATCCCTCACTATGCCTAGATATGTCAGAGTTGCAAACAAGTAAATAGGCTACATATATCAAATACAGTGGTACCTTGGTTGTCGAACGTAATCCGTTCTGGAAGACAGTACCTCTTCCGAAATGTTCAACAACTGAGGTGCAAAGGGTGGTCGGCAAAGTCAATGGAAGAAATTGAAAAAAATGCAGCAGAAGTTGTTTGACTTTGGAGGCACGTTCGAAAACCAAAACGTTTGGCTTCCAATATGCTCGAAAACCGAGGTACCACTGTACATACTGAAGGTATCCAAGTGAAATTATATAATGTGATCCGGAAGATGAGGTATACATAGATTTAACCACTACTTTTCTATGACTACTATTGGAGGAACAAGCTGAATTGTCTATTTTATGTAATTTATAACAGATATTTCAGGAAAATTTTTAGTTGTAACTATGAAGAAAATGGGGATGGAAGAAAATTAGAGAAAGGGAAAGGTTGTACAAGAGTGCTCATCTAGTAAGATTCAAAAAAGGCAATAAAAAAAGCTGGAGGAAAAAGAATAAGAAAGGCGAGAAATAATTTCAAAATTGCACTGAAGAGCCGGCACAGGATGCACTCAACCAAGCTACCAGAGTCAGTCAGGCTCTAAAAAGAAAGATAATTTATCTGTAAAGAACATGTTCGGCATTGAAGACAATTCTGTTCTCTGCAACCAAAATGCCAGGGGTGGGGAATATATCCACAGCAACCAAAGGCTGTTAAAACCCTCCAGCTGGTTATATAACAATGCAAGTTGAAGGCTATCAGCTACAGATGACACATTTCTGAAGCTGAACGCCTTTCAAACATTAAGACTCACCACCACAGTGGAACGCAGCAAACCCCAGGTACAGTAAGAGCCAGTAGCAGCATCCGCCATTCTCTGATGAAGTAAGCAAATAGTGGCAGCAACATGTAGCCAATTGCAAAAAATATGCAAACTCCTAATGTAGAGAATATAATACGAACTGATTTGCCAAGAATTTCTGTGCCTGTTCAAAACAAGGAGTGTGGGTTAGCATCTTAACTCTCTCCCCCCTCTTTTAAAAAAAGTTACTCGAAATATTCTATTGCATTTTGAAAAATGAATACAGTCTTTAAAATGGAGCCATTTGTCCTAGAACATTTCAAGAGAAGTATGGCCCAAAATTAAGCTATGCTTGTAACTATGGTTTAATGTGTAAGATAGGATATAATGCTGGGGGAGGGGGAAGAAATGGGAGGGGATTATCAAACACAGCTATAACATTATTAAGAATCTGTTTCAACCTCTATTAAAAAATATCAGAATTGCCTTTGCTAGGTTTGACCAAGGTTCAGATAATCCATTATTATGTTCCCAACACCAGCGAATCATATCTCTCTAGACACTCACAAGTACAGCACGGAAGTAAGAGTCATTCCATTTGTAACCATAGCTTAGATCCAGAGATGTCTTGTGCAAGCGAAAAGCAATTCTACTTGAGAAAAGCAGCCCTCCCATATTCCTCCAATTTTCACAGCCTACAGCAGTCCATTGTAGCCCAGCCCATTCGGCTCCAGAGGGGCTGCTGACCTCCAGGAGAAGATTTTGCAGGGACCCAGATGGCTTTTTTGGTGAGGAGTCGGGATAGCCCTGTCATACAAGCAGAGTCCCATTTGATCCTATCTCAACCCAACAACTAGTATTAATTCTAACACAAATGACTAGATGTTTGCCCTGCTGTGAGTGCTGAAGACCGCTCCCTGCAAGGCCCTTTCCACCTGGCCTTGGGGGCAGGGCCAGACTCATCCTGCTCAATTTCAGAGATTTCTGGGAGGCCAGAGGGACACCGCCCTGCTGTGAGTGCTGAAGAGCCCAGACTCACTGGAACAAATTCTGGGGTTGTGGCAAATGTTGGAAAATGCTTTTAAATGCTTTAAATAAGAAAAATAACCTAATTTTAAAAACAGAAAATAAGGGCTATAATATCCAAATTTATGAGATTTAAGTACTACTTTGGTTCACTCTGAAGAATAATAAAAACACCTGCCATGTTCCCCAATAACCATCTGTAACAGAAAGCTTTGAAGAAGGGTGAAACTTCCTGGTGCCAGTAATTCTGTGAAGACCAAGGGGGCTAATGAATTATTTCTTTGGTGAACCTTCAGTGTCATTAAAAATACACTTATCATTTAGGTAGTCCTTTAAAATATTCCAAGTCCTTCACATACATTGGCCTAAACCAGGGAAAAAGATGGGATATGAATAAATTCTTCTTCATCATCACTCCAAGTATACATTCATGAAACTGTTAGGGCCGTGGAGTTGTTAGTGCCCCCAATGGAGGCAGAAATGTGTCAGTCTGTGGAGAGGGGAAGGTAACTAAGGGCAGCCCCCTCTACAATTCTCTCTCCTCTTGAACAGTTGATCAGAACAATCACACATTTAAAACTAGGTTTTCTAAGTGCAGTCCTAACAGCTGCATCAAAAGAGGGAAACCAAGCACAAGGCATCTGAGGGATTATCTCAGCAATTCCCTCAACAAGCGAAGGAAGGAATGTCCATATTATTATTGTAATGAAAGTGCATATTACTATTATTCCCATATTGGGGACTGGGAAAATACTATTGTGTAAAACTCCCTAGTGAGTTTGCAGCTGAGGCAAGATTTGAATTAGGGACTTCACACACTTAGCCACTATGCTACATCATCTCTTACAGTACAATTGCCATTGATACTCATAAAACTGTACCATTATGCATTTCCTTCTCTAAGATGAAGTCACATTACTATTTTGTATTAGGCCCTTTTCCAGTTTAGCATCCAGCAAGTTCAAAAATCAAGACGGCCAAACCTAGGGAATCTAATTATTGTTGAGCCTTTAAATTTCCATTTCATAGGTATCTCATCACAATAGGCCACCCCATGACTGAAAGAAGGCCATTGTGAAAACCCAGTCAGAAATCTTGTAAGATTTGAGTGATGAACCAACTGGTGCAGCAAATATTATTTTTTCTTTAGTTCTGTGAAGAACTTTTCTCTGAAGCCGTTTATGGAAAATGAAATAATCAAGTATGTTTACTGGTGACAAGATTCTCAACAATGGGTACCTGAGTTTTTGTCATTGAATCCTGCATTTCAGTTCACAATTTCTTATTATGAAGAAGACTGAATTCAGCAAAATCAAGTGGAAGGTTCAGATGGATTTTTTGGGAGGTGGGGCGGGTCTCTATCTCTCTTTCATCCACCCACCCACTCCTACCCCCTATTTTACAGTATGCCTTACACATTATGAAACAACTTTGTATGTTCTGGAATGAATTAAGAAAAGAGGCTCCAAAGTTGCATACAAATCATTCTATAAAATATATTACGTGATTCTTAGCTAGTAAATGTATTTGTTTGATTTTTGTACATATTTGAGTTCTCCCTTTTCCCTTCATTTGCTGCACTTGTGGCCTCCTTAAACACATTTTAAAAACACAAGTTTGTAATGCTGGAATTGTGTGGAATCGTTTCATAAATTATATTGCTTCATTGTTGAATGCCCCTGCAGAAAATAAAAAGAGGAAGGAAGATACTTTCGGGAATTTGTTCTGTCTTAGTTGGAGCATGCTCAAAAAGGTTTTCAAGAGCTGTGCTACCAGAAATATACATCAGGTCATTTTCAAGTAGACTCTGGCAACTTGAATAATTCTTGAAAATTGCTTGAAAGAACAGTGCAGTCAGTACAACATTTGTTGTGGAAGGAATGTGCACACAAGGGTTATGGGTGCTCTTTTTGACCTCCTTCTTAATTAAGATAGTGTGGCAATATTCCTTTATATACCACCAGGGTGAAGGAGAAAGTATTAGTACACTTTATTTCCTGGCCCTCAGTGCTGCTATTGCAGTAGGAAAAAGAGAAACATCTTGACTTAAGAATGCTCTCTTTTTATTTCCAAGAGGAAATTTATATTAATTCTCCTTATGAAACTTTGTTTAAAGTGTCATTAAAGGTTATAAATCTAACCATTCTCGGAAGTCAGATGATGCTTAGAAAATTAATATGTGGCAATACAGTTTTGCCAACATGGAGGGGTGATAAAGAAATTGTAGTACTAAAATTTATGAGCCAGCCTGATAATGTGGGTATGTTTGATCAACGTAAAACAGGGTGGAATTCTCTGTCTGCCTCTGAACACTAAGGAATGACACACTCACACAAACTTGGGATCCATGCTGGGGATCAAACCCATGGAGATGACAACACATAACAGAAACCTGGGGCAAAAACATTATGTGCTTCAAACAATTTTGGGCAGTGATTTGGGGGGGGGGGGTGAGGTGTTGGTACTCAATAGCCTGATAAAGGATTAGTAGGGCAACAAAAGAAGTGCCTTTTAAAAAACAATTACATACATATACAAGTGAAGTTGCTTGCTTGTGTGTGAACACAGTATTAAGGCACAGAGGGTACATGAGCCTAGGAAAGGTTTTGAAAATAAATCAAACTGTGCAGTATGATTATTAGATTGAAAAAAGTGCCCCATAGTACAAAAAAGTCAACAGTTCCTCCAAAAGAGAAAATCATTGCTCCAGTTTATTGAAATGAGCATGTGTGAACTCAAAGCATGTCCAAATGAAGTGATTCCAGTAGTTAGTGGATGTAACTTTCCACAACTGCATGACTCCCTGCCTATTCCCCCACTCCTGTCCCCTGTACAATCCTGCTTCAGTGTTTGGGATTTGTGGCTACAGCCTTTGAGATTTCTCCAGCAAAGGGTACCAAATGAGGAAGGAAAATCTGTACGAGTACGGAATATGTCGGTTAACAGAACTGCATTGTTATTCAGTCTACGCTGCTGGAGAGACAATGAAAATGAGAGACATCTTAAGCATATTTTACTTAAATGCACAAAGACGTGAGGCATGGACAAAGTGGGTTTAATTTTTTTTTTAAAAACCCAACCCACAGGTATAAAATTTTCCATTTTATAAAAACAAAGCATGGCAATGCAGTTCACCGTTCCCATTCTGTCAGCTGTGGTCGACAGGATGGTGCAGTCGGGCGTGGGGTGCACACCTGACTTCCCAACACAAAGCATCACTGCCACTTACCAAGGGGGGAGGGGCAAGGGGCTGGGAGCTCCGCATGGTGCGGCACAGTGCCCACATGGTGCTGAGCATCCTGCGCCTCCCTCTTCCTCATCTTGGTCAGCGGCAGCAATGCTTGGCATTGGGACACCAGGAATGCATCACTGTCCTGCCTGAGAAACCCTGCTAACCCCAGCTGCCTTCGGCCCAGCTTGGTCCAGTACAAGAAAAATAATGCATGGCAGTTCAAGGAAACACAATTTTGCCTCAACAAATAGAAACGTATTTTTAAAAATGGAAAGAGTCGCTTTCTGCATGTTAAAATGCATGACACAATAACATTCTGACCCTATATCCATCACAAGAGGCTTCAAGCACCTCAAAACAAAGCTGAACATTTTCTGGGGGGGTGGGGAAAGATTTAAATATCCCATCCCAATAAAAACTATAATAATACAGGAGAAGTTTAAATAAGTGTCAATGAAACTACAGTATAATCAAATTTACAGAAACTTAGTAATGTTTGAAATGGGAAAGACAAGCACCTATATGTAAACAGCTCTGATGTGGTAGCCACTTTCAAATGGCACTATATGGAGGTTGCCTCTACTAAGTAAACCATTTACTTGAGGGTTACCTCCTTTGTGCCCCCCTTTCTTCCAACCACCATTTAGATTATAGATTATAAAGGATTTTGGAGCATAAGCTATTTTTGTTTACTTATTTTACCCTGTGAATCATTGTATACAGTGATGGCATGACACAAATAAATCAAATAATAATAATAATACCAGCAGCGTGGAACACCTAAAATAATCTGAATGAGATAATTATCTGATGAGATAATCTGATGAGATAATCTGATTTTTTTAAAAAATACAATTTTTGACAAATTTTGCAGATGCATACCACTCTAGTCTCCATAGGAATGTAACATTTTTGAAATGCCCATTCAACTCATTGTTCAGCCACATTTTGGGGGATGGAAGAGTTTTTGAATTGTTCTCTGCTCATTTCTCACCAAATTACTGGGAAACTTAAATATCTAAAAATAATTTCCATGCCATTGCTGAAATTGCAATTGGCCAAAGAAAGAAATATCTTCATCATCTCATCTAGTTTGGCCCTGAGAACCAGACCTAAATTCCTGACCTACAGAGCAGACTAGATTATGGCAAATTTATCTATATCAATTTTGCGAAATGTTCCTAAAAGAAGTTTACGCTCTTAGGCACAGGACTATCAGTTACATAGAATCATTTCTTACTAAGTGAAATTAGTATGCATACTCAAACTACCATGCTAATAGGACATTTAAATGGAGTGGAAATAGTCTTACCTAATATGAAGGCCACAACGTAGTTTGAAATCTGTCCCATGCCAACTAGAACAAAAAGAACTGTGAACATTTCCCAGCTGGTTGAGAAGATCTGCAGGAAGCTGAAACCTGTCTGCACAGCCATAGTTGCAAATAGAATAGACTTTCTGCCAAACCTTTTGAGGAAAAGAACAAAAAACAAACAAGCAAGACCATAAATGAATCCACAATATTGTTATTGCCGCGTTCTAGAGAAAGCAAAGAAACCTAGCAGGTTGATTTAACTTAAGACTCAAGGAGCAGACATTTCTCCTGCAGAGAGGGGCTGGAACGTTGAGTTTACCTTTTGAAAGTTTAGATATTGGCAATATTCACCCAACATTGCACGACCTGTTCATTATTTTTCACTAGAACACAGACTTGTGACATTTGATGAGCCCCACTTTTCAAAAATGAAAACAGTACCCTAGTACAGAGATGGGCCATAGAGTCAAATGGAATTCCCTGGGCTCCTTTGTCTGGCCATGGGGACTCAACCCAGGCCACACACCTTCCCCAGCCACACCCTTCAATGGTCCTGCTTTATAGAAAGGTTTCCCAAACTTGGCCCTCCAGCTGTTGTTGGACTACAACTCCCACCATCCCTAGCTAGCAGGACCAGTGGTCAAAGATGTTGGGAATTGTAGTCCAAAAACAGCTAGAGATCCAAATTTGGGAAACCCTACTTTACAGGAACTTTTGAGGGTTATTTCCTGGCTGGAGTATGCCCCTGAACTCCAATAATGCTTTTTGCTTGCATGGATGCAAGATAGAGTAGGGCATGCGAGTGTGTGTAAACTCTACTATTATATGCAAAGGTAAAATTTACATGTTGCCCACTTTTGCTTCTGGTCCTGCCCACCATGGGTATGTCCCCCCTGGAAGGATGCCAAGGATTAACCAACAACTCACAAAAATGTGGCAAGCTTTTGAGTTCTCCAGAACTCTGCATCAGGCAAGATGTTATAAAAAGCAGGGATTTAGCAGAATCTTTTTTTTTGGGGGGGGAGTGCAAAAATTAGGCAGGGTTGCACCCATGGGGTCAGCTTGTGATGATGATGATGATGATGATGATGATGTAGACTATTCTTTGAACTCGAATTAATAAAGCTTGACTGCCACCAATTTGCCCTGTGCATTCTCTAATTGCAAATTAAAATGGCAGTTAACTCATTAGGCACATCACACCAAGAGGCAGCACAGCTACAGGTGCCTTTGCTTTAAACCATTGAAATTATGTAAATATTGTTGGACAAAATTCTGGGGTTTTCTGTATTCTGTCTAATTGGAGTGATGCTTAGTAAAGAGAAGCAAGATATAACCAGATAACAAGTATTTTAAGTATCAGCTGATGTCACAATAATTTTACAAGTGATAAAGTTAAATAATCTGGATTTGCCTTTCTTAGCAGATGAACACATGGTGGCAGCATGTCATTATCATTATCTCCTGATGAGAGATGAAAATCTACAGCCATGGAACATCCAGTGGCAAGCACAGGATGAATTTTGCATTATTGATTAGAACATGGTGACATATTTATGCCATGCATGAATTTGTTGGGGGTTTTAACAGAAATGACAGAAAGCAAAGATTGCCTTTGTCCAGCAACACAAGGAGCAAACTACATGCTAATACATGTATTGTACTAACTTTGTTTTTAAATGAAATAGCCTCTGTGGAGTTTCTCTGAAGTTCCAGATGCATTATTTGCCCTTGTAAATGTGCCTCTGGAACCCACCAGGAACAGTATTGGGGGGGGGGGGAGAGATTAAGCAAACAAAAAAAGTCCAGTAAAACAAGGGTTCAGCACACACTTCCTTTTACTTATGTCCTCAAGATCACAGCCTCTCAAGGCAACATGTCCAGAATACTTGAATTCACAATAATTAATTACTTGCCCTTCTTTCTAAGATCCCAGCGCAGGTTACAACAATTAAAACAGAATATTTGAAGAGTTGAAAACAACTTACAATCACAGAAATAACAATAGCATTTTGCTGCCCAAATTGTAACACTGATTGTGAAAACCTTGCAGCAATGGTTTACCACAATCCTTTTTCTTTTATCTTCATCCTGGTTCGGGTGTATTTTTATTTCCTTTTCCTGTGTTACACTCATACTCACAGTGTCCTTTTACGGAAGTGAAAATTAATCTGAAAGTACTGGCATAAACAGGTTGCATAATATTATTATTATTTACTTTTTGTAGGCAAGAATGAATACCCATATACAGCATGGTACACTGGCAGTCTCCGTCTCTTCCTCATATGCATGTGTAAGACTTGTAAAGCGCTTTGAGGTTTTTTACAATCAAGTGGTGTATAAATTTTATTAAATAAACAAATAAGATGTAGCAGTCAAGTATGTGTCTTTCTTTTTTTACTGAGGCATGCCTAAAAGAGTCTAGAAAGTAAAGGGGAAATTCACACTGAGAATGGCACACTATTTGAAGCCTGCTGCGTACGTCTAATTTTGGTTCACAGCTGGAATTGAAAACACCAAACATGATCCTGCTCCCTCAAAAGTGCAGGGCGAAAATCCTAGGGCAGCCAGCTGACTGTGTACTTTACCTGTCTGAGAGCTGTCCTGATACAAAGGATCCAAGCAGCACACCCACAAAGAACAATGATGTAGTTAAGGGGGTTTTCCAGTCATCATCACACACCAGATTCCACTGCAAGAGAAACACAACAAAGCAAATCCCATGTCATTAAGGCATAAACTTAGTTTAAATTGGTCACTAACTATATGGATTAGCAGTGACTAAGCAAGAAAGAAAACTTAGGGTAGTGGGGAAGCGCTCAGTAAAAATATCAGCTGAATGTGATCCTGCTGAGAAAAAGCCAAACCCCATGCTAGAGTGTACAGCCTCCTTCCCTCCCTCCCTCCCTCCCTCCCTCCCTCTCTCTCTCTCTCACACACACACAAACACCTCTGTTGTGTTTGCACCCCCATCCTGACACTAGTTCTGCTGGGTGCCCTTCTTAGCCCTTCTGGCTCTCCGCAGGCAGGCAGGCAAGCAGGCAGATTTGGGACGAGCTGGGCTGCAGCCCGTGTGAGTCTCCTCCCCTCCCCCCCGTGCACACCACTTTATGTGATTTCATTTGTGCATGCAGGGGCCTGGAACGCAGCCCCTGTGTAAGTGGGGGAGCACCTGTATTAGCAATGGAGCTGAAAATAAAACTGGGGGTTCTATAATAACACTTATCTGTATCCATCCTCTTTATACCATGCATAATTTCATAAACCAGAGTTGGGGAACAAGTGGCTTTCCGAATGTCACTGTCTTTAGCCGTAACTTGTGGTTGGGGTTTTGGGAGGTGTAGTCCAGCAACAACTGAAAGACCACAAGTTCTGCTTTGTTGTTATAAACCCCTAGCATTTACATGTATTTTTCTAAACTAAAAAGCCCCAAATGCTTTAGCTTTACCTAATAGTGCTCCAGCTCTCTGCTAAATTTTGATTGCACCTTTTCCAGTTCTACAGTGCCACTTTTGAAAAAGGTTTGACCATACATATACACAGTATTGCATAAGGGCAGTTATGATATGAACTGTTCCATTTATTATCCCAAATTGGGGAGAGATTCACTAGCTTATATGGCTGTAAAGAAATGATTTTGAAGACGTTCAGAAGCTAACCCTGAGATAGGAGGAGAAGCAAGCTCTGGAACAAATTTATCTAGCTCCTAAGGTATTTCAAAAATTGGGAACTCATCTTCTTCTTAGTCATGGTGCACTGCAACAACCTGGGGCAAACAAATCAATCCTATATAGACATAATCACCTAGGAATAAGCACCACTGAAGTTAATAAGACTGACTTTTGAGTAAACATGTCTAGCATTGTGCTATCATCTGATGTTGTGCTTTGCAATGTAATCTTATGCTAGCCTATGAACTCTCAACACACAAGCAAATTCATTGAAATACAGATCTTTTTTGTTTACAAATATAAAATACTTTTATTACTAACACCTATACTGTACAGTCGTACCTTGGTTTTCGAACAGCTTAGTTCTCAAACGTTTTAGCTCCCGAACGCCGCAAACCGGGAAGTGACTGTTCCGGTTTGTGAACTATTTTTGGAAGCCGAACATCCGACAGGGCTTCCAATTTGATGCAGGAAGTTCCTGCAGCGAATCAGAAGCTGTGCTTCCTGCAGTTCAGGTGGTACCTTACACCATCAAAACTCTCCAAAATGTATAAAAATATTTCAGACAAATGTTGGCGGTGTGGGGAAACAAAAGGAGATATGTACCATATGTGGTGGGCATGCCGAAAAATTAAAGAGTTCTGGAACCTCATCTATGATGAGATGAAAAAGATCTTTAAATTAACATTTGCAAAGAAGCCAGAAGCATTTCTACTTGGAATTTTAGGCAGTGATATGCCAAAAAATATAAGAGATATTTTTATATGCAACAGCCGCTGCTCAATTATTAATTGCATCGAACTGGAAAGGGGGGAAAGTACCAACAGTAATGGAATGGCAGAATAAGTTTAATATGCAGAATTGGCTCAACTGACAGATAGATTAAGGGAAAATACAAAACAATCATTCACGCAAAAATGGGATATGTTCAAGAAATACCTACAAAAATATAACAACGACATAACATCTATGGCAGCATTTGAATGACCCTTGTGTAAATTAAATACTACTAAGCATGGAAAAATGGTACGATATGTTATAAGAAAGTACTAGAAACTATAGTAAGAGTAAGGTAAGAAGTATAAGTACATTCAATGTCGTAAATGTAACTAACATCGGGAAATGACGGGAAGTCTGTTTTCATACAGTTTAGTTTATTGGATTTTTTACTTTTGTTTAATTTTGTTTAATTATAAGAAAGGAGCATGTACAAATACAAGTTTAAATCAATATTTAATGGTATAATTATTTAAGGCTGTACATGTACCTAAGATTGTGTATGGATGTAAATTAATAATAATAAAAAAATAAAAAATAAAAATGGCCAGAATGTAAAAAGCAGCAGCAGCAGCAGCAGCAGCAGCAGTGCTTTGGTTTCCAAACATTTTGGAAGTTGAACGGACTTCCGGAATGGATTCCGTTTGACTTCCAAGGTACGGCTGCATATCTGAAAGAAATGAACTCTTTATTACCATGCATTTGTCTGTGTGTACAGAGTTAATAACAGGCATTTGCTGAAGATAAAATCAATACTCTGCAAATGTAGGCCAAATATTCTTCAGTTGAAAGCTGAGAAATGCCGACAGACAGCTCTGCTCCCGCAGAGCTTGGATTACAAAACTCATGCTCTGCAACATGCACACAATTGGCAAACAAACCAGAAGTCAAATCACTTTCAACAGAGCGTAAATTAACCTCTCATTTCTACTGTAAACTATTTAGATCTTTCATCTATTTCCAACTCATCGAGCGACGATTACTGGAAGAGGAGAAGCAGAAGAGAAAGAGATTGGTAGAGAGAGAGTATGACTGAAAGAAAATACAGTCCAGAAACATTATCAGACTTTATTTATATGGACTAAGATACCCAGCTTTTGGAACTAGAGGGAAATCATAGCAAAAGAAAAGAAAAGAAGATATTATCTCACTCACTAGCTTTTACGGTGATGTTGTACAAGCATAAAAGTGTTAACTATAAAGTATTCTGTTTCAATTTGTGCTAGGAGGAAGAGGCATGTGTGGGCATTTCGGTGGGGGGGGGGGAACGATATGGTACCAAGTGTTAAACGTAAAGGTAAAGGACCCCTGACAGTTAAGTCCAGTTGCAAACGACTCTGGGGTTGCGGTGCTCATCTCACTTTACTGGCTGAGAGAGCTGACGTTTGTCCGTAGATAGTTTTTCCAGGTTATGTGGCCAGCATGACTAAGCCGCTTCTGGCGAAACCAGAGCAGTGCACGGAAACACTGTTTACCTTCCCACTGGAGCTGTACCTATTTATCTACTTGCACTTTGACGTGCTTTTGAACTGATAGGTTGGCAGGAGCTGGGACTGAGCAACGGGAGCTCACCCCGTCACGCAGATTCTAACCGCCGACTTTCCAATCGGCAAGCCCTAGGCTCTGTGGTTTAGACCACAGTGCCACCTGTGTCCCGTTAGGCAACTGCTATTCCTTAAACAAACTCAGGCTGAGGAGCATGCATTTGCCAGTTAAGTTTTTGTTTTTAGTCCACTTTTTCTTTTGCAAAGTATTTAAAGAAGCCTTCAAAATATAAAGTATGTCACAAAAAATAATCAAAACAAGATTAAAACAAGACTGGGGAAAAGATGAAAACCTGTGGTTCCTTACAAGTCAATGGCCAGAGAGTGGAACAGCAGTTCTAACCAACACCATCCTATGAGATCAACATCCCAGGAAAAGGCAGAAAAGCTGCAAAACAATGGCCTCAAATCCAACTTCACAAGGTATCCCGGAAGGATACTATGGCCGATGGTATCAAAAGCTATTGATACAGGGGTATTCACAGAATTTCTTCTGGGGTGAGGGAAAATAAAACACTAAAAGGGGAAGCAGTAAAGTTTTTCCTCCAAAATGAGAATAGTGCCTGTACATTTTGTATTGTATTTCAGGTTCTACATACACAAGCTTTTCTGTTTAAGTCTGGGGATGACTATTCATGGGGGTGCAGAGGGGCCTTGTTGCTTTCCAGTGCCCTGAGAGGTCCAGCAGAATCAAAAGGTTTGCACCTCCCCTCATCCATCTCCCAGAAACAGTCATGCACCAGGGTAACCAATGTAGTTTCTGCACCAAAACAATAGATTTTATCCAATGTTCGTTCTACACATACTAGGTCCATTAATTTCAGTGGGTTTACTCTGAATATAACTTAGTTGGATAGAATCCCATCTGTTTGTCTGTCTTATACCCCGTGTCTCCCCAATATGGAGCCCAAGGTGGAAGCTAGGTCTGAGTAAGACTGTAAAGCAGTCAAATACTCCGTTTTCCCATTCCAAGTGGAAAACTACGCTTTAGGAACGTACAACTGTACTTTTAATGGGAAAACACCTGACGCTGAACCACCAGCAGCGTCATGATCCTGCATGTACATGTCTCTGTTCTCTAAGTAGATTGGTTCACATCCTCAGGGTGAACACGCTGAAAATGGTATCCATAACTTGACTGGGCAGACCCCTAGAACTGATCAGCTCCAACTCTATACATATTAAAAGCCGTATCTAAACTGGAGTGGGTGTGAAGTGTGCTTTTATAAGACTAATAAAAGCCTTTGCAGACCGAGAGGCAGCAGTGCTATGATGACATGGCAGCTGGCCTCAGGAGGAAGGTTGGCTTCTGGCCCCAGTGCTTGACTGATTCTGGGAATCACAAGTGGGGACAGTGCTGCTGCGCTTAGGTCCAGCTTGTGGGCTTCTCATAGGCAACTGCTGGTCACTGTGAGAACAGTGGGCCTCTGGCCTGATCCAGCAGCCTCTGGCCAGATCCAGCAGCGTTCTTCCTGGGTTCTCTTTGCTTCCTCAGTCCTTTAGTAAAAAAACATTTTTATTCAGCAAAAAGTGATTCCAGCAGGCCAACACCAATACGCTTTGCTCAGATTTCTGTGGGGCACAAGCTGCAACTATGCAGAGTGACATTTCCTTGAAGCAGCACTTGAACCGCCATCCTTCCCCCTGAGTCACAGCACAGAGGCAGATGTTACTTGTTTGCATTTATTTACCATGCTCCTTTGGAATTTCCTAAAACTTGCCATTCCCATGTGTTTTTTCCTCCCCTTTTACATAATTTAATAGGCGTGCCCCAACCTAGTGAAGAAATAGAATCTTTTCTAACTGAACACTAGCTTTCTACTCAAGATTTCTTGGCTTTGAGAATGTCCCTTATCATGCAATATTGGAATTTTGAAAATTAGCCAGGTGGCTGGAAGAGATGCCCACCATTGCCTAAACTGGGCGCAGGGGAGCCTGCAGCACTGTTTCTCATATTTTTTCAAAAGAAGTTCCTTCTCTCCTTCATATTTAGAAAGCATAATGTAATTTACATTATTATCTAGATTTACATATCCGGAGGTATTATTCGGTGGTAGCTGGAATTGTGTTTTTGGTTGCCCAGAGTGAAAGTCTGGGTCGTAATGTGTTTGTATCTTCTGAACTTGTTTAATTCCACATAGTTTGGGAGAGCGAACCAATTAAGGTGCTACCTGGATGAGAGACAAGGAGTGAGTGGTTATGTTGCTGTTTGTATGTTACTTTATTGCCCTAGATGGTGATAGGTGAATGAGCAGGTTGTTAATCATGCTTAAAACTGTCTGGGATTTTTTGCAGACCAGGCATTCTCTTTATGTCAAATGGTTGGTTGAGCATTACCTGTGTTATCAGTATGATTGGTGGGAATGCTTGAGAATGAGGCTTGTAAATGAAAGGTTGTAAAGGACGTCTTTGGGAGAGGTTATAGTTCTAGGTGTGTGGGAGAATGTGGTGCAGCTTCTATTTTAGTTATTTTGTTTAATTGCAAATGATGCTGTATATGTGGAATTTTATTGTATTTTTGTATTCAGTTTTTATCTTGAATGTTTATATTTAAGTCGTCCGCCCCACTAAAAACAGTGTATATGACAGTCTAGTTATTTTAATATTTTGTAATGTTCTATTTCATGCTTTAAGATAGGTTGTAAAATGTTTTGAGATTTTTTTGAAATACGTGTCTGAAAATAAAGGACTTTAAACAGCTACAGACGTTTAAAACTAAGAATATGCTTCTTGGCCATTTTAACTATTCTATTCAGAGCAGAGAAAGCTTCAAGCAAACAACAGTTAACAAAGTAATTGAAGGTGACATATAATTTCGAAAGCGGGTCAGAAGGATTATCAAGTGAAGTATCTGAAGCAAGCTCATGCTTTAAAACCACAAAGAAAGGTCACTTAACTGCCCACACAGGTTGGGCAATGTCAGATTACAAGTAAGGCACAGTTCTCCTGGCTCAACGCTTTGACCGCAGCTCTATAGCAATATAGTCAGTAAAAGTTAAATGTTACAGTACTGAAAGACACATGCTAGGCATGACTAAGGTAGATAAAGAGGTTCAGCCTGACATAACAGAGATAACCGAGTGTTGTAACTGTGTTTCCTGTTGAAGCCCACTCCACACAGCCATCCGTAAACTGCATGTTCTGAAAATGAAGGCCACACATTGCTTTCCACAATATAAAATACAATGTGATTATTTTACAGTTTTTGCTTTTTTGTAGACACAATAATAAGGCTAAAGCTCTGAAGCGTCTCTTGTCTCTGACTCTTGCCTTCTGGCTGGAACAGGTCCCTACAAACCACTGTCCTGCTCTCCTGAGTCAGACTCCAGCCCCCTGCACACTCACCAGTCCCTGACATCTAGTATATCACAAACAAAGAACAGTCCACTTTTCAAATGCTTGCCTTAGGCTTGCATTTTACATACCACAATTAAATAAAAATTAAAATCCATTATACTTCTTAGATGCTATAAGCTGGTATGGAAAATTAACTTAAAGTATACAGGCCAAAATGTGCAGCATCTTTAAACAAAACCATCTTACCGTATTTTGTTCCTTTATTTTAAAATTAAAATTAAGCCAAAGGTCATCAGCACATAACAAAGACAAAATGGAACGTGAATTGTTTTGCAGTTCAGAAATTTAGTCAATACAGTAGTTAGTCCTGACTCCTGACTAATTTACAGTTTGCTGAATTTTGAGATTTTGACTTGTCTCTTGTAAAACCACACTTCCAACACCACTTTAAAAGGAGCTTTAACAATGGGCAGCCCAGTATTATCTGTTCACTTCTGCTGTGGAACAACAGTCCAATAAGGGTGACAAGAGCTATGACCTAGTTTGCCTCTATAAATTTCTCCCTAGAGTTCCCCATAGCCTTGATATGACGCAGATAAATTTGCTATCTTCACCACCTCTGTTCCCCCCCCCCCATTACTTTTATGTTTAAAATCAAGCCAAATTGCCTCTTGCGCAGAATACTTGCATGTGCGTCATATCTGGTCCCCAAAAGCACAAGAGTTCTGGGAAGTACTGCATTGGCCTCAGGTTAGGTAAGACATTTCCTTCACCAGACACAATTAACATATTTCCAAACCCCAGACAGCTAGTCTGGTATTTCCCACTCTATGTCCTATGCACTTAAAGGCAAATTATTCAGTCCCTCTTGCATTCTACTACCATGTCTTGGGTGAATGAATTGTCTCCCAAGTAATCAAGAAGTTGACTACCCCAGTACTATCCCTTCATTGCTGCCAAGATGAGGGGCTGAAGCAGAAACACCACAGAATTTTACATTGCAACTTTGTACATATCTCTTTTGTACTGTGGATATTTATTTGTGCAGCTGGGAAGCCATTTATTATGGAAAAATCTGGTAAAGATTTCCTGGTTTTGCAAGCGCTTCTCGCATCACAATACATTTCGGCTCACCAGATGGCTGGAAGATTGGGATCAGGGTGTGCAGCATCAGCTAGGAAATACTTGCACCCAGCGTGCTACATTAACTTGGCACAATTAAAGAGTAGCAAAACACTCGTGCCAGCAGGAAGGGTGGAATGAGAATCCAGCCCCATTATTCTCACATTGTGACTCCTAGAGCCTTGGTATAAATAATTTATTAGCTCATGAAAAATATTTCCTTTTGGGAACTTGAAATGAAGAAAACCAATCAACTGCCTCTTAAAATAAAATAAAAGCAGTTTATCATCTCCACTAAGAAATGCAGGAGCGTTTCAAAGCAGGCAACAGACTTTGTAGGAAAACTCTCTCTCTCTCTCTCTCTCTCTCTCTGTGTGTGTGTGTGTGTGTGTGTGTGTGTGTGTGTGTGGTGGGGAGAAGAGCAATACTGCATTGGCCTGAATATAAGCCTCCCTTTCCCCCCCAAATTCCGACCATGAAAAGTTAAAGTGCGGCTTATATTCGCAACCTTGTGGTATGCAGACAGGAGTGCAGGGCAAACAGCGCCAGGAGTGCGGCAAAGCGGCGCCCGCCCCGCACGTAGTACTCTGTCCTCTCCCCCAAGGCCAGGAAGGGAGATAGGAAGAGGAAAGGGCACCAGCAACGCAGCGCAGCTCACCCCCCCCCCCAGTATGCAGCCAGGAGCAGCGAGGAATAGAGCGGCTTATATTTGGGTGCGGCTTATATTCGGGCAAATACAGTGCTCAAGGGGAACAGATTTCATTTTTAAAAGAACATTCCAGTGCCTGTTTGTATGTCTAAACCCCATGAACAATTCAAGTGTCTGTGTGTTCCTGCCTATGGTCTTTAAGGAATGTCTCCGAGTAAGACAACAATTTACAGTGCTACCCATTAAAAGGAATGGTAAATATTTACACACACAGTTTTCAAATGACTATTGTTATTTTTTTAAACCGGTGGGTGTGACACATTATGAAAATGACACATATAAGCCTTATGCAATCCAGTTTGGATTAGTATGGTAAAAACAGGAGGCCTATCTACCATTATAGACTTCTGTAGTTACCACAAGTTAAGTTTCTATAACGCACATGCTTTATTTGCTGCATTTTACTGTATTTTATTGTGATGAGAGTTTTAATTTTTTACTGCTTTTAAAGCTGCTTTCAATCACCCAGAAAATGAAGCAGCCTATAAATGGCATAATTAATTAAAATTAAATAATTATCTTTAAAGATTTTCTCTAGAAAACAGTTGTTTGGTTTTTTGTGTGTTTTTTTTAAAAAAAACCTTGCTGCTCAATTCCAACCCTTCTAGTTACTCCCTAGACCAAGACCAGGGGTTGGCAAGGTTTATCTTGCCTGAGCCGGATCAGTCCCGCAGAGATCCCTCCGTGGGTCGGATCGCACGCGCATGCCTGCGATTTCCAGTGTTTGCGCATGCGCAGACGCAATTTCCAGCACTACGGAAGCGAGTCCTCATGCCGTGCTGGTTTAGCGCAGCGCACAAGCAGGTGACTCGGTTCGGGGCGCCTCGTGGGCTGGTCAAACGACCTCCGCGGGCCGCTTCCAGCCCATGGGCCTTAGGTTGCTGACCCCTGCCCTAGACAGTGACCAGAGCACGTAAGAGAGCCAATTATTTCTTCCCCAACCTCCTAGAGCCTGATTATCTGCCTGGATAGATATCTCCTTTACCCCATGGTGTTTTCCCATTTAAGTAGGCTCGGTAGCAGTAACAGTCAGTATTGTACCAGCCTCTGTCTTCTCTCAGGGTAAGAAGAGAGACAGTGGAGATGACAGAAACAGAAGAAGAATAGGGGTGGGGAGAGTGTTCTGCCAATACCCCCCTACCTTTAATATATAATCTTCGGAATTTTGCATAGTTGCCTAGGAGAACCTTCATGTTCTATGAACCAAAGTGCATAGCACTGATAACCAAGGAAGGAACAGATAGAGCTGAGAGACCAGTTCTAACATTTCACAGGACAGTGTATAGCACACACTTTTTCTTTGCTACTATTTATTGTTATATAAAGACCTGTGGTCATATCCGTTTAGAATTTTAACAGCTAAGTTGAACTGTTGCCAGTATGATCTTAGTTCACCGTAGACTGCAATTAATTACTTGACAGAAATGTAATAATCTACAATTTGAGAGTTGGTGTCACTAAGGCTGCATGCAGAAAATAAGACATGCTGGTTTGGAAGGGATGTATTCTAACATGTAAGCTCTTATGAGCTCTTATGTTTGGATTTACTACCAAACACAAGGTTAACAACACTTGAGTATGAGGGCTGCACCAATACATCAGTATGAAAACAAAGGAAGCGCTATGTTAGTCATTAACTAGGCAATGAGTTTCTGTCATTTGATTAAACATTATCACAGGGCAAAGTCTCTGGAAATTTGACATAAAATAATTTACTAGTGTGCAAGTAGGGACTGGAATCCCATACTAAAGGACTGGCCTTGGCTTTTTGCAATTATCAATCCCTCAACTTCATAACTATCCACTATGGATAGGATTCTTCCTTGCACTGGACCCCCATTTGCACTCTCTCTTCATTGCCCGTGAACCATACAATGGGAAATTACTCTCTCTTCATTGCAGTCTCTTGTCATTGCCTGTGAACCATACAATGGGATATTACTAGGAATAGGAGAGCTACATGTGTAAGTTATTCTGAGACCACAGGGTAGGGTGCTGTGCCTCAATCATTGACCAGGGAATCAAGGGTCAATGAGAAGCTGTTGTCCCTGCCTCCCAGAAAGAACATCATAGCAAAGGGAAGACAAACCTAGTTCCATCCATCAGCCAAATGAACAATGGCAGTGAGAACTTACAAGAACTATGCAGCTAAGAACTAGCACCCAAGCTCATTTGTTTTCTTTCTCAGTCACAAAACCTTTTCCTTCTGTATCGTGTATTTCAGACTAAGAAAACACACACACACTAAAACCAGAAAGTATTCAAAAATAATGAGCAAAAAGGAAGAATAATTCTCAGATACCAAAAAGATATGCTGTTTTCAGGATGTTCAGTATGCTGGCATGTTCATTACACCTAAATCCTCAATCTGCTTGGCATCTGTGAGATGTATTTTTTTTCCTTTTCATTCGTCACTTTAGATTCCAAGCCTGAGGGTAGAGGCTATCTTATTACTGGGAGCCTTTAGCTAACTAGCAGGGTACAGATATTTAAAATAAATATTCCAAGTCAGCACTTCTACACCATTCAGAATCCTCAAATGGATGCTGCTGACATAGTTTTACTGAGCAGAATGGGAGGACTGGACGGGATTAAGGCAGTACTCACAAGCCTCCTCATTTCCAGAGTGCTGTGACATACAGTTTGCATATGGGGCCTTATGCATGTCCAGGAAGGCGAGGTTGAGAGGGAGAGTTCTGTTATGCCCATGCAGAGGAACACTGCCTATATGAATAAAGGATATACCCTAGCTATAAATATGAGATTATACGTGGTTGCAAGCTGCAAGAGAAAGTTGTGCCATGAGCACTAGTTCTGAGAATAATTAGAACATATAATCTCTCTAATGTGAGAAATTTCTCTAGTAATACACTTTTCTTGTGGCATAGAAAAAACTTTAGTAGCCTATTACCCAATTTACTAACCCAAGTTACTAATTAACATACCTCTTTGCTCCAGGGTGCCACAGGCCACAGCCTTGCAAAGTTTCACAAAGATAGGATCCAATATTTACATATTCCTTAGAAAACCCTGAATACACAAAAGTGAAAAACAAATTTTCTTCATTCAAAACCCTATCAAAAGTCCACAGCAGTTTTATATTCACTGCTTTTATAAAACCTAAGATGACAATGCCTTGCCAAAAAGAATGGCTCTAGAATTATGAAAGCAACCATAATACCAAGCATGTGGAACTCAAAATAGCTATTGGTTGTCATGGCAAAAGGAAATTATTCATCATTACTACATGTGTTTACCAAAACAAAAGCTGGCATTAAAATCACATCAGTGGATTATGCAGAGTGGATTATACACAGAAACAGCAGTTTGTGTTGGAATTTTATTTAGATTTATTATTAGGAAATCATTTGGCAATCAAACAGAGTTATTATTAGGAAATCTCTTGGCAATCAAAAATAAAAAAGTTATTTTATGTAGTTCTCTACCCAGCAGGGGTAGGGCGCATACTTGTGATAATTCTAACCATACACTCCCAACCTAAGGATCAAACAAGAACCACCCCCGCCTTTCACAAGCACATGCTCAGAGACAGAACGAAGGAAAAAGAATGTACCTCAAGACAATAGTCTATGACAGTTCAGTCAAAGACTGTACTTATAGTTACTGTATCTCAAACCAAGAAGTACAGGAGGGAAATAATAAATGCCACAGACATACAAGTCCACAGCACATGCCCAATAGCTAAAACCATGGTTTGGCTGGAGCATCTGAGGTGGACCATCTTCAGGAACCAATATACACAACCTGGTCCTGGGCATGGCCCCTCTCTC
This sequence comes from Podarcis vaucheri, assembly GCF_965113315.1. Taxonomy (NCBI): domain Eukaryota; kingdom Metazoa; phylum Chordata; class Lepidosauria; order Squamata; family Lacertidae; genus Podarcis; species Podarcis vaucheri. The sequence goes on from NC_138760.1 coordinate 60,851,993, forward strand.
TCTTGCATGTGCACACACCTACATACAGGCAAAGTAAGTTTCAATGAACTCAACAGAACGTCTGAGCTGAAATGCACCCTGCTGTAAATCTCTTGTAAATACACAGCACACAACAGTCAGAAATACCAGCGCAATATTTTTTAAAATGATTATCTTTTTTAAAAAGTGCATGGTGAAAATAGTTTACATACCACTGCTTTCCATGGGAAAATGTTCAACTAGTCCATTACCGAATAAACCTACATTACTATCCTTGATGACATGGGCTGCTTCTGCCAGACAGAGTTCCAGCTTGGTTCACATATTGGGATTCCCAAACATGCCCTCCAATCACACACTGTGTGATTTCTTCTATGCTTGATATAGATGATTTGCAAATGGCAGGTATTATTCCCTTTTTAGTCAAGTGAATTAATACACATGGCTTCAGATACTGCCAATGCCTTGTTGGTCTTTGCCTTATTAGACAGCTGGCATGGACCTTCTAAAACCGCTCAACCCAGTGGTCCTGAAGCAGTTCTAAGTATCTAACTAGCACATATTTATTTGGGTCTATGAAAAGAAGGAGGCCATCTGTTATGGCTGCTGTTATGGTAGACCAACTCTGCATTACAAAGATGTCTGCAATCATGACATGAAGGCTGGCAACATTAACGCTGCTGTATGAGAATCCATTGCAGATTATTGTAGTGCCTGGAGACACAGGTCGTGTATCCACAGCAGTGACCATAGGAGGGATAAGAACTGGGAGGATCACAGAGAAGAAAGGCTATGATGCACCTATAATAGCAAAACCCCAGATGCATTCATTTGCCGCACCTGAAGTAAAACATGCCTCTCCCATATTGGTCTCTACAGTTTTTGGAACCTGAATGTCCGACAGGGCTTCCGTGGCTTCTGATTGGCTGGAGGAGCTTCCTGTAGCCAATCAGAAGCCGCAATTTGGTTTTTGAACATTTTGAAATATTTCCAGAATGGATTCCGTTTGATTTCCAAGGTATGACTGTATAATGAATTGAAAAAATATTTTTAAGATAATATTTGTAAAAAAAACACCTAGAAGCTTTTCTTTTGGGAATAATGGGGTCAGAGCTACCTAAGCAGTACAGAAACTTATTTATGTATAGAATTACAGCTGCAAGAATGTTATTTGCCCAAAAATGGAAAGAAGAAGTTCTGGCAAGAGAAGAATGGTTACAGAAATCAATGGAATATGCAGAAATGGCAAAACTTACCGGAAGAATTAGAAATCAAGATAACAAACTCTTTATTAAGGATAGGAAATGGTTTATTGAAATACAAGCTGTAAACAGATTAAGACGTTAGCCGGATTATTGTAAAAACCTGCAGTTTTCAAAATATATATAATAATAGAGGAATAAAAAGAATAAGATAAGATAATTTAGGATATGCAGGGAAAGATGAAAACAACTTTAAGTAACCACAGGAAGGGGGAGGGAAGTTGAGGCTTAAAATGTTAGAGTTATTGTTGAAATGTTTTCTTTTTGGTTATAATCTAAAATTACAAATAAATAAATAAACTTTTAAAAAATGAAATGCTATGTAATGTTATATCACACTCAGCTTTCAAAATTTCCCTCACTTTTGAAATGTATTTGCCATCCGGTATGGAGATTAGGTAGTAAAGAAGCACAAGCCTGCATCAGGCACAGCATGCTGGTGTCGGTAAAGCTACACAAGTAATTATAATACTGCAGGAACAAGCTTAAAAAGGGAGAGGCAACAAAAATGTACTGTTTTATATGCGTAGACTGCATTATTAAATTGATATCAGACTGACTTTTTTTTCCATGGGAAAGCTGTGTGTTTGAAGTCTTATGAAACATATTTAGGTTTTTCCCCGAAAATAAAATTAGCTGTTATCCTAATTCTATTAAAGTAAGTGTCACAGATCCCATGACTTAAAGTGGATTAGGACTACTTCCCATAACATCCAGCCCTTTTCCAAAACATACTTTGCAGTCTGGAACATACTGAAACAATGTCAAATGCCCCCCTTTCTATGGAAAATTTTATTTTGGCAAAATCAACATAGCAGTCTGGCATTTTTGTTTATTTGATTTCTAAACCACGCTTTATTCAAAGATCGGTGGTGTACACCATTAAGAACCTAATTTATGGAGCATAACAACGACATAATAAAATAATCATAATAACCGTCATGCCCACACACATTTAACAGGTCATAGTTCTGGCATCCCCAACCTTTGGCCCTCCAGATGTTTTGGCCTACAACTCCCATATTCCCTAGCTAGCAGGACCAGTGGTCAGGGATGATGGGAACTGTAGTCCGAAACATCTGGAGGGCCAAAGGTTGGGGTGCCTGTCATAGATTATTTAATAGCCAAAGACCTGAGTACCTAAAGACATGTAATGATGGTGCTAGGCAACCCTCTCTGAGACCATTCCACAGATGGGGAGCCACCACAGAAAAAGCCTGTTCTCATGTAGTCACCCTCCGCTTCTTGGGTAGGGGAAACAAAGAGAAGGGCTTGAGATGAGAAGTGCCGGGTCCTGGTCAGTTCAAACGTGGAGAGCCAGTCTTTAAGGTATTGAGGTCCTGAGCCATGTAAGGCTTTAGACGTCAACACCAGCACTTTGAATTGGGCCTGAAAACTAACTGCCAGCCAGCGCAGTCTGGCCAGGATCAGCTCAAATCTTGTTCTGGTGAGCAATCTGGCCATCAAATTTTGCACCAGCTGAAGTTTCTGAACCACCTTCAGAGGCAGCCCCTCGCATGATGCATTGAAGTAATCCAACCTAGAGGTTACCAGAGTGTTGGCCACAGACTTTATAAGAAAGCATAGAAACACATATAAATCTAATAAATATAAATAAAAATAGAAGACTTAGTGAAGCAAAGACAGAGAACCACAGCTTTAGTGTTTCTGCTCTCCATTACAAGAGACTGTGGCATTTATTTATTTTCAACAGCAACTGTCATCACCCATCAAAATGACAAGGAATCATATTAATGAAATCATTTCAGTTAGGTTGTATTAAAAATAATCAGAGCAATGTCTGGCCACTGCATTAAAAAGGACAGCAGCAATAAACCAAAAACATATTGGTGTACAAACTAAAGATAACCAGAACATGAAATTGCTGCCTTATAGATGAAACAAAACTAGAGAAAAGAAATACTACTGAAGTGCAAAGGAAGGGAGAGACATGAATGGGAAACAGCTGTTTGTTGGCCCAGCTTAAATTTGTTAGTGCAATGTATGCACGCTCACCTAGATACTGGGGGGGGGTGCTTTCCTACGGCCATTGCCCTAAGCACTTTTACATATTGAAGAATACAGTGCCATGTTTAGATGTTTATAATCTGGGTGTCTGCACAAGCATATTGCTCCTGTAACATGGTGGCAAGGCCTTGAACAATGAATCCTTTGAGCTCTCATTTGTCTCAGATTTCATTTGTCTCATCAAATGAATATTGATGCCCACATTTAATTAAGGAACAAACTAAGACATGAAAGAACTGAAAGTATTATTTTGATTTAAGTGTCTTTTATTTTTTGAAGCTGTGAAACTCCAAGTGAAAGTTCTGAATAGGAAGCTATGGATCTTTCAGACACTAACTGGTAAATAAACATGAATAATGCTGGAATTATTTTCAATGCTGTATAATTTAATAAGATGGAGTGGGATATAAATAAAAGTTGGGTTTAAGTTAGCTTTTGTTTTTTTTTAAAAAAAAATCTAGATATTTTATATCTCCAGGCTCACTATAAATTGCAGTTTTCCATTCTGGCTCCTTCTGGCCATGCATTGAGTCACTGGGAAATCCCTCCCCACAGGAGATATTAGTCTGAGAAAAGGGGTTCTCCTCAGGACACTGCAGGGGAGGAAAGTGTTTGAATTCTTCTCCATGCCTGTCCAGATACAGTTCATTATCAACCCTTCTCAACTAATGCAACCTGCATTCTTAAGAGCCTATGCATTAAATGCATAGATGAATTTAATCTATATAATTTGCATCTATCTAGTTTGCTCCTGAAAACCAAATGATCCTGCAACAACTTTTAAATCATAGGCTAGACAGGATTTTCACACTTTCTTCTGATTTCTACCTCATAATGTGCACAGTGCTGGCTAATATGAGTTAATTTCCTGTAATATGCTTTCGGTTCTTCTATCTCAAGGGAAAAACAGAAGTAAAGGAGAGAACTTTATTTTCTCCAGTCTAACCCCTGTGATGGTGCATTTTTGCCCCCATTTCCAAGAACCTAGCCCCCAAGTACCATCAAATGTTGAAACAATGCAGATGAAAAGATTTGTATCATGCTAATGCTTTCTGTCAAAATCGACAATGGACAACAGATGGCCCAACCGGTAAGCCTAGACAGCTATTATCTAGGGTAAATGCAGCTAAAATGGTGGCAAAAAGAATTGTTGCTAGGGAAGAAAACAGGGAAGGAAGAGCATCTGTTCTACACTTTCACATATATATCGTATTTTAATGCTGTAGTGCTTTAGGAGTACACAGAAATGTGGCCTATGGTTTCCAACTATGGTTTGCAGAAAAACATGCTTCACGTGGACTGGATGCAGTGGGGGAAGTAATGCTTACAACAAACCAGGACGTCAGCGGCGGAGGGGGGGGGAGATATCAGAGTACATGAAAGAAGGATGGAGGGGGAGCACAGAAGCCCCAGGCAAAGGTCTAAACCATCATCGCTGAAATACCTTGTAGTTTACAGTAGTTTTGCACAACATGGAGCTTGCATGCAGTCCGCCTGCTGCCTCCCCCTCAGCTGTAGAGTGGCATCCTGAGGAGGCGGCAGCGCTTTCAGACAGCGCGGAGCCTGCAGACACCCAAGCTACCACGTCACTCCCAGGAGACATGTGGCTCAGGTGCACTGCAGGCCCAAGTGCCCACTGCCCCCTAGCTATGCCTCTGATAAGGCACACCTTTAAAAGCGTGCATAACACTTAAGCAGCCAGTGCATGTGGCTACACTGCAAATGAAAACATTTCATTTACTTATTTAAGGCATTTCTTCCATACCTTTTTATTTGCCCAGGCCTACCAGCTCTGCCTTGCTTATTGGCTTTTATTGGTTTTAACACCTTATTTGTATGTTATTTGTAACAGTGTTCCAAATTACTGGTGCCATAACGTGAAAAACCTTGGTTTGCACAGAAACTGAATGAATATGAGTTAGCTGTGGGACAGTTAGGATGATTCAGCCACATGACGGTAGTGCTCTGGTAGGTGTATAATGCATTATAGGCCATTAGGACTTTATACACTAATATCTTGAACTTTGGAAATGTACCGGAAGCCAGTGTAGAGCTTTTAGCATCTGTGCAATACGCTAATGTGGACCACAGCATTCTACATTAGCTGAAATTTCCAAATCACCCCAAATGTAGCCTCACATTGCGCGCATTCCAATAGTACAGTGTAGAGGTTACTAAAGCCTCCATCACTAAGACCAAGCTATCCCTGTCAAGGAACAGGTGTAGATAGTATATGTGCTGGAAAAAGCACTGACAATGATGGATTTAAGAGTACTCCCAAGGTTGAGTGCAAACCTATCAAGAATAGGCAACCTGCGAATTTCTCAAACCTAGCAACCACTTATCCATAAAGCTTCCATCTTAACAAGATTAAGCTTCAGATTACTGGCCCTCATCCAGCCCATCACTGACTCGAGCCATGTTGGTACAGAACTTGCATCGTCTCAATTGATTTCAGATGTGGCAGTGTAGAGCTGAGTGTCTTCAGTATACAGTTTTAAACTGAAAAGCAGCATCTAAACATTTTTTAATAACAACAACCACAACATACACCTCAACACAAGGTTTCCAAAATGCTGCTAGGGCAGGGAAGAAGGGACAATATTGTTGCTTATCATTGTAGGTGTCCCTGTACAACTCTATTCAACAGAGCAACCACAACAGAAACAAATGCTAGGAGAATAACTATTTTGTGAGTCAAAATAAAAAAATTCCTTCCAGTAGCACCTTAAATACCAACTAAGTTAGTTCTTGGTATGAGATTTCGTGTGCATGCACACTTCTTCAGATATTTTGTGAGTGGCTAGGAAATGCTCTCTCTGTCTTTCTGCAAAGTGAAGACTTTGAGGAAGTATTTAAGACTGGGAAACAACTGCACACATAATGAGAGCAAGAGCGAGCCAATGGCCCATCTAGTCCAACATTCTGTTTTCACAGTGGCCACTCAGAAACCTGTGAGAAACTCGCAAGCAGGATATGAGCACAGGAGCACTCTCTCCTCTGTGGCCTCCAGCAACTGGTATTAGGAAACATTATAGCATCCAGTAACTTAATGCACGGCCATCTTGTTGAAAGACCCCACATCAACTTAAAACTGCAGTTCACTGACTACTGGTAAGATGTGGTGCTTTTTCAGATATTTCGGAAGATCACAATAAAAATAATGGGCTTGTGCGTCTTATTTATAACTATATGTTCCGTTTCACTGACCCCATTTTCAGGACCAACAAGAGTCAGTTAAGAATAGTCAAGTCTTCATTTAATACTGTCTAAACAGTATTAAACTACAGAAAGGATAGAGTTTAAATTGATAAGTCTTTCAAGCAGTCTCCCGGATAGCATCCATAACATGAGGCAATGTTCCCAAACAAGCAAGCCTGACCAGTTTACTGGGAGTAAATTCCATTGAGCTCAATGGGGCTTACTTTTGAGTCAGCAGGTATAGGATTGGACTGTTATTGTTACCACTCGAGTATATACAAAAGGTATGTGTTGGGTTAACCTAATCCATAATCCTCCAAATATTAAGCATGAATGTTTCAGAAATGAGTCAGAGTTTCAACTCTCATCTACAAAACAGTCTATTCCAATAGAACAATTGTTTGTGAAATGGAAGATTTAAAAAAAAAAATGAAAAAAGAGAAATCTGATGTGATCTCTAGATTAGTTGTAGAGATTGGGTAATTATTACTACCAGATTTATCCTAGATTACGGTAATCTAATTTGTTTTGGACTGTGGTCCTTTCTTCTTCCCCTTAAGGAGGTGAAATAACATGTTTTTAAAATTGTATTATGACAACACCCTTTATATGACACACCCTTAGCTACCACATTGATGTTATTCCACACCAGTGCCCACACTTACACAGTTCAACAGAACTCTAAGGAGTTGATCTAATCTGACCTGACATAATTAGCATGCTAGCAATAGCTGTGTTTTTTATTTATTTACAGTAGCCTACCAGTCCAGGATACAGATGGCAATGGGAGGTACTTATGCAGTATTCTGGTTGCTGATAATAAGGGTGCCTATGTTTTCCTCCATATGGTAAGAAGAAGCTTGGGAAGGGAGTGACAGCTGGAGAACAACACACAGGGAGAAGGGTACAAAACAACAAATCTTTCCCAGCATCATGGCTCTCTTACCCAGAAGAGCCTGATCCATCAGATAACTTAGAGCCTCACTCTGGTGTTGTGTTTTGCTGTCAGATTTTTTCTCTCTAATACGATTCCCTTGAGAGCAGAATCCATTAACACAAAATGTTATGGGTGCATTCAGTTTATTTACACGTGTGAACCAAACCATCCACCTACACACAGCACATACAACACTTTGCAATTGAGCCAGTCCACACGTTCAACAGTCAGTGGTCTAATGGTGACGTATAGCGACGTGGCATCAAGCGGCTATAAGAGTAGGGGCCCTAAATGTTTCCTGGGTTGGATGGGTAAACAGGTCCCTTATGGTACTGCTGAATCTTAGCCATACGAAGCTAAATGCATTGAACGGGATCTGTTACGTGGGCCCCAATGTATGCATGCACGTTGCCTGAGGGCCTTTCTCGGTCCCTTCCTCACACACCCAAGAGATCACGAACAAAGCAGCATTGTCCCTACGCATGGAAGGGCGAGGAGCAGAGGCTTGTGCCACGACTTCAGAGAGGCAAACGGACCGAGGTGCCGCGCGATGCACGAGACAATGCCTCCGCCAGCCCGGCGACAACCGACCTCTCCAGAGAAGCAGGAAAGCATGCGAAGAAGACCCCGCGCAGCCTATATGCAACCCTTCCTCCGGGGAGCCAGGCGGCAGCAGAAACGAATACAACCGCGCGGGCGACACGTGCCCCCAGGACAGGCGCCGGAGCCGGCCTCCGCTCCTACGAAGGGGAGCTCGGCGGCGCGTCGGCCCCGGAGCGCATCTTCTGCGCGTGCTGCAGCCGACCAGGCCCCTCCTCGGAGCCCCGACCCGCTCCTCCATTTTCTGACTCCGAGGCTCCAGACACGCGCGCCTCCTTTCCCTCACGCCGGCAACACACGCAGTTCATTCTCCCTTCCACCCACAGCTGACGCTTCCGCACACAAACACACGCGCCACAGCCCAGTCATAATAATCAGCCTCCCGGAGCAGCTGCTGGCTGCGGCGCCTGCCCGCCGCCGCCCCTCCCTACCTCGCTGACGATGGTGGAGAGGTAGGGCTCTCGGCTGTACTCCCAGCCGTCCAGGCACTTCTCCTGCTCCACCTGGCTGAGGTTGACGTCCCGCCCGGGCACCAGGTTGCGGGCGGAGAAGTTGGCCAGGGCCTCCAGGCTGTAGCGGCGGCAGCGCGACGGGACCTGCCGCCCGCCGCGCTCCTCCAGCGGGATGCTGGCGTTGAGCCACTCGAGGCTCAGGTTGGCGCTGGCCGGCACCCGGCACCGGTGCTCGGGGGTGCCGGCCAGGAAGACGGCGGACATGCCGTTGAAGCCGTTGGGGATGATGCTGGCGCTGAGCAGGAAGAAGATGAGGCGCTGGAAGGGGCCCCACTCGCCCAGGAAGGCGATGATGTCGTCGTAATCTCGCATGGCGGAGGCGGGAGGCTGACGGAGACGCAGCAGCGGAGCGCACACCGCCGAGTGGGTATGAGGCAGCGGCAGCCGCGCTGCGCTCTCTTGACTGGCTCTGTCATCTCTCCGGAGGTGGGGTCTTCCCCCGGCGGACTCCGCCTTTCCCGAGCACACCCCCTTCGCCTGGGCGACCGGCGCTAACCGGTCCCGACCGAGATAACCTTCGCTGGGGCTGCGAGCGGGTTCCCGCCGCGGGAGGGAGGCGCCGGCGACGAGCCCGCCCCAAGGCGTTCCGCCTGCCTCGCGGCGCCCGGGCCTTTGGGCGGGAAAAGCAATCTGGAGGAGGCTGCCACCCAGGGGGGCTAGGGGTGGACTGAGGCAGAGAGTGCCACACGAGAACAGCTGGTCGCGCTGTTTCCAGAAGCAAAAATAACTTCTGTGAGGAATTTATTAAGAGAAACGTGGCCAAGCACCGTGCAAAGAACTTTAAAACACTTTCTTGAAAGGGGTGTCGTTCTAAAGATGCTAATCTAATGTTCATTTTCAAAACTTACGGCACCTCACCTTGTATGACAGGGCATAGCTATCAACCTTCCCTTTTTTTTTTGCGGGAAATTCCCTTATTCCAGCGCTGTTTCTCGCTGCTATCCCGGATTGTTAGATATCCCATAGACTGTCCCTGGGAGAGGTGAGGCTGCTGATCCCTTATTTTGATATCTTATTTTCAAATCTGAAAGTTGACAGCTATGTAACAGGGTGGTGGGTTTTTTTAATGACCAAGGATAAAGTACTCTTGAGTATCTGCAGGGTGCATTTCTTTTGTGAACCTTATTTTCTTTGTCCTGAATATGTCCAGCGAAGGGATGACCACTTGGAGGAGTGCAGAGAGAAGAAACGCCAATAGTGAAACTGGACGCCTTCATCTGCCCCAGCTGCAATGAAACATGTCTCTCTTGTTTTGGTCTCTACAGCCACAGCAAGCCCTGCAACCTTCCAAAAGTTTGACTTCACCCTTAAAGGTGTATTCCTCCATTGTCTCCCAAGACAGATGGATGCCAACTGAACAGGCAGGCCTTTTGTTTATTTATTATTACAGTTATATTTCACCTTTCCTCCAATAAGCTCAAAGTGGCATATATCTCCCACCATACACTCAGGCTAAAAAGCAGTGGCCAGCTCAAGGGAGCTTCATGGTTAAATCAGGATTTGAACCCTGGTCTTCCAGCTCCTAGTTCAACACACTAACCACTTCACCACATTCACATACAGTCGTACCTCCGCTTATGTATCCCTCTGGTTACGTAAACTTCAGGATGCGAATGTGGCAAACCTGGGAGTATTTTTCCAGGTTTCGCCGCATGCGCAGAAGCGCTAAATCGCGCACATGCGCAGAAGCAGCACCTCCAGTTGCGGATCCCTTGGGACATGGCCAGACCTCTGGAACAGATCTCATTCGCAACCGGAGGTACCACTGTACTATGAAATGTGGTATCCTTCTCCTTAGTAAAATTAGCATGATGGAATGGGACTTCCCTATTTTCATCAGAGAAATGTTGGAGGGTATGGTGCAGCTACCAGTGCCACCGGCAGGCGGCACAGTGGTGGTGAGTGTCCCATGGGTGGTGGTGGTGGTGTGACAGAGCAGGGTGGCACTTCCTGTTTTGCCTCAAGTGGTGAAATGAAATGTAATACCCCTGACCTCAGGATTCATGAATTTACAGCTGTCAGTTCTGACGGAAGGCAGGCAAGGACCAACAGACCAGGTTGGGCTTGCTAGCTTGCGCTTTCCCTGAGTTTATGACAAATCCTATATCGGTAGTTATTTTTGGACTCATGGAGAGCACAACATGGAATTTGAAAACACTGGTGGTGGCTGGCTTGCCTAAGATGATATTATTATTATTATTATTATTATTATTATTATTATTATTATTTAAATTTGTATACTGCCCTATACCCACAGATCTCAGGATCGTTCACAACATAAAAATTATAATATGAAAAACACAAAATACATAATAAAAACAAAAACAAAGACAACCCAATAATCCTCTCTTCCACATCACATTTTAAAAGGGCCTTGGATGTCAATCAACCCAAGGCCTGGTTAAAGAGGCCTAAGATAAAGGAGTCTTTTCACATATAGACCAACAGAGAATAAAAGAATGAGAACATTCTTTAACTTCTCTGCCTACTTGTGAACTAATGATCAAGAGTGCACAAACAAATATTTAAACAAGTTACAGAAGACAGCCTGAAGATGCAAATACATTGGGAATTTGTGAACAGTTCACTGGAATCAGTCCCCTCCAAGAGTATATAGCTAGATCTGCCTTCCCCAGCACTTTCATGTGAAGGCTAAGAATACTGTATTAATGTTTTCCTTTTTATTTATCATCAAGCAAGCATTACCATAGCTGTTCTTTGCATTAACTGCTTTTGATGCCCATAATTCCCATACAATGCTGGGACCTCACAGAAATAAATGGTTCCCAAGACTGAAGTGTTATGGTAGGCTATGACACTGTAAAGTGTGTGGTCCTTCTGCACACGTTTGCCTAGGGCACAAATGTATGACATATTATTCTCCCAAGCACCAAGATGATTATCTTAAAGCAAGACATCACAGGTAAAGTAATTATCTCAGAGAAAGACATTTGGTTTAGAAGAGCATAACCTTAGAATCAGGTATGACATTTGAAGGTGATTCTGGAACCAGTCATGCTCCTGAGTGATCATGCAGTAGTGGAGTGCCCCCTTTGCTAGTTCTAGTTGGTTCCCTTTTTGTGAAAAGTCTGGCCTAACTTCATTCATTCTCCTGTTCTAGTCACCTCCAGGTTGCATTATTGCAATACATCTGGGGATGTTAAGAAAGACAGTTAAGAAAATTAAATGGGTTCAGACTGCTACCACCATAATATTAAGTGAAGCCGGAAGGTCACAATTATAACTCTCCTAAAAAAGAGAGAGAGAATTATAACATCTGCTCTGGTTTTCAGACATAATTTAAGGTGCTGTGTTTTATCTTTAGGGCACAGGAATAATCTCTGCCCATATTAAACTGCCTCCTCCTTTAAGTCACATTGCTCTTGAACCATGTCACAAAAATAGATTATTTCCGAATAGCACACTGGGTCTTGTATTCCCAGTTGTTCCTCCCTTAATCTGGTAGTTTTATGTTGCTTCATGCCAAAACAGTGTGATGATGTAGGTCTGTCATATATTTTCCAACTCCTGGTATGTAGACCTTCCCAAAATCATATCTGGTATTATTAATCTAACTGGTTGTTTATTTGTCCTGCTCATGGACTGAGCCCTGCTCAGTTTTTTCCCCACAGTCTAAAGTGTGGTGGATGGGCATAAAATAAATAACAGGGCCTTTTCTGTGTCTCTCTTGGAGCATTCTGAACAAAGCACATGAAACAACAGCCTGATGGTCTTCATAAATAGCTTCAGAATCCCATTTCACCAATGAGATAAAATGAAGATGTCTAGAACAGTTTAAACGCTACTTTTAAGGCAATTTCCAGATTACAAGAACAGTTGAATATATGACATAGTTTGGTTAGTGAATTTATTGTACGCTTGAGTAAATCAAAAGGAAAGGTGTAATATTTACAAGTCCACTCCATATTTCTTATAAATATAGTATCATAAGCAGTTCCAAATTAGGTTTTAATTATGACTCAGTATCTTCATAGAATCATAGAGTTGGAAGGGACCACAAGGGTCATCTAGTCCAACCCCCTGCAATGCAGGAATCTTTTTGCCCAATGTGGGGCTCGAACCCATGACCGTGAAATTATGAGTCTCATGCTCTTAATAACTGAGCTATCCCACGGCCTATATACCAGATATAATGGGTCAGGCAGCCATGAAATATTCTTACTATTGAGTATATTTATTAATATTTATTAAAATTTAAGACCTCACTCTACACCTTTGTTAAATACAGTTGTTTTAATAAAAAGAAGACTTTGGCCTAGATTCAGCTAACTCTGCATTCTAGTAGAAGTCAGTCCAAGGGCTCCTGCTAATGCAACAGGGCTTTTCTTCTCCTCCTCCTGTCCACGCATTTCCCCAAACTCACTTGGGAGAGTCAGGAGAACCCTCAGCACAGCATGCAGGGGAGGAGAGAGGAGATTGTTCCTCTTGGCAAACAGAAATGCTTGCGCCAAATGATTAGAAGACGGTGATGCTGAATTTCTCCCATTACCTTTAACCTTTATCTGCATTTTCCTGGGTCTTTCACCTATCAGCTGACTTACATCAAGCAATTATAGGCTTGCGTTGGGAGATAGGGTTATTGCTGTCCCAGCCCCTGTAACCTTTGCTGGAAATGCTGTGTAATAGAGAAGGAATGGAACTCTCTGAACTAAAGATAACAAGATTTTTCTTTCTTTCTTTAAAGGCCAGGCCAGCAATTCTTTCTTTCCTCTGGCAAGAAACTGCTCTTGTTAATGAGTGGGTATGTAATGGTCTTCAGAAGTCATGTTGTGTGTGTGCTTGCCAAGAGCAGAAGGAGAGATGAGGGTTCAAGCAGACAGAAGCTTTTGCACATGTAAAGACGGCCAGGATTCCAGCAAGCGGAGAGGAGGTACAAATGTTAACAGGAAGCACACTTTTGAGATTGTAACATGTCAAGCAAGTTAATGCACTCTATACAATATCCTATAATTTCTACGGGTAGCATATACAAGAAGTTGAACACAACTTGTTTAAACACATAACAGTATATTTCTTGGAGAGAGGTCATAGTACACTAAGGTACTTGTGTAGACTCACTGGCCTTCCATTTTCACTTACAAAAAAGTGAATTTAAGCAAGGTTTTCCAGACCTTGCTTTAATTATGAAAATGGAGGCCAGTAGGTCTACATAAGTACCTTAGTGGGCTATGGCCTTTCTCCAAGAAATATACTGTTACGTGCATTTGGATCTAATATGCATTCTGCTGTTTCTGAACAGCTGGATTTGGCAGATGGTCTTAGATGAGTGACTTCACTTAATTACAAAGAGAGGACAAAATCCTCAGGACAGCAGTCTGCTTACAAATGAAGACCAAAGATTTTAAGCTCTACTAGACAGCTTGCCTTTCTGTGTACATACTGTATATATTTACTGTGGTACCTCTGGATGCAAACGGGATCCGTTCCGGAGCCTCGTTCGCATTCTGAAGCGAACACAACCCATGTTTGCGTGGGTCGTGATTCACTGCTTCTTCGCATGCGTGTGACGTCATTTTGAGCGTCTGCATGCGCGAGTGGCGAAACCCAGAAGTAACGCATTCTGTTACTTCCGGGTTGCTGCGGAGCACAACCTGAAAACACTCAACCTGTAGCTACTTCAACCTGAGGTATGACTGTATTCAATGAAAGTAGAATGATTCTAGAGAGAGAGAGAGTATAAGGTGTGTTATAGGAATTCTAAGGTCTCAGATATAGAATAAATGTTGATAATTGCACAACAAAAATACACATACATAAGTATATAAACCACACGTCTAAAATTGTACAGGAGAGCAATCCAAAAGCCATCTTGGATCTCCTGAAGACTCTAAATATTTACTCTGCCTCCTAAATCCCCCTTGCCTGCGAACAGGTAGGTAGACAGCAATCCTCTCCTCTATCTATGAACCTCCTTTGTATTAATTGTCATTATTTTCCCAGATGCTCTGCATTGAGGGATGTCTGACCGGCATCCTGATCATCTTATCAAATGCTAATGTTTTGTGTAAACTGTCTGGAACTATGTAAAACTTGCTAAATCCTCAGGAATATCACACCTTGGCCTGTTTGAGCCACAGTAACCTCACCTTGTGTGTGATATAATTTCTGAATGTTTGTAGAGGGGATGTGCTTCTTCTCTACGACAAAATGCAAACCCTTAAAAGAGATGTTTCTTCTTGGTTCTGGGTCTCTCTTGCCTCCTTGCAAGGAGTGGAGGGAACTCTGTTGCAACAGAAAAATAAAGATCTGTCTTGCTTTCACTTTATCCTGCCTCAATCCATCCATTCATCTCTCACTGATCATGGACTTCGGGGACTCAGTCCCTTGGGGAATTGGGCAGCAAAAGCCAACCACCCCTATTTTTTCTATATCAGTGCAGGTTTCAACAGCAGCACTCCACCCTTTTCAAAAGGAGACTCCCTTAATGTGAACAAAGTTATCCTAAGGGCACTTTACGCATAAAAGATCTTAAGTGAACACTTAAAAACTGTAAAGGAGCTAATTGCATATCATGCACAAATATGTGTTAGCACTAATGTCTTTTTTTAAAAAAGCAAATCTAGACATGTAGACATTCCCATTTCCAGGAAGGAGGGCTGGGTCAAACCTGGAAAAAAGTACCCATGAAGAAGCAGACATAAACATGATCAGCAGGGAGATTCCCAAGTTATTTAGAGCAGGAACCAAAGCCTTTCATATTGTGCTGCCTAATCACTATACCCTTAAAGCACAATTGAAGTACATTCTTTCCCCCAAGAGCCCTGCACTTTACCCATCACAGAATTATAATTCCCAGCAACCCTTAACAAACTACAGCACCCAGAATTCACGTGTGTTTCAGATGTGTTTTATAAGTGCAATGAGTACACAGCAACTGCATGACTTGTTTCCACGCGTTGACATAACCAAAGCAATGTTTATGTTGCCCTTAGTGCGACTAACAAATGTTAATCAAGGTAGAAGTTTTGCCCACACTGTTGGCAACAGAAAAAATATGTACAAGTAGGACGCAGTTCCTAGCCTCAGCACAGGCTGTGTCTCTTTCTAGTCAGCTAAACTGATTTTAATGTAAATCACTGTTGCCCTTTTTAAATAACCTGTAAACAACTTGTAAAGATAAAATACTTTGCTGTGAAAGAAAAATTGACAGCAGGTTGAATGTGACTTGAGATAAATGGGATGGTATGGAGGAGGTGAAAAGATAATGGAAGGCCAGACCATGGGGGAAAAGGCTTTTCGTTAGGGGAGGCAAAACCTCAGTTAGCCATGTATTTTTATTGATTTTTGGGGGGAAAGCTGCCCCTCCCTGTCCCCCCTTGACTACGCCCATGGGCCAGACCCTCCTGGCTGCAACTCAAGAGGAGCAAAGAAAAGGCCAAGTGGAGGTGATGCCCCACACCTCAACAGGTCTAGAAAGGATTACATATTTTACATAGAGACAACCAATCAATGCCTGATAATAGATTATAAGACTTGATCAGTTGCTAACAGATCAACAATGGGAAAATTAAAGCAGTTTTAAATACAAAAACTATGGTACAAAATAATTGAGAATACCATCACCGGGACAGAGAAATGAGAAGGAGATTGACTCATAAGTTGACTGAGCCTGGCTTGCCCCTTGCCTGATCGTTTTGTGAGTGTGCAAAAATGATTTTTCTGATGTACAAAATGAAACGGGTAAGAACAAAACACTGCAAGATCCTGCAGGAATAGGCCACTGGCCCATCTCATCCACACCCTCTTCTCACAGTGGCCAGCCATTTGCCTGTGGGAAACTAGCAAGCAGGACCCAAGCACACTAGCAATCTCCCCTCCTATTGTAGCACCCTGCTTGTGGTTAATGCTTAGCTGGAATGAAATATTCAACGCAGCAATAGAGAAATTAAAATAATAATTTATTTGTCAGACAAATAAATGAGAGACACAGTGGTATATGGTTACCAAAGTACTGCCCACTCCAGCCCTGATGGCCAGCACTTATGTTTCCTCAGCCCAGCCCCCTTGCTCCTTCTTTGGCTGCCTCTGTCAAATCAGCCTGGTTGAAATTCCTATTGACTGTTTGCTAAAACCAATCATAAAAGATACACCCATTTCCTATTACCTTTTATGGGAGACAAAGAGCTATATTTCCTTCTATCCACAAATGGCAGACAAGTAGCCATATATCTTACATTTGCCTCGACAAGGCACCTTAATTACCAGATCACCTTTTGCCCTATTCTTCACTCCAAAACAGATGGCTAAAACAGATGGCTCATGGTTTTAAATTTTATCTTAAACAGAGATCTTGGGTTCACCTTCTCACACACCATCAATGAAATAAGAATCTAACATAAGAATCTAACATTTCTTACTTTCTAAATCCTTTGCATAATTACATTTAGCCAATAAATTTCATACATTAACATAGCTTTTTAGAATAAAAGGAACTTAGTAAAAACAGCTTCAAAACAGCTTCAAACCTCTTCAATTTACAACTCCCTTTCCCAGCCAGCTGCTGTTCCTATTAGCTCTTGCCCTTTCACCTTAGGAAGATGTGGCTCGAGTCTGATGGGAGGCACCTAGTATTATTTTCTGTTAAACAATAAATTTTACTATTTACCAACTCTTAATTAGTGTTTTTGCAGCTTGATTGTATTCTGTAATATGTTTGGTCAGTATGACCTTTGCTCCCAGCCTGTAATTTCCTTTTACAACTTTGAGAAACATGTCTCCTGCTACTTCTATATCGGGGGGGGGGGGGCTGTTCAAGAGGATAAACAACTGCCAAAGCACCCAGCCAGCTGCTTTATGCCTGGCATGAAACACACAAGCATCTGAAAATACATCTTTAAGCTCATTTTAAAATACAGATATTGATCAGATGCCTCACTATGGCTTCCAGCAACTAGTATTGAGATGCATTACTGCCTCCAACTGCAAAGGCAGAGCATAGTCATCTTAGCTAATAGCCATTGATAGCCTTATCCTCCATGAAAGCATAGAAAGGCCTTTTAAAATGAGCTTTGCCAGTTCTAGTAGTAGCCATCAAAGATGTTATCCTTCCCCCTACGTAGTAGATCAGCCACACTACGAAGAGCTGAAAATGTAACTTTCCACTCCCTTGAGATAGCCAACAGCATATCATGATCAAACTATACTTGAGAAGCCTCCAGGTCAGTGCTGCAAAAGTTTAAAATGTATGGATTGTATTCAACCAACATTTACTCAGGGTAGACCCATTGAAATTGCCATAACTGTTTGTTGTTGTTTAGTCATTTAGTCGTGTCCGACTCTTCATGACCCCATGGACCAGAGCATGCCAGGCACTCCTGTCTTCCACTGCCTCCCACAGCTTGGTCAGACTCATGTTTGTAGCTTCGAGAACACTGTCCAACCATCTCGTCCTCTGTCGTCCCCTTCTTCTTGTGCCCTCCATCTTTCCCAACATCAGGGTCTTCTCTTCTCATGAGGTGGCCAAAGTATTGGAGCCTCAGCTTCACGATCTGTCCTTCCAGTGAGCACTCAGGGCTGATTTCCTTAAGAATGGATAGGTTTGATCTTCTTGCAGTCCATGGGACTCTCAAGAGTCTCGTCCAGCACCATAATTCAAAAGCATAAATTCTTCGGCGATCAGCCTTCTTTATGGTCCAGCTCTCACTTCCATACATCACTACTGGGAAAACCATGGCTTTAACTATACGGACCTTTGTTGGCAAGGTGATGTCTCTGCTTTTTTGCCATAACTAACACAGGTCAATTAATTTCTATGTGACTATGGGTAAATATAAGGTGAATATAACTCTCATCCTCTCCAATGGCAGATGTTTTGTTTTTGGTCATGTGTTGGCACACATCTGAGGAAAAGTGATTTTTTTATTTGTTCATGTCCTTGAAAGCATTTGGCTGGCCACTGTCAGAAACAGGATACTGGGCAGGTGAACCTAATATCTAGATTAGGAATACCGGTATATTCCTGAAATTATTTATTACCCATGTTCCATTATTGCGAGCAGTGCATCAAAACAAAGTGCTTTAGAAGAACATTGACAATTATTGACTCTTAAATATTTAATGTCTTAAATCTTTAATATGAATATAATGAAATACTATAATACTTCTATGTATGGCTTCCAATGGCTTTGTTCTTTCAATTAAGCCATTTTCAAAGAACAGGCAGAATACAGATTGATTTCATATCATTTGCTGGCATTTCAAAGAGGAATGAGCCTGTCATCAATGCTGATTAGTGCAAATCAGAATTTGTAGAATTTGTTTTTTTTTTTTTTTTTTTTTTTGTAAGAAAAGAGGTTTATTGAAAATCATAGAAAGTGAAGGCAATGGCCATATGTTTCAGGGAACATTCCCATCCCTACTGCCACCAGGGAACTTATTCAGAGTCTGTGATGTGTGGTGTGATGCCTGTTCAGTGGAATGCTGGGTTTTCAGCAAACAAGACAAATCCAGGACCTCCAAGTCTTCAGTATCAGCCTACAAAGTTGATGACTACAAGATGCAGGATAGTGCTGGCAAAGAGGAAGTCAGCAAAGGCTCGCTCTGGTGAGATCCCCTGAAATTCTCCTTTGTTCTGTGGGTTGATCTGGATCCTCAAACAAACGCCCAAGATGAAGCTCCCCACGGCGGAGATGAACCCCGACAGGAAGGAGTTGAAAGGGAAGGTGCCGACGCCGAGGCAGTAGCCGAACTGCAGCGCTCCCGTGAGCATGACGTAGAGCAGGTAGGCGTCCAGCACCTTCAGGCGGCTCGGCGTTCCGCTGCTGTACTCGGCTAGGAAGCGCCGCACTACCGAGCCCACCGAGCTCGCTCCGGCCCCGGACGACCCAGAAGCTGCGCCTGACATAGCGACGGAGAGGGTTTCGCACAACCAGAATTTGTAGAATTTGTGGGCAAATCATTTAATCAGGATTTTCAGGAGAAAGCTAATTATGTATTTGGAATTAGGCATGTACTTTGGCATTAAAATATTCTGAGCCTATAAGCTGTTTCAGGGGGCAGGAGGATTAGCTGAGCATTCCTAAGTCTGAGAGCTGTTGGTAAAAAAAATTAAAGGGCTAAGTGCGCGAAAGAGTTCTGTCTTGGGTATTTTTTATTATAAGAAAATCTCACCCTTTTCTCCAAGGAGTTTAACGTGGCATACATAGTTCTTCACCTCTCCATGTTTATGGCTGAATGGGTCTCCCTGGCTCTAGGCAGGCTATAAATGTAATAAACAAGCAAAATAATTGTTATCCAGCAGCATATCAGAATGAAGCTCATATCATGAAATGGGACATTGGTTCAGTTTGTTGTTATGCCTGATAAACACTTCCCCGTGGAGACTTCTACTCAGGCTCCTACATTGTGTTGAGGATGTGATGGGGGTGAAGAGCTGGGGATTGCAGAGCCTGCTGAGTTATCTGCCCTCACCTCCCTGCAGGTAAATACTGGCATGGGACTGGGTTGAAGATGTGAGGTCTCTGTTTGTGGTTGCCTGTTAGGGCGAACCATATGAAGGGATGCTTGTTGGAGAGACTAGCACCAATGGGACTAAACATTTCTACTTACCCTTGCCCCACAACCTGCCTGAAGCCTGCTGCTGGAGGGCACAAAGGGGCATTTGATGGAGAGAGGCTGACTAAATATCAAAACAGTAAATGAATATTAAGAGTTGAAGGAAGAATAACAACCTTTACCTCCCTTATGGGAATGAACTGAGAGAAGAAGAGATGGTGGTGAGAGATGGGAGGAAGGCTACCCCTAGTGAGTGTAAAGCCCAACCTTAAACAAACTGCAAAAATGTTGTTGTTGTTGTTGTTGTTGCATTTACATCCCACCTTTTTCACCAAGGAGGTCAAGGCGGCATACGTGGCTCTCCCTCTCATCAGTTATTCCCCACAACAACCCTTTGTGGTAGGTTAGGCTGAGAGGCAGTGACAGGCCCAAGGTCATCCAGTGAGCTTCATGGGGATTTGAACCCTGGTCTTTCCCAGGTACTAGTCTGACACTCTAACCACTATTCTGCCACATTGCCTTTCTTCTGTGGAGGGGTGGGCTGGGAGTTCAGAACAGCATGTTTACTGAATACAGTTCAGAAAATCAAAAGAGCTCTTATTCACACACTGCAGGGATATCAAGATTGGTTCTCTACCTGCGAGGAATTTAGAATGAGGAGTAAGGAGCAGGGCTGTGGTGCCAGATGCACCATACTCCAAGTGGATGCAAAATTCTTGCCCCAAAGATGCTGTTTTCTGCCTAGGCTTTGTACTGTTTTCTCTCCATCCATCTGGCAATCAGCTGCTCAAGCCTTCTTTCATATTCTTACTTATATTGACTGCAGCACATGGTCAGAGAGATGTTAGTCCTCTAGCACCAGTGATTGGGTATGTGTTGATCTTGGGGTGTTCTTCTGGACTGAGGTCACATTCACAAGGGCCTGTCTGGATTTTGTTCCTTGTAGTTCTGAAGAGCTTAGGCATTCCGGGCTTTGACATGCATCCCTGACCCATTTTGTCTGGCAGTGTTGACATACCAAGCTTTGTGATGAAGCTGACATTGCCTGTTGCTTATCTAAGCTAAAACCTTCATTGTCACTGGCATTAATCACAGTGGATTCATATTACACTGAGGAACAAGACTGTAGAAATGTAAAGGCAGTTTATGAAGAAAGGATACAGAATTTATCCTTAGAAGGTTCATTGGATGCATTAAAAGGTCCCTTATAAAGGAAGAACATACACAAGACCATAGGAAAACATGCATGAGTGCCAGCTTGGCCTCGTGATTGTGGGTGCCCAGGGCTGTGGGTGCCCAGCAGCATGCAGGCCCTGGCACCAAAATTTGTGGGTGCCTGGCCACTTCAGGGGAATTTCATGGGTGCTTGGGCACCCACAGCCCCAGGAAGTTGGCACCTATGAATGCATGCATCTTAAAATGTACTGAGAGGCATAACTCAAGTTAATTGTGGCAAACCTTTGTGCCTGACTACATGATTCAATGTCTCAAAAAGCAGGTAGGGCCTGTTAAAGCTCAGAGGAAGGTTTATATCGACTCCCCTCTGGTTTTTTCCTCTTCCAGCAAACAGGATGATGTGCTTATGAAAAAGGGGGTGTAGTTCATCTAGGGGATTCGTCTTTCCCTTTCTGGATTACAGTCCTTTGTCACTCCTAAAACATGTGCTTAATTTGTTTGCAGAAGAAGAATCAGCCGTTGAAGAGGCCCAAACAGATGGCTTTTCTCCCCAATTAAGAACATGTTGCAATCTCATAATTCACAACTCTCACACATACCTGTGCAATAAATACAGGGATCTTTTCTAAGAAGTAAAGCCTAGCATCTCAGATTCCTTGCAAAGCTGCATAAAGAATCCTGGAGGAGTTTAAGAAAGCCTATCCCCCTTGAATCAGTCAGGGTATAGAGAGACACAGTCTGGGTCGCTGTCCCTTTGCTGTATTTACAGGATGTGCAGTGTAATAGCCTTTTCCCTCTAAGGCTTTTTCTCAAGGAAATATTCCAGCTTTAGAGCCACGTCCTAAGGCAGCTCTATACATAATGGACACTTTCACAAGAGATGAATCATGGTGGAATCCTAGTTTTGTAACAGTAGACCACCTGCCTCCACCCAAGGCTTTACATCTCCTTTTGGGAATGTATTTATTGCTTGCAGCGCTGTGTGGGAAAAGCCATAACCAAAAGAACAAGCAGCAGTTTTTTAATCTTCACTTGCAACATATGCTCACACTATGCAAATATGTTTTCTGCTGGAGGGAATAGCATGAAGGGACATGGTTTATTAAGGCGGTGCTATGGATTATTCTGGCATGTTGTTTCCTTCTTACTCTCAGGATGTTAATTGGTAATGGAACTGCCATACTAACAGTTTTCTACCACTGACCCTGGAAGGGTCTCCTTCAGAAAATGTTGCAAAAATATCTTGCCTGAGCCCTGTTCACCCTTCCCCATATACCATAGGATTTTAAGAGTTTAAAAAGTCTATCAGAGGTCATCTACTTCAACGCCCTGTTCTATTCAAGATCTTGAATGCAAGATGCAACTATAGCATTCTTGGCAAATGGTCACAGGACCTTAGCGTGGCTGCTTGTACTTCTAAACGAGCTCTTGCAGTTTGTGAGTTTTACCCAGGATTCAGCTTAGGGTATGTAACCTGAAGCGTATGTAACCTGAGGTACCACTGTATATGGTGAGGGGAGGTAGAGGTGGTGTCTTGCCAAGGGAGTGCGAATGTGATTGCACATAGATGAGAATGAGAAAGGGGCATTGAGAGCTGGTTGGAATTCACATTCCACAAATTTTACTCAATATATTGCCATGCATGTATCATTTGAAATAACAGTGATTAAATACAAGGTAGACTGATAGATAGTAGAGAATATAACCTGATGTCAATAAAACAACATGTTGCCAAACATGTTTCAACCATAGGGCCTTCAGTGGCAAATGTTAAGAGGGAGATCAGCTGCTTCAGAGTGGCTTCACACTATTTCATATGCTTGCATTTATATGTGCACTGCAAATGTGAGGCATCCAACCTCCAGGCAAAGTTTAAGGGACTCTGGGGAAAGGAGCTGAACCCTCCAGGATGTCAGCACTAGGAAATCTCACCGAAAACAAAAATTAACGGCATCCCCAAAAGGCAAAAATGGGGCTGGGGTTTACCAAGAAAGTGGATTTACGAAGAATGGAAAATAAGGGTCATTCCTGGTAAACACAGACACTTAGAGTATATTGAGCAACCATACATGACTGGCAGGGGCCAGTATTTAACTTGTGTTTTATCTATGCAAAGCTCTCCACTGTGAGTTAATAATAATAATAATAATAAATTTTATTTATACCCTGCCCTCCCCAGCCAAGACCGGGCTCAGGGCGGCTAACAACCAATAATAAAAACTGAAGGAATGGGTTTCCCAAACCCAAAACTGACTGTACAGGCATTTTTAAACTGCACCAAAATCCCCATTTCTCCTTAGCTAAAATGCATAAACTTTAGCCGTTGAGCAAATGCAAAACAAGAACACAGCTCTCTCCCTTATCAGTTTGACGGCAAGACTGACCTTGACTTTACCAGTAGACCAGACACAGACATATCTTATGTTCTGACCACAAATGACAGGGAGACCCAAGTCTGGGACTAACACCAGAGCATGTTCTCGGAAGTAGTGACCTTTTGCTCCAAGATAGGAGTAGGAACAGGAATATCCTTTTATGGTCAGGAGTGCAGGAAGGAAATCCCTTTTATGGTTGAGAGTACCAGAGCAGGAACATATGTGATGTGGTTGGAAGGAGGGAGAAGGTGCCTGGAGGATATAAATATTGTATGAAACTTGTCATTTCTTTGGACTTGCTGTGGACTAATCACGCAAGTGCCTTCTGCTATCCGGAGAGCAGAATAAACTCTTTCTTTGAACCAACTCGGTGTCATTTTGACTTCCTTCCTCCTGTCCCGGAGCAACGCAGACCCAATCAGTGAACTCCAATAAGGCTACAAAATAAGATGATTAAAATACAACTTAAAAAACAGGATTAAAATGCAACAATAAAACATTAAGATGCAGCCTCTTCACAGGATTAGAAAGGAAAAAAAGAAAGAGGGGGAGGGAATCAAATTGATTCTAAGCCAAAGGCCAGGCGGAACAACTCTGTCTTACAGGTCCTGCAGAAAGAAATCAGATCCCGCAGGGCCCTGGTCTCATGAGACAGAGCGTTCCACCAGGCCGGAGCCAGTGTTGAAAAGGCCCTGGCTCTGGTTGAGGCTAATCTAACTTCCTTAGGGCCTGGGACCTCTAGGGTGTTGCTATATATGGACCTTGAGGTCCTCCGTGGAGCATACCAGGAAAGGTGGTCCCGTAGGTATGAGGGTCCTAGGCCGTGAAGGGCTTTAAAGTTCAAAACCAGCACCTTAAATCTGACCCTGTACTCCACCAGGAGCCAGTGCAGCTGGAAAAGCACTGGGTGAATATGCTCCCATGGCAGAGACCCTGTGAGGAGCCTCGCTGCATCATTCTGCACCCGCTGGAGTTTCTGGGACAGCTTCAAGGGCAGCCCTGCGTAGAGCGAATTACAGTAGTCAAGCCTGGAGGTGGCCATCGCATGGATTACTGTGGCCAGGTCGGGGCAGGAAAGGTAAGAGACCAACTGCTTGATACGGCGAAGGTGGAAAAATGTCGCCTTGGCTGTTGCTGTAAGCTGCGCCTCCATGGAAAGGGAGGCGTCAAGGATTACACCCAAACTCTTAATGGAAGGCAGTGGCACTAACTGGGCCCCCACAAGAGAAGGGAGTTGGTCCCTCATCCCCATACCATCCCAACCCAGCCAGAGGACCTCTGTCTTTGAAGGATTTAGTTTCAATCAGCTCCCACGAAACCATCCAGCCACAGCTTCCAAACATCTGGTCAGTGTGTCCAGGGTCAAGTCGGTATGGATATAGATCAACAGATAGAGTTGAGTGTCATCAGCATATTGGTGACAACCCAGCCCAAAGCTCCAGACAATCTGGGCAAGGGGGTGCATAAAGATGTTAAAAAGCATCAGGGAGAGGATTGCACCCTGTAGCACTCCACACACCAAGGAGTGGCACTACGACATCTCCCTCCCTAGCACCACCCTCTGTCCCCAACCAGAGATAAAAGAGCACAGCCATTTATGGGCTATGCCCTGTATCCCCACATTGGCGAGGCAGTGGTCCAGAAGATCGTGATCTACCATGTCAAAGGCTGCTGACAAATCTAAGAGAATCAGCAGTCCCGACCCGCCTCGATCCAGTTGTCTACGCAGATCATCTGTTAGGGCAACCAGAGCTGTCTCGGTCCCAAAACCAGGACGGAATCCGGACTGAAATGGATCTAAAGCCGATGTTTCCTTCAGAAACCTACCAAGCTGTTCAGCAACCACTCTCTCAATTACCTTACCCAGATATGGAAGATTTGAAACTGGGCGGTAATTGGATAGAGCTAAAGGATCTAGTGAAGTTTTCTTTAAGAACGGACACACCACTGCTTCCTTCAGCTCCCCTGGGAATGTCCCCATGCCAAGGGACAAATTGATAATTTCAACCAGGGGGGTCCGCGCGACAACTGGGCATGCCCTAATCAGCCAAGACGGGCACAGATCGAGGAGGCAGGTGGTGGGCCTACCAGCTTGGAGGAGTCTATCCACATCATCCGATTGAAATGGTCCAAGACAGTCGAGGGGCCTCCAGTTCTGTCACTGTATCTAAATTGGCAGGGAGGTCACGGCGGAGCAACAGGACTTTCTCAGCAAAAAAGCTCACGAATGCCTCACAGCTGTGGGTTGAATTTGTGCTTAAATTTGGCTGTCCTCCTAAGGATGTTATCGACCTAATTATTCTATAAGTTGTGCCAGGCAAGAGCTAGCGGATGCAGTGGAAGCTGTGAAGTAAGATTTCTTAGCAGCTTTCATAGCCATCTCATAGGCTTTCATAAGCATCCTATAAGATGTTCTTGAAGCTCCGTCACGAGTCCGTCGCCATACTCGCTCTAGTCATCTGAGATCCCACTTCATTTTCCAGAGCTCCTTGGTAAACCAAGGGGCCTGGTTTCAACGGGGGTTGCAGAGGGCGCTTAGGCACGATCTCATCAATGGCTGCCAAGAGCTGGTTATTCCAGTCCTCGACAAGGTCATCTAATGAGTCGCCAGGAGGAGCAGGGTCCCACAAGGCCTGACGGAATCTATCAGGATCCATCAGCCTTTGTGGGTGAGCCCAAAAAGGCTCGCGCCACCCGAGCAGGAGAGGAGCAGGATGAGGTCAATCAGAGTGTAGTGATCAGACCATGGCACTTCCACGGGGGGAGCATGATCACATCTATGCTAGCACCAAAGATCAAATCCAGCATGTGGCCTGCTTGATGAGTAGGGCCCAAAACAAACTAGTGTTCATTTTCAAGAAAAGAGAGATGACTTCTAAAATGGCATTTATTGCAAAAAAAATCTCAGATAGAGGAAAAATATGGACTGTTTTTAGTACAGAAGCTTCACAGACTTAATATAGATATGCATATGCTATCAATGAATGAAAATGTTTGCTGATTAACTATTCAGTCCTATGAACACCCTAGTAGAAGCCAGAGCCATTGGATTCAGTGGGGCCTACATCAAGGAAAGTGTGAATAATGAAAGAGTTTAAGCATGGAATCATGCGTCCTCCACTTCCCTTCTCCAAACAGTTTCTCCTTGATTCGTTTTTCCTTTGTCAAGCCCAAGTCTGGGCAGGAATTACCTTAAGGCAAACCTACAGTAATACTCGCATTCCCAGAAAATCTATTTACTGACATCAATATTTAGATTCTACTTCCTGGAACGAATAGAGTTTATGTCTGAGTAGGCATATATGGGATTTTTTTAACCTTTTACCTGTTCTAAGAGATTTCTAAATATCCCACCTGGGGCCCTTTATTTTTGGAGCAAGCTAGAGCGAGCAGTATGCCCAGGAGAAACTGGAGGGAAGCCCCAATGCAAGTTCTCTTGTCAGCTTCACAAATGTCCAGGGGCCTTCCTTGCTTACAGTTTTTATTGACATTAAAAGGGAGGCCTACTCTTATAAATTCCTCATTCACTAGTGGAAAATCTGATCCTTGCATGAGTGGAAATTGCTAGTGTAATGTTTGCCTTTCTAAATATACTCTCACTCTTGGGAACGGAGTTGCTATTTGCCTATTTAAATAAATTAAGTCAGAAAAACTTGGATTGTTGAATCACAGATTGTTGAATCACAGATCCTGAAGGCAGAGCTTCTGAGTGAAACTCAGAAATGGGGAGCGCTCAGGAGGCCAAAGACAGTATCATCTGGGACAGATCCATTAGGTCCTCCACTCCCTCAACTCATTATTAGTTTCTGGAAGATTAATATTTTATAAATGTTCCATTTATTTGTTTCTAAGTTCTGCTTATGGCTTCTTCAAGGAAGGAGTGCAGCAATGGGGCTTAGGTACAGTGGTAACTCAGGTTACATACGCTTCAGGTTACATACGCTTCAGGTTACATACTCCGCTAACCCAGAAATGTTACCTTGGGTTAAGAACTTTGCTTCAGGATGAGAACAGAAATTATGCAGTGGTGGTGCAGCGGCAGCAGGAGGACCTATTAGCTAAAGTGGTGCTTCAGGTTAAGAACAGTTTCAGGTTAAGAACAGACCTCTGGGATGAATTAAGTTCTTAACCCGAGGTTCCACTGTATATTTATGGAGATATTCTATAAATGAATCAAAATTGTACCTGTAATTCAGAGGTGGGGAATGTTGCTAGACTGCAGCTCCCACCTTCCCTGGCTGTTGGGGCTGATGGAAGTTTGGGGCTGATTGGGGCACACCTGGAGGTTCCCCTCCACTGGTGTAAACCAAAAGCTGTGTTTAATGACAGTTTTTTTTAACAATGTGGGCCATTCATTTCAGCCAACATAAACTGATGTTTTAGTGTGCAATACTGATTGATGTAGGCAGAGATTATCCATATTAAATCTTGCAAAAGTGATTATCACTATGGTCCTGTTGAATTATAAGAATGTCCTGGAATTCACAAATCTGTTGGTTTCATGCCAAGGAGCCCAGATGGAAAAAGGAGGGCAGGGCACCTACACCTCGAATCGCTGTATAGGAGAAGAAATTTCAGCAGATGACAACAGTTAAAGAGGCCGAAGCCCTGCCCTACTATTCTCCTGGCCACCCTATTTCTTCCTGAGACCACAAGTTGGAGAAGCACAACAACTTGTTCAGAGAAGTTCAGCAAGGTATATCAGATGGTACACCCAAGCAGAAAGCGGTGCTTCACATAGTACTCGTGCTAAGAATGTTACATGAAGGAGTTTATCTGGGAGTTGGTTCACTCACAATATGTGTGTATGTCAGGGGTGTGCGGTCATTGGACTAAGGGGACTAGGCTAGTCCCCTAAATGTTCCCCTGGTGTCTCCTTCCCAAAGCCCAGGAAGCTTCTGCCTGGCTTAGGGAGGGAGGCGCGAGGCTTAGATGGGTCCAAGATCTGTCCTGCCATCTTCACAAAGCCCACCCAGCTTTTGGAAGGAGGCAGGAGAGTTCCAGCATTCTGTCAGAGCCCTGGCACCTCCTTCACAAAGCCTGGGAAGCTTCTGCCCAGCTTAGGGAGGGAGGTGCGATGCTCACGTGCACAACGTTAAGACGTCACATGGGTTACGTCAACAATCCCCGCATGCCCTTCACCCTAACTGTTCCCCTATGAAAAAAATCACCACACACCATTGGTGTACGTAGAATCATAGAATCATAGAGTTGGAAGAGACCACAAGGGCCATCGAGTCCAACCCCCTGCCAAGCAGGAAACACCATCAGAGCACTCCTGACATATGGTTGTCAAGCCTCTGCTTAAAGACCTCCAAAGTAGGAGACTCCACCCCACTCCTTGGCAGCAAATTCCACTGTTCTTCCTAATGTTTAGGTGGAATCTTCTTTCTTGTAGTTTGGATCCATTGCTCCGTGTCCGCTTCTCTGGAGCAGCAGAAAACAACCTTTCTCCCTCCTCTATGTGACATCCTTTTATATATTTGAACATGGCTATCATATCACCCCTTAACCTCCTCTTCTCCAGGCTAAACATGCCCAGCTCCCTTAGCCGTTCCTCATAAGGCATCGTTTCCAGGCCTTTGACCATTTTGGTTGCCCTCCTCTGGACATGTTCCAGTTTGTCAGTGTCCTTCTTGAATTGTGGTGCCCAGAACTGGACACAGTACTCCAGGTGAGGTCTGACCAGAGCACAATACAGTGGCACTATTACTTCCCTTGATCTAGATGCTATACTCCTATTGATGCAGCCCAGAATTGCAATGGCTTTTTTAGCTGCCGCGTCACACTGTTGGCTCATGTCAAGTTTGTGGTCAACCAAGACTCCTAGATCCTTTTCACATGTACTGCTCTCAAGCCAGGTGTCACCCATCTTGTATTTGTGCCTCTCATTTTTTTGCCCAAGTGCAATACTTTACATTTCTCCCTGTTAAAGTTCATCTTGTTTGTTTTGGCCCAGTTCTCTAATCTGTCAAGGTCGTTTTGAAGTGTCATCCTGTCCTCTGGGGTGTTAGCCACCCCTCCCAGTTTGGTGTCATCTGCAAATTTGATCAGGATGCCCTTGAGTCCATCATCCAAGTCGTTGATAAAGATGTTGAATAAGACCGGGCCCAAGACAGAACCCTGTGGCACCCCACTAGTCACTCTTCTCCAGGATGAAGAGGAACCATTGATGAGAACCCTTTGGGTTCGGTCAGTCAGCCAGTTACAAATCCGCTGAGTGGTAGCATAGTCAAGACCGCATTTTACCAGCTTCTTTACAAGAATATCATGGGGCACCTTGTCAAATGCCTTGCTGAAATCAAGGTAGGCTACATCCACTGCGTTCCCTTCATCTACCAGGCTTGTAATTCTGTCAAAAAACGAGATCAGGTTAGTCTGACATGTGTTCATATGCCTATGCTGATATCCTCCGTATACAACAGCAGATTGTGCAAACAGAACAGACCTTGCAACTCTGCATGACCTACTTTGGGATGAAACAGAATGATAGAATCATAGAAGTTCCAGAGGTAGAACATTTACCCTGATTGGGTTTCCTATGGAAGGAGGTTATTGGAGGCTTATGGTGTGCTGTTATATTTTAGTTTATAAATCTACAGGTTGAGCATTGATATGCCTCTGACTATCATCTAGACCTGGGGGCCTCTCTACTTGCAGCTTACCTAACAACTGACGTGTCTCCTAACTTGGCTTTCCAACCAATAAGAAATATTTGCACGCACTCCCCCCCCCCATAGCAAAGCATTCGTTTATTACAGTGATTCATTTTTTGCACCAAGGGGAAAAGATGGCAATACAATTAACACAGAATACGCTTGTGTTGCAACTTGCTGATGAGTAAAAGCCGTGTAGGTATCAAGCAATAGAGAGCCACCAGAGGGCGCCCAGTCCCCACTAGATCTACAGGGAAATAGCAGGCTTGTCAGCATAGCAAATACACTCTCAAGCAGACCACCAAAAGGTTCTCGCGTAACAATATTTATCTGAGTTACTTAAAAAAAAAATTAACAGCTGACTGTTTCCCCTGCATTACAGTGTGAGCATAAAGTAGGAAGAAACAGCCCCAACAGAACAAGAAATCTGTTTGTCCTGCTAGATGCTTTAGAGCAGGCACATCCAGCAGGTAGATCGTGATCTACTGGTAGATTACTGGACGTCTTTGGTAGATCACTGGCTCCCCTCAAAGAAGCTCAACAACTTTGGGTTCCCCTAAAATAGCTCAACATTCTAGCCCTGCACCCCCCAAAAAACGGTGCTTTCCTCCTCCCTAAAAAAAGCTCAACAACCACCCCTGCTCTAGAGAAGAAGGATGGGGAACCTGTGGCCCCCATATATGTTATTAAACTACAACTTCCCTGAACACCTGCTATGCTGCTTGGGGCTGATGGGAGGTGGAATTCAGCAACATCTGGAGGGCCACGGGCTCCTCACCCTGCTCTAGACCTCACTGCCTCATAGACTGTTGGGGCTCATATCTTTTTTCTGCTTGGTACGGATGTATTGCCATCGTGGGAATCCCAATCCTTTCCTGGGTCTCGCCTGCTCCTGCTTTGTGTTAACTGAGCTGGTCCAGCTTATTTGAAGCAATTGCTGTGACTGTTACTATTGCTGATTGTGTGAATATGCCAACTACTGCAGGAAGCAATTTCTACAGAAACCTATAGCAGGTTTTGGCAATGTGGTGCCCTTTGTTGGACTAAAACTCCCATCAGCCCTGGCCAGCATAACAAATCCACACCACTCTCCTCCTCCTCCTCCTCCTCCTTTTCTTCCTTCATGGCCTGGATCTGCAGAGGGGAGGCATTTTGCCACAAGCGGTGAAACGTCCTGGGCTACAACTCCCATAAGCCACAACCAGCACAGTCAGTGGTGAGGGATGATGGGAACTGTAGTCCAGCAACATCTGGAGCAGGGTAGTCCAATACATGGTCTGAGGGCCACATGTAGCCCTCAAGGACCTTTTTGGTGGCTGTTGGCGCTGCCTTTCGAAGCTGGCTAAGTGAGGCACTGGGCTTTGGGAGGAAGCATGAAGGCTTTGACAGGGACCTAGAGTCCTCCATCCTCCTAGTTAGCACATTCCCAGCTTTAGGGAGGTGGTGGGAGGGCTTGAGGACCCTGCCAGAGCCTTGTGCCTCATTCCCAAAGCCCAGCACCTCACTGGATTTCGGAAGGCAGTGTGAGGGCTGGTGTGTGTGAAATTTTGGCCTCCCCCCCCCCATGTAATAACACGGTGTTCAGCCTGCGAGTTCCATGTTGAAGGACTCTTGCAGCCCACTTGGTATGAAAAGTTGGGCTGCTCTGATCTGGAGGGTTGCAAGTTTCCAGCCCTTCCTCCAGTCAAACTGATATACTCCTATGACTGCTTCACATTTAAAACAAAAAATCAGGAGCATGTTCAGCTTATCTCTTGTGTAACATCTAGTTTGGCCTGTAGACCTGAGGAAGCCCAGGTTCAAATTCCTGCACAGCCATGAAACCCATTTGGTATTCCACTATCTCTTCATGCCACCCCTCAATCATAGCCTCTTCTTTAAAAAGTCTGTAGAAAATTACACACACAGGACTATAGAACACAGGACATAGTTGGTTCCTTGGATCATGACTAAAAGTATACCTCCGTAACTTTATTTGCCCCAGGCTAAGACTCTCTTCAGACCATAACTTTTATATGCCTGTTGTCTTTGTCCATGGAGTTTTCTTGGCAGGGATACTGGAGTGGCTTGCCGGTTCCTACTCCAGGTGGATCACGTTTGGTCAAAACTCTCCACTATGACCTGTTCATCTTGGGTGCCCTGCTCGGCGTAGTTCATAGCTTCTCTGAGTTCTTCAAGCCCCTTCGCCACGGCAAGGCAGTGATCCATGAAGGGTCTGGTCTGAAGCTCAACATCAAAAAAACGAAGATCATGGCCACTGGGCCCATCACCTCCTGGCAAATAGATGGGGAAGAAATGGAGGCAGTGAGAGATTTTACTTTCTTGGGCTCCATGATCAGTGCAGATGGTGACAGCAGTCACGAAATTAAAAGACGCCTGCTCCTTGGGAGAAAGGCGATGGCAAACCTAGACAACATCTTAAAAAGCAGAGACATCACCTTGCCAGCAAAGGTCCGTATAGTAAAAGCCATGGTTTTCCCAGTAGTGATGTATGGAAGTGAGAGCTGGACCATAAAGAAGGCTGATCGCCGAAGAATTGATGCTTTTGAATTATGGTGCTGGAGGAGACTCTTGAGAGTCCCATGGAATGCAAGAAGATCAAACCTCTCCATTCTGAAGGAAATCAGCCCTGAGCGCTCACTGGAAGGACAGATCGTGAAGCTGAGGCTCCAATACTTTGGCCACCTCATGAGAAGAGAAGACTCCCTGGAAAAGACCCTGATGTTGGGAAAGATGGAGGGCACAAGGAGAAGGGGACGACAGAGAATGAGATGGTTGGATGGTGTTCTTGAAGCTACTAGCATGAGTTTGATCAAACTGCGGGAGGCAGTGGAGGACAGAAGTGCCTGGCGTGCTCACCATGGGGTCACGAAGAGTCGGCCACGACTAAACGACTAAACAACAACAAGACTCTCTTAATTGAAATGTTCACTTTAGGCTGCAATCACAAACCCATGATCCTGGAAGTAAGCTCTATTGAATACAGTGGGACTTACTTCGGAGTACGTAGGCATACGCTTTCACTGTTGGAGTAATTTGAAAACCGCAAACATCTGATTTCAGGAAACCTATTTCATGTGAGACTGAAAGTGAAACGCAGGACGCTCCCACCACTTGGCCCAGCAACAAAAGTCCATTTATTGCACAGGATCAAAACATCTTCCATTCATGGCAGAATTTTTGTTCTAGGAATATCTCATTTCCCCAGCAAACAGCTATATGTTTCTGCTGAGAAAATAGAATTCTTTGCTCAGCAAGCCTTTTGGAGTGCTGACTGGAATATAATTGCACAAAAGGCATGACCCCCTGATATCGCTGAAGCCACAGTACTCCCATCACCCAATGCTTGCCCTATGTTGTGACCCTAACACCAAAGCTGAGCCTGCAGAGAGGGGATCTGAATAGGGGAGATGGAACTGATTTGTATCCAGGCCAAACAGAGTAAGGAAGCAAAGGCCTTTGTTGTTTATCAACCCTATCTCCTGCCAAGCATCCAGTTTTTAGTGAAGGGTGTAACTTCAAAATTGTGACATGGATGCTGCTGGAGCAGGAACTAGTCATCATGCCCTGACTAGTAAGGGGATGGTGGGCCCATTATTATTTTTTTGAGTTTGTTGTTCGTTGTTGTTTAGTCGTGTCCGACTCTTTGTGACCCCATGGACCAGAGCACACCAGGCACTCCTGTCTTCCACTGCCTCCTGCAGTTTGGGACCTACAAATCATAAAACCACCCAAACCCAAGTCTTTAGCTGCAGAAGAGACACCAAGGTTACAGTCCTAGGACTAATTATTTGGGAGTAAGCCAGTGAATACAGCAGGGTTTACTTCTGAGTAAACAGGATTGCTGCTAGTGCAGTCCTAGCCATGTTTACTCAGAAGTGAGTCCAGCTAGGTTCATCAGGGCTTACTCCCAAGGTAGTACATGTAGAATTACAGCCTATGTGTGTGACCACACTTCTTGGTAAATTTAACAATATGTTGTTGCAAAAGAGAGAGAGAATGATTTTTAATGTTTGTTGGGCTGCTGCATTGAGGAGGCAATTATTTCTAATTGAAGAGAACAGTCAAAGCCATGTTACCTTGGTACATTGTCTGCATAGCCCACCCCAAAGAATGGTTATGATGTAATATAAATGGAATGGGATGAACTAGTCTAGTTCAATAAAATCACAAAGGCTGTTAAGCATTTTCATTCCATCCTTATCAGAATGTCTTTCATCTCAGTTCCTATCAGGATAGAGGCACAGTGTGCGATCTGATCTCAGTGCCAAGTGACCTTGCAATTATTTTCAAAAGATCTCAGCTTTTGTAACTGAGGACTTACATTTTCAGAAGAGGTTAGAATCCCGCTTTTAATCCTGCCTGCTGACTTTGAGCTCTTTGGGATGTCTGAATTATTGTGTGCCTATGAAAACATGACAAAAGCATACTGGGCTGACTTCCAGAGGTGCTGAGCCTCCAGAGCTGAAGTTTATGTAAGTTAGCCAAATCCTGCTTCAATGGCAGATCCAGGAAAACCTGCCCTTGACTCCCGTGGAGTTACACTGCGTCATTGCTAATATAGTAGGAAAACCATGCTTGGTGTACAGCTTATTATGAGATGTAAGACTGGACTTGGTACAGCAAAGCCTGATTTAAGATAGCTTTTGAAATCTATTCTCTGGTATTGAACCTGGAGAATAGACTAAAAGGCATGTCATGTCTTACCACAGCTGAAGCTAAGTGGGTCTCATGCTCACCTTGTAAGTTGCTCAGACGGGAGAGTGTCTAGGAACAAATCGCTGCCGCCCTTAGCTTTTGAAAGGGAAAGGGGAGTTCCAACAAAACAAACCCAGAGTCATCCCAAGAAAGATCTCATCCCTCCCTGCTGCTTACATTCTGAAGCTTTGGTGATGTCTGCACTACCTGGCTGTTCCCCAAACAGTGCTTTTCTTCCCAAGAAAAGATATTGCACCTGTTTCTGCTTATAGGCCGGGGAAACTCAGCCAGATGGGTGGGGTATAAAAAACTAATTATTTATATTTATTTATTTATCTAACAAGAGGAAGAATACTTTGAGATTCAGAGCATTCAGGAAATGCTCAGGTCATATCTAATTTTTTGTGTGTCCCTGAACTTCTCTTACAGCCATAAATTTGCAGACTAAACTAATGAGGCCCTGGAAAGGTTTGCACCCATTTAGAGAAACATTGTCTGTCTCACTGAAATTGTAGCACCATGAATTTCATCACAGTGAACGTATTTTCATGGCTTTTTGAATCTGATTTCAAGGCACAGCTCAGCAGTAACAAAATGGGGTTTTATGCTGCATCTCAGACACTCTGGAATACTACTTGACTTGTTGATTCAAACATGGCATACTATGATATGTAGGTTTCTGAGAGCCTTACCTGCCTGCAGTTCTTACCTCAGTCTACTCTGATAAATATCTTGAGTCAGAGTTTATTATTATTATTTTTAAAAAGAAAACCTTACAGCTGAGATATGTTGGCTTATAAAAGACCTATCAGCCAAAAAACCCCTATCATCATACTCTCTGGGCACACAGAGTGGAATTCAATGTCACACTATGTTGCATGTTCACTGTGCACAAGCATTTTGGCTTGTCAGATGCACTGATCCTCCTCCCCTTGTTCTTTTTCTGGGAGTTTTCATGACCCCCCCAAGTGATGTAGATACCCCATAAAAAGGGATTTGACACAAGCCCTCTTCAGGCAATTGCTGAGAAAAGTGAAGAGGGCAGCAAGGCAGCATGTCAGAGTTTGTTGCTCAATGACTAGGAAGGTCTGAAGACGGACTCTTACTTGTGTTTGGACAAACTTGGATTACTCTGCACAACTGCAAATCCTGAGAACACACAGTTCCTTCTCTCATCTGAGAATCCCACTTCAAGTTCCGATCTTCTTGCTTTTTGTGGAATACTCGGGTGGAGTGGGAACATAGCACACACCCTACACTCAGTGGCGTAGCGTGGGGGGTGCCAGGGGTGCCGGCCGCACTGGGCACAACATTGGGGGGGCGTTTGGCCGGCCCTTCGCAAGACGAAAGTCCATAGGGAAATCTCTGGGACAGCGGGGAAGCGCAGCGCGTCTTCCCCACTGTCCTCGGACCTCCTCTGAAGGCTGGCGGTGGGGCGGAGAGACCTCCTCCCGCCGCCAGCCTTCGGAAGGCTGCTCCGAAGCCTGGCGGCGGGAGGAGGTCTCTCCGCCCCACTGCCAGCCTTCGGAAGGCTGCTCCGAAGCCTGGCGGCGGGAGGAGGTCTCTCCGCCCCACCGCCAGCCTTCGGAAGGCTCCTCCGAAGCCTGGCGGTGGGGCGGAGAGACCTCCTCCCGCCGCCAGGCTTTGGAAGGCTGCTCCGAAGCCTGGCGGTGGGGCGGAGAGACCGTCTCCCCGCGCCAGCCTTCGGATGGCTGTCCTGAAGACTTGTGGTGGGAGCAGTGGCGTAGCGTGGGGGGTGCACCTGGCGCAACATCTGGGGGGGCGCGGAAGAGACTCGAGTGCTAAAATCCACGGGTTAGGGGGCGCAAATTACTTGCCTTGCCCCGGGTGCTGAGAACCCACGCTACGCCACTGCCTACACTTGTTATGCCAGCCCCGCTCAGATTTGTTTGAACACCCAAAGAAGGCTGAAGAATGGCAAGACGGGCCATTTGCTGGCATGGTTTGAATCCATACTGCAAACAGACTTCAAAGGAGCTCCCTTTCAGCACCCATCAGCTTCTTGGCCTCTGAAAAGATCACCAGACATCCTAATAATGCCTACCTAGCAAAGTTATCCCACAGCAGGGCAGGTAGAAGGTAAGCCAGCTTCCCATCCCTACCTGAAGGGGAAAGCCTTTTTTTAGGTAGTTCTTGTTAAGTTGTGGGTGAACATATCAGACGACACAGCGATTCTTCAAACAGCTCTTGTTTATTCACAGGCCAGAACAGAACTGAAGGGTTCAGCCAGCCTGCTTATATAGAGCTCCACTAGAATGCAACAGCAACCACTTTCTGTAACTATCCAATCACTGAACATCACTTTCAATCCCTTATTTGCACATGTGGACCTGAGTGAAAACTATCTACAGTATCCCCCTGCTGGCCCAGGGTGAGAACTTCAGTACATAACAGTTCTCTAAATGGTTATGAGCAAAGACAATCTTTGTTATGTCTACTGAAAAGATATACAGGAAGGCTTTGTCAGTATTCCATAACAATTGTGTCCCTTTTTATTTTTAGTCCTGATATTCTTTTAAAATAAAATAGCAAGAGGGATCATTTTGCATTATTTTAGCATAGAACCATTCTCCCACTTATCTTTCATCAACTAAGGATGGCACCAGCAGTTTATTTGAATAGGAATGAAACAGTCTCAGTCTTGTTTGTGCCCTGATGTGGCAGGCATCCAACAGCAGAAAAAGTTAAAACAATTTTTAATAAAAGAAATCAGAAAGGGATGGACATTGAGCTCCGGGCTTTGTTATGTCAGAAACTTTTAATGATTAATGGGAAAATGTAAACAATTAAGAAATGTTTACTCCGTTCCCCACTCCCCTGGCAGCTCAATTAGTACAATACATCAACATCTCGGTTTTGAAAGGCTTCCAATACACAATATAGCTCTGAAATACAAAGCACTTGTACTACAAAGTTGTAAGGTCTGTTCATATTCCAGGTGGGGAAATGGATTGCTGTCTTTCTGCAATGGTGCTTCAGGCACACAGATCAGGCAGATCCATGCAGTAATTTAAAAGTGGAAGTCCTTGAAATCCGTCCAGTCACATTATGTCATCTTGGTCTTGGGCTGATATACAAATGTTTACTCCTGGGAAAGAGATTTGGAAAGGGATATTTCAGGGTTTATAGATTCAGCATTAGAAAAGCCCTGGAGAGAGAACCTTCCATGATGGAACAGGTAATTTGCTGGCTTACAGAGTGGGGATAGAAAGCATAAAATGTACTGTGTGCGCCTCTGTGCATCTTCGCACAATAGCAAAATGCAACCCACCCCCTCTTTTTAGAAAGCCTTTAATCTACTTATATTGCAGACCTGCCCAGTTCAAGAAATCGGAATCAGGGAATCTAAACCTTTAAAAAGGAGGAATATATATGGTGAAGGGCAGAGGATCAGATTTCGGCTCTTGCTATAATTAAGTTTCGTCCAGAATTAAAACAGTTTACACAGCTGGAGTTTTAACTTGGACCATTCTGTACCATGGTTACAGCCTTTACAGGGGAAGGGTGTTTTAGTACACATTTCTTCCATTTTGTTGTGTTTTGAAATGGTGACAATTGACTCCAGGTGAGCTGGGCTCAGCAGTGGTATAAACAGCCAGCTAAATTAAAACCACACTCCAATAGCCTCTACCAAAACTGGTTGGACGGTGTATTTTGGGATGGTGGACACACCCTTCCTGATGTTCCATGTCATCAGAAAGTAAAGAACTTTCCACAAAACTAATTCTATTTTTTGTAATACATACATATGTGGAAAATGTCTTGAAGTTCTTTGATCGTATTATGAGTTTGGGGGAGGTTAAGGAATTGGCCAAGCAGGTTCCTTTGTAGATGAAGACCAGATGGTCACTTTTAGCGCTCTGCTTCACTCAGAAGGGGGTAGGTTGGGTTTCAGTTTGTAGCATCTAGGTGACAAAGAAGCAACAGGCGGGGCTGGAAAGTATTGCTGTGTAAACGGAGGAGAGGAGGAGACACTGTGAAGCTGAGGATGAAGAGATATGGTTAGTTCTGTGCTGCTTTGTGCTGGAATTTGGGGCTTGCTGGCAACAGAGTGAGGAAGCAAGATCTGGTGAGGTGTTAATGCTATGAGCCCCTCCATCCTATGCACAGTTTGTATACAGTGGTACCTCGGGTTAAGTACTTAATTCGTTCTGGAGGTCCGTACTTAACCTGAAACTGTTCTTAACCTGAAGCACCACTTTAGCTAATGGGGCCTCCTGCTGCCGCTGCGCCACCGCGGCATGATTTCTGTTCTCATCCTGAAGCAAAGTTCTTAACCCAAGGTACTATTTCTGGATTAGCGGAGTCTGTAACCTGAAGCGTATGTAACCTGAAGCGTATGTAACCCGAGGTACCACTGTATAAGTGTAAATAAAGCCATATATCCTAAGGACATCACAGTCTCCGTTGACCTCATTCCAAGGACACGGGAACCTCTGGATTCTCTCACTGCTCAGAGATGGGCAGTGGATTGCAACAATATAACAAAGACTTGCTTGTTAATATTTTACTACTTTGGGTAAGGAGCTTAAATCAGTGTTGAACCTTACAATATTGAGAATGCTTCCAGATGGGTGTTTATTCTCATGCACACAGGTCCCCCCCCCCCGCAGTGTCCGCATGATGTTATTGCAATCAAAATGCCAGCCTGTCTTCTCATTTAATCCAGATTTACAGCTGGTATGTGGAAACTGGTATTGGCCACCTCAAAGTGGCTGTGGCTCAGTTCAGCTGCATTGCCAAGCCAGGCTTCAGCGCTATGGCAGCCTTCACCAACTTAGCACCTTACAGATATTTTGAACCACAACTCCCATGCTGGCTGATGGAAGTCGGAGCACAAAACATCTGGAAGGCACCTGGCAGGCAAAGGCTGCTTTATGGGAGCAAATGTTGTGATCACACATTCTCTCAGCCCCCTCCTTTGGCATACTTCTAGCTACTTCTGATTTAGTACAAAGCACAATTTTTCCATTGCCTCCATAGCAGCAACCTAGGCTTGTAATTTTCCTTCAAAGTATGATTGCAAGCCATGCAAAGCTAGTTAGCAGTCCTGGTTTGTAGGACTGGCATAGCTTCAGACATAACAACAGCAGAGGAAGTAACAAACTGAGTATACAAGGGGAAGAAGAAGAGAAATGAGGAGCACGTGAGCAGAAGGCTATTTCTCACAGCACCCAGCTATTGGCTCTGAGCTGGCCGCATGTGTTTTAATGTATGTTCCATATGAAATCCAACACTTTCCCCATCATAATATACTGATGTGAGAGATATCCATATATATTTTTTTTGGGGGGGCGGAATCACCCTCAATCTATAGTCCAACTAAGATGGCTACACAACGCTTCTGTTAGAAGACTAGCCCAATATATTTGCTTTTGGTTCAAAGTATTTGTCCATTAACGGTGGCAAGTTGCATTACTCATGAGATACACACACTGCCTTTGCAGTAGCTTTCTACTGTCTTTGATTTCCCCCTTAGCCACCATGCCACCCTCTTCAAAGTTGCTTCTATGGGTTGGCTCCTCCAGAACAGTATGGGACAAGGCACAAAGGGCTGCAGTAGGCAAGGAAGTATCCCTTTTTTATGAGAATCAGTGTTTTCTGCTGCTTCAAAGCTGTCATTAGATATAATCCATTTATTTTTGAAGTACAGGAGTTGCTATGATTTCAAAGTACACTCAGTTGGGAGCTGCCCAGCATGATTTTCTGATAAGCGTCACTGTTTGATGCTGTATAATCTCCCTGTTGTTTGATCACATTCACATTTTACATTTTTACCTGCACCCAAAAACCCTTAGGTGGACATCTAAACAATGTTATGTGCACAGCTGGTTCACAAGCTGTATTCACTGTCCTAAACATCCCAGCTGCAGGGCTACAAGTCTTTCTGACCTCGTGACAGGTAATTGATTCTTAAATCTATTGCAGTAACATTAAGCTACACTGATGGCTGAACTCTAAAACTACTTTCCAAGTATTAGCTAATGCAAAAATAGTGATTTATCAGTGTAAGAAAATGTTTCTTTATCACAACCAGGTTTCCCCAGGTCCCCAGCCCCGCCTTTCTAAGTAGTACCCTCATTTATAACTAGGAACAACTTGGGATGGGCCTAACGTTTTGCAACATTAGTGTTTCAAAACAAAATGTGCCTTTCAGTTGCCCTGATACCCTTGGAAACATTTCATTTTAATGACTTGAAATATTGTAGTAGTCTCATAAAGACTTACTGCTGCAAATGCCTTGAGTATATAATTGGACGCAGGGGAGAGTCCTATTCACTTCACTGAAACTTTACTACGCAGCTTAATCCTATGCAGGTTTGCTTGGAAGTCCTGCTGAGCTTAGTATGGCCAAAGTAAGTGCATGTAAGACTGCAGTTTTAAGATTGCATCCTGGCTGATACATTATGTGACTGGTGTGTGTCTACATTGATTAGCTCATAATGCCTCAACATCAGGACTTTGTTCAGCCAGAACTCACCCGAACTCAGTTGTGGCACCTCTCAGACAGGCGCCATTGCCATTCTAAGAAAATGAGAGAGGTCTCTATTAGTGAGTTTTGGCATCTTTTTCTAGAAAAATAGCACAACATATTTCTCACTGCATGCTCAGTGGAACTGACAGCACAGATCCAACTAACCTTTGCAAAAAAATTGCAGCATATATCAGGTGGAATTAAATGATGTGCTCTTCCAGTCATTCCATTTGTACAAGCATTTCAGTTTGTCCCTCCCCCTCTCCTCTCCTTGCATGCTGTTCTGGAGGTTCTCCTGACCCCTCCCCTCCCGACCCAATTTTGGGGTGTGTTGGGAGGAGAGATGGGGGAAAGCCTTGTTGCACAAGTGGAGGTCCTTGCCCAGGGCTTCCACTGTTGGGGCTGGTTAGGTGACTACAGCCCACAGGCTTTAAAAATATTTCCTGAATCCAACAGCAGATGCAGGTTCCAATTTTGCTTATTTACAAGGCCATCAGTGTCCATTGCACTTACAAGTACAAAGAGGTCAGGGCCCTGCTCTGAAAACTTTGCAAACTAAAATTTGGCGTCTGGGAAATGAGAGAGGAAGGGAGAAGGGCTGTCTTAAGCATATCCGGCACCGTGGTGCATAGCTCCCTCTGGTGTGCCCCCACCCTGTTTCCCAGAGTTTTCAACCTTTTTTTAGGGAGGACGCCACTGCCGGCGGGGCTGAAGGAGGTGGGCAGTGGCTGGAAGGTGGCTCCTCCAGCAGAGAAGAGGAGGAGACTGGACGCAGTGCCTCCCAGCTCAGCTGGCCACTTCTTGCTGTGGTGGCCACGGCAGACAAAGGCTCTGGGCGCGGCGCAGTGCTGCTTCAGTGCAGCGTGGTGGAGGCGAGCGAGGGTGGCAAGCTGATGCCGGGAGGTGCCGCATTCAGCCTCTGCCTCTTCCCTGGCGCCCTGGCGCCCTGCGCCACTAGCCTGTATGGGTAAGACACCCTTGGAAGGGAGGAATGGCGATAAACTAACAGGAAGGTTTCGAAACCAGCGGGACCAGAAATTCACGGAAGACTGGAGTAAATTTACGGACTATTTGAAAAGTATTTGTGAAGCTCAGACGACGTTTGTAGGTTTGCAAGAAGTTTTGTGAGGAGTATTATTGGAAGTATTACAAAATTGGAGAAGGGGAAGGATGATTTGTTAAGAGATGTAAAGGCAATATAAAGTTAAGAAATGCATAAGAAGTGGTTAAAATGGTGGGTCATCAGAGGTGCTGATGGAAGTCTAAAAAGATTGTATAAGTGATAAGTTTTGTGTTACATTTTATAATTTATATGTTAAAATCAATAAAAAATAGTTTTTTTAAAAAAAAAGGAAGGGAGGAATGGCTGGCTTGGGTGTGAGGGCAGAGACTGTTGCTCTCCTGCTTCTGAACACCCTGCACCACTGCTGCTTACCACAAGAGAGCAGCCAGTGGGGGTGCAGCAGCAGAGCCAATCAAATCTGACGTTCCTGCTGCTGCCCCTGCTCTGTGATGACCTCCCTGCTGACTTCATAGTAAGAAGCAGTGAGCTGCAGTGTTCTGAAACCAGCTGAGAAATGCAGCGCCACCCATGCTGCTCCACAGGGAGCAATACAAAATTGTTTTAGTGTACTTGGGAAGGGCAGACAATTACCTCTGGGGATAATGGTGGCGGAGGCTGCACAGCCACCAAGCCCACTGCAGATCTTCACAGTGTCAGGTCATAAGAACATCACCTCCCCTCAAAATAAAAAGCTGGTGTTGGTCTCTGGCATTTGCCTCACCCTGCCAGATATTGACACTGACCCCGTCAGGCTGAGTTGCACCAGGGCATGGGAACTAGGGCGTTGTGCCAAAGGTTTTACAGAAAAGGTGGGTTTTCAGAAAACATGATTGCATAACCCAGGAAACTGCACCAATAAACATTTTACTGAAAAGGGGGAGGGGTTATTGGCTTGTTGTTGCTTTTCTTTTCATTATGTATTTTGTGGTTTTAGATTTTGATTTTATTCTGTGAACTGCCCTGAGACCTGCGGGTATAGGGTGGTATATAAATTCAATAAATAAATAAACAAATAAAATTAAGAAGAAAACACATTTCTCACCATTATGAATGCAAA
The DNA here is from genome assembly GCF_965113315.1 of Podarcis vaucheri. Classification (NCBI taxonomy): domain Eukaryota; kingdom Metazoa; phylum Chordata; class Lepidosauria; order Squamata; family Lacertidae; genus Podarcis; species Podarcis vaucheri. The sequence continues at coordinate 60,895,547 of NC_138760.1, forward strand.
TGTTATGGTCCTAAGGACATTGCATGGATGTAAGTGTGCTGGCGGTTGTGACCTTTGCTTGCTAGCTGGTATCATTGCTAGACGACCTTATAAAATTTCCCTTTCATATTACAGCTAACTATAAGTGAAGGAACTAATCCCAAGGAGAAGGCTTTTGCTCTTATGTCCTGCTTATGGGCTTCTTATAAGTAACTGTGAGAGCAGAATGCTGAACAAGAAGGACCTCTGGGGTGATCCAGCCGATATTCTCTAGATATCGTTCGCCTTCCTTTCCAGTTACAGAAAGGGGTAAGAAAAGGATATACTGTATACTGCATTGTCTTTGTTAAAGAGAATACGACCCTAGCTTTCTGCATAAGGGAAGCAACATTTTAAACTAATGTAAAATATTTGCAAATGGTCCTTTTTAGAAAAATGACAGCCCAGGCAATAAGTGAGAATTATAAGGAGACCAGAAAATGAAACACCCTTAAAATAATGAAAGTGGTAGAGATGGGGAAGCAGACAATCAGCACACATGAATGACTTCTCTTGCTTTCTTAATTCTTTCCATCCCTTGTCAGTTTTGTTAAGGCAGTGTTTCCCAACCTTTTTTGGGCAAAGGCACACTTGTTTCATGAAAAAAATCTCGAGGCACACCACCATTACAGCCCCGTGACGTCAGCGCGCAGCGTCACGCCGGGAGGGACATGAATTGCTAGCAAATTACATAATCACCTCCTTGAGGGCTGGCTCATCTTCTCCGAAGGCAGAACCCCATTAATTAACAGCACAGACTCACACCATAGTCAAGACGAGGGGGGAAAACCTCAGTCATGCACAGTCATGCACATGTGGGGGCTAAATGAGGACGAAGACCGGGCAGAGAGCAGGGTTCAAATCACCCCACCTGGCCAGGACAATCCCTGGGTACTCCCTTGGGCCACTCGCCTGACCCACCACGCAGGGCTGTTGTTGCGAGGATAACACGGGGAGAACCACGCGCGCCCCCGGGAGCTCCTTGGAGGAGAAAGCGGGCGATGAATGCAATGCACGAAATATATGAGAGGCGACCAGGTTTTGCAGGTGAGGGGCCCCCGCCAGCCTCCGCTTCCAACACCCGGCGCAACAACGTCGAAGTTTCCCCCCGGGCTCGGCTCGGGGAGCAGCGCTGCTCCCCCTGGCTCCCCTTCGCCCTCCTGGCTCTCTCTGCCGCCCACTGGGGACCCCCCTCACCTGCCAAGTCCGGAGCGCCGGTGGAAGTTGCATGCATGCATGCAGGGTGCCGCGTTGCCATTGCATTGCACTGCACTCCATGCAACGCCTGCACGCATGCATTGCCTTGCACGCCCGCCAAGGGGTCTCCCCGCGGTCCGATGCGTCCCCTCCAGCGCGGATGCAGCATTGCAAAAATAACCCCCCCCAACGCAGCCCTACCTGGGGGGCAGCCTCCGCCTCCGCGGGGATCCCCGGGCTCCATCCTGCCGCCCGATCTCTGCGGGGGCGCAGGCAGGCTGCGCGGGGTCTGCGCGGAAGAGCCCCTGCCCGCCCGGCCGCCGTCGCTGCGCTCATTCCATGGCCGGGAGAAGAGCGCTTCAAACAAAACGCCCGGCCCGCCAGGCCACGCTGGGAAACGTAGTTTGCGCACCCCGCGCGGGCGCGGAGCCCAAGGGCGAGGGGACTACGGATCCCGGCAGCCCCCGCGCCGGGGAAGGAGGGGGAGAGGCCAGGTGCAGGGATGGAGGGACGGGTGGGCAAGCGAGTGAGTGGCAGCCGCCAAGCCTTGGCCGAGAGCCAGGAAGGGCCTCCCCGGAGGAGGAGGAGGAGGAGGAGGGAGGCGCAGAGAGGGAAGGAGGGAGGGAACCCCAGGGGTCATCTAGTGACGGCACCCCAATCGAAAATTTGACTTTTAAAAAAAAAATTAAAAAATTCGAATTTTTTAATTTTTCCCGCGGCACACCAGGCAACATCTCGCGGCACACTAGTGTGCCGCGGAACAGTGGTTGGGAAACACTGTGTTAAGGCATTGTTGGCAGAGGAAGAAACATGTCACGTGGAAGTCCACATAGCTGAAATTATTCTGAATCTGCTTGGAGCCAAGTTCATAGCATGTGGCATTACATGTGGAAAACTCTCCCTTTGGGCTGAAGGATGCCAGCTGTAATGAAGACCAATGGATGGTGCATCTTCTGATGACTTCTACAGTAACCTACCCAGAATAATTTAGAAAATATATGCAAATAATACATAACCTCTTCAGGCACTTAGCCTGGTGATGAGATGGACTGATGGGCTAAGTGTGCATAGGGAGGGCTGGCTCCATCTCCTCTAACAAAATTTGAGAATTTAGCACAAAGGTCTGAAGAGGGCAGTTAACCACGTTCAGCTGGTTGTGGTTAGAAGGCTCCGTTTGATCTAGAAACAGCTGAACATGTCCAGAAGCCATATTCCGATCTTAGTGCTACACACCCAAAGATTGGTGTGTGTGTGATGACATGTCCAGCATGCAGAAGGCATCGAGTTGCCCCCCTGCACACCTTTAGCACTTCCCTGCCTGAATAGGGCTGTTAGAACACCTATGTTAACTCCTGACACCTGACAGGTGCTGCAGCTGTGAGTACAAACACCCTCTCATAGTACTGGCTATGAATTGACAAATCATTAGAGGACTAGGCCAGGCACAGGAAAACTCGGCCTTCCAGATGTTTTGGGACTACAACTCCCATCATCCCTGACCACTGGTCCTGTTAGAGAGGGACGGTGGGAGTTGTAGTCCCAAAACATCTGGAGGGCCGAGTTTGCCTATGCCTGGACTAGGCTGTTGATGGCTACCAGCTATGAGGGCTGCATTTTCTCTGGGAGGCAGTATGCCTCTGAAAACCAGTTGTTGGAAATTGTGACTGGGGAGAGCAGAGCAGTGTGGCGGTCAGGTACATCCCATGGACATCTGGTTGACCACGTGAGAGCAGGATGCTAGACTAGGTGGGTCTTTGACCTGATACAGCAGCCAAGCTCTTTTTTGTTCTTCTGGGTGACACCCTTTGGTGGACAGAACATAATCCATAGAACATCAATAAACTTTTATATAGCTGGTCTAGCATTTTGTTGATGAGAGGGACTCTGCTGATCCTACAGCTCACCAAGTTGGAGATGGAGATCCTTGATTGCCTTTTCCAAAGCAGAAGTGTCCCCAGATGGAAATCATTACAAGCCCAAGTCCTTTATTAAAGTTGAAAGCGAAAGGGCCCTGCTCAACACAAAGCTGCTTAGTTTTAAAAAGCCCCTTTCCTCTAGTGCATCTGCCTCTGCTATCTGCTCATATTTCTTTGTACATTTTCCTCAGTGGAACCCAGATTACACAGTATGGAGACCAATAATAAAAGCCTCTCCATTTAATTCCTGAGCTTCAGGTTTAAATTTAGAGCATGTTATCATAGAAGATTGGTTTGGGATATATGATGTGCTCCAGTGACTGAACGAGGAGGGTGACTTCATGCTTTTGGAGAAAGATTTTTACAGATGTGGTCAAAGGAAAATATTCTTCAGAAAAGCCAGCAACATCTGCAGATAGCATGCTGATTATGTCACTGCTGCTGCTCTATAATCTGAGTGAGAGTCTCTGTCCTACACAAAGCAAATGTAGGAGCTGATGGGGCAGGCAAAAGAAAGTACATGCATGTTTTCACTTTCCTGGTGCTTATTTTCAACTTATTCTGTGGTGCGCGTCAGAAGAACAGAAGGCTAGAGGTCTGCTATCTCTTCGGGAGGGACCCGTTTGATACAAAAGGACACATTTACAATGGATTGCTACACCTTTATTATGTATAAAGCTAAAGAAGATGCAGTGGAGCTTTCCTCATGCTACAAAATTTTCTGGCTAGTGTAATTCTATAATTTGTTTATTCATTTGGATAAGTAACTGGAATTGTGTTTTTCTAATGGTTGCTGGCTTCACGGTAATCTAGTAATTTCATTTCCTGGGGAGGGCGAGGGAGGGATAGCTTTGTTTGTTTTACTGTTCTTTAGTAATTTGTAACAGAAAAGAATCGTAATTAAAAAAAACCACAAACTGATTTTTTAAAAAAACAAAACAAAAACAAAACCCCACAATTCCAAATCTCTCAAATAGTTGAGTAAACCTTAGTCTCTCTCTCTCTCTCTCTCTCTCTCTCTCTCTCTCTCACTCTCACTCTCACTCTCACTCTCTCTCTCTCTCTGTGTGTGTGTATTTTGATGACTGCACATGAGTCCACTTGAACATTAAACCATGTATTTTACATTTCAGCCATTACTCTTTCACACTGGATGAACAGTTTCAAAAAAATCAAGGGTAGGAGAATAGATGTAGTGTCCAGTAGTTGCAGTAACTGTTGTCTGTGGCATATAGATACCAGTTTATATCAAATATCAGATGGAAGACCCATATTAAGTGTATATGCCGCACATGGGTGGAACTGCTACGGACACTTCAGGATTTGCATTGTCACTATTCCTTGTGTTGTTACTGCTGTTTAGATGTTTTAAACTGTGTTAACTTCTTGTACATTACCAGTAGTAAAGTATAGAAGTGAGAGCTGGACCATAAAGAAGGCTGATCGCCGAAGAATTGATGCTTTTGAATTATGGTGCTGAAGGAGACTCTTGAGAGTCCCATGGACTGCAAGAAGATCAGACCTATCCATTCTGAAGGAAATCAGCCCTGAGTGTTCACTGGAAGGACAGATCCTGAAGCTGAGACTCCAATACTTTGGCCACCTCATGAGAAGAGAAGACTCCCTGGAAAAGACCCTGATGTTGGGAAAGATGGAGGGCACAAGGAGAAGGGGACGACAGAGGACGAGATGGTTGGATATTGTTCTCGAAGCTACCAGCATGAGTCTGACCAAACTGTGGGAGGCAGTGGAAGATAGGAGTGCCTGGCATGCTCTGGTCCATGGGGTCACGAATAGTCGGACACGACTAAACAACAACAACTTCTTGTTTTATTTTTGTTGTGCTGTGCCTCAGGTTGTTATGTAGAAGGTAGTATATAGGTACGTAAATATATAAAGGGTTGAATCCAACAAAGTCATGGTGCAACAGAACTTCCTCTCCATCTCCTCTCCCTGCACACCCCTCCTTTATACAAAACTTCTCCAGAGGGATGTGGGGAAGAAATGCAGAGCAGATTTGGGGGCATGGCAGGGAGAGCAGTTTCAATGCATAAGTTCTTTTCTGCTCCTGCAGTGACTTAGTTGGATGTGGCCCATCATTTATTCCACAGCCATTCTCCCCAACCTCCAAATTCATTTTGACTCCTCTCTCTCTTTGTGAATTCAAGGGTAGAAGAGGAAGGGCTGCTGCCAAAACAGAAATCTATGAAAGCCCTTTAGCTGTGTACCTATAACAGGCTCTTCCTGGATCCCTCCCCACATCTTTCCCTCTCCCCCTGGAGCCTAGTGGTTTTCTGGTGAGAGATGAAACACAGGCTATTCTGTTCCTACTCACTGTTAGCAGTAATCAAAGTCCGGCCAAATGACTGGCAGGTGCGTGAGACTCTTTGGAGAAACTTGTCTAAAAATGTTAGGAAAGAGAAAGAGCTAACATTTCCAAGTTCCAGATGCTCTTCGCTATGCGTGACCTAGCATGATTTGTACTTGTTTATACTCTTTGGACCACCTATCTTGTTAATAGCTCCTCTGCACAATGTCCCGTCCTCCGCTCTTTGCAGACCGTGTTTGTGGTTTTCAGAATGCTTATTTCGGTTATGGCAACATGCGGAAGAAACAGAAGCTAGCAGGTCGCATCTGGCCTTCTTTTGTTCTTTATTGCCACGGAAAATGGAAACACATATTTTGAAGGCATGCACAAATAATGCTTATCTAATTCCAGCTAAAACAAATGCCCTCATCCAGCACCAGGCTATTGGCTCATGTAAGCAGGTCTCTATGGGGTTATCATCTGCTGTGTATCATCTGCTGTAAATCTGATGTGTGCTCAAATATGCATCACACGGTACATCTGAGTCCAAGTGCCATCTATCCACTATCCCAGAGGTGTCCAAACCTTTTTCAAAGAGGGCCAGATCTGATGAAGTGAAGGGCCATGAGGGCCGACCAAAGTTGTTGACCTTTTTTAAGGATTTTTGAGCTATTTTTAGGATTGAAGTTTTTGAGGCTTTTTTAGGATTTTACCCCAGGAAATAAACTGCCATAGGGGCCAGATTAAGCCAAGTGGCAGGCCAGATTAAGCCCCCAAAACAGACTTTGGACATGCCTGCGCTATCCCATTTACATTACTACCATCTGGAATGCACAGCCCCATCTACAGTCTAATGCAACTAGTCATGGAAATACCTTTCTAAGCATGATTCAAACTGAATTGCGGTTACTAGCATTAAATACAAAATCTGGTACCATATTTTACTAATATCATATTAGCTGTCACAATCCATTTGTGCTGTGTAAGGGACAATACAGCTGAGAAAAGAACTGGGTGAAATGGAAACCCCCAGGGTGAATATTCTCCACACAGTCTCTGCAGCATCACTTCTTCTCAGAATATTTGTTACTGTTTTATGACAGCCAGTTTTTCTCTTTGGTCACCCCCATCGCGCCCCTTCTGTTCACTTGCTCTGTATGGTTGCTTTGAATTTCCAGTCCCAAATACTGCCACCCCCAATTCACCCAAGGTCACAGCAAAGTTTAATTTCCCCAGGCCCAAATCCAGCATTTAACTGAAGGCAGAAGCCTCGCGCTTGATTGAATGGCACGCAGATGCATTTCATTTTTTAATGTGAAAAACTCATAAAGTTCATTTCCCATACAAAATCTGAATAAAAGTTTTGCATAAACGGCAAATGTTTTGCATGATATGCAGACCAGGCCACCCAGTTCTGAGGTCCTGGAATGTGGCAAAACTCTGCACTGGTTGCTCAAATCCATATCAGGCCTGGTCAGTTCAGTGAACTCAAACTCTTTTGCTGGAGCAATCTGGCTGTGAGGCCAAATGGAAACCCCCTTATCCCTCAGGCTTGAATTTTCTCCCAGGAGAAGCAGTGCGTCGTCTAACCTTTTAATACCCCCCTCCCTTTCTTGGCATCCTGTCCTGGCTGGCCTCGGATGTTGTCCCACATTCCTCTTAGTCAGAAACAATTAAAGAAAGAAGTAAACTGGCAGGAATAGAGACCGAGGCAGCACAGTGCAGTCAAACATGAAGCGGCGGAAGGGCCTCTGAGAAACCCAACCAGTTTTATGTAAGGCAAGCCTGGTCATCAAGGAGCTGCTGTGATCATTTACTCGGTGTGCGCAGAATGAGAGTGGAGTTAGGGTGGAAGAGAAAGCACAGAAGCATATCTGGTATGCCTTACCTTGAGGCCCTGGGAAAAAGATACTGCAAACAATCTTGAGTGGAAAACGCAACTGTCGTGGCCCAACAAGTAGCCATGAAGTGCCAAGTGTGACTGATCCCCTTTGAAAGCTTATTAGTTGCATCAGGGAATTGCTTTGAGGCAAACAATAGCTTGTCCTTTCCCAGCAAAATCAGGGGGGGGGGGAGCAAGTCGGGATGGTTTCTGAGGGCTAAACTCACCAGTCTGTACCAGGCCTTGGCAGTCAGTCCTGGCATGGTAAGAAGTGGCAAAGAGCCAGCCTTGTGTCGCTGCTCCCAGCTGCCAGTTGCTATCTGGAGTTTATGAGCTTGTTCCAGTGTCTGTAACAGGGGCTTATTATATTAGGGAGACAGCTCATTAAATCAAAGGGCATTTTCACATGAGTGGCTGATGTGCTTTTGGGGCAGCCTCCTTCTGTAATGGAATTGGAAAAACCTATATCGGTGGGAGTGTACAACCATGCTATCTTCTGCCTTCGCTACCGTTGCACATGGCACAGATACCATGTGAAAAGCTCTAGTTCACACAGGCGAAAATGGCCCCCAATCTTCTTTAAAGTCCCTCAACATGCATAGCAATTTGCTTTTTCCATTTTAATATTTATTTAGCTGCGGACTTAATGATTTCTGTTTGGTTGCTATGCTACATGTGTGCATTATCTAGAAACAAACAAATAAATCTCCCCTTTAATAGAAAAAAGACATTTAAGAGAATCATTTATTAAAACTCATTAACATCTCTTTACTTGAGTGATAGCCCTGCTTAATTAGCACACAAATCCTTCTTGCATAGGGCATATGAGACGTCGTGTGGCAGGTACACCCACACTCGGAACATTATGTACAGCTCTTGCCTCATTGCATTTGTTAAATCGATTGGACGCATCACCCTTCTCCTATGCTATTTCTCAGTTGGCAGATAAATTGGCCCAGATTAGAGCATAGAGGACTTGCCTGAACCACATTTGGGGTTCCTACACCTGTAATCATAGAGTTGGAAGTTCAGTCACCTGCTGATGAATGAAATCCATTATTCTAGCATCACTGATATGCCCTGCAGCCTCTCCTTGAAAACTCCGAGGATAATCTTCTTTTGACAATATTCACAAAGAGAGACAGGAGGGGATAGGCTCTACTATTTTTAATTTTGAGAGCTCAGATTTTGGTGAGATGTACTATTCTGAAATTTTCTCCACAATGGGCCAAAATTAGGCAAGGGCTACATAGCAAATGCCGTGTATGGCTGTACATTTATCGCCACATCCAATATGAAGCGACTTTTTGGACAACGACAAGCCGCCCTCTTGAATGGGGATGTATTGTGCAGGAAGATATCTGTACATGTGAGGCTGAGACCAAGGTAGCAATGCAGCCCATTTGCAGGACTGTCTTGGTGGGAGGTTATTTTGATTTCAGGTATAAAAGCTGCATTTGGTGGCAAATCCTCTTTACCCTGTGATTTCTGCTCCTCTGCAACATGCAAATATGTTGGAAGATGGTCACCCCTGACTTTCAAAATATATTTTGTCACAGTGTAGACATTTGTATGAGAAGTGAATGAGATACATAGTATAAAGAAGTTTGTGGAAGGGGCTGCAATGGTGATCATTATGTGTCTTCACCTGGAAGCCTTATGTTGAACTCTGCTGTAGCTACCACGCTCCTGTAATCTGTGCAGTTTCAAAAGCTCAACCCATAACCCATTTTAGGAGTTTTTCCAGACCATCGGTTTATAGTACAATAAATCTACAACTATCATTCCAAAGATTCCGAAATCTTCCCTCAAGATAGCGGCTCTGCCACAATTACAGTGTTTCTTTTAGCCCAGAAGGAGCTCAGAAACTGACAATTTCTCCCAAACTAGAATGCCTTTTGCTGTCTGAAATAATGATTTGGTGAATTTTGTGGTTCCCCTAACACATCAGGTTTCTTTCCTCCTGCTATTGGTGGATGGGGGCATCTCAATATACTGCTGGTTACACACACACAAGCTGTGTACACATTCCCAGGATATTGCAGCCTCAATCAGCTTCTTCCTGTCCACACTTACTTGGCAGTAAATTCCATGGGTCCACAAACAGGAAACACACTGCAACTTAAAGGGAACCCTGACCATTAGGTCCAGTCATGACCAACTCTGGGGTTGCGTGCTTATCTCGCTCTATAGGCCGAGGGAGCCAGCATTTGTCTGCAGACAGCTTCCGGGTCATGTGGCCAGCATAACTAAGCCGCTTCTAGTGAACCAGAGCAGCACACGGAAACGCCGTTTACCTTCCCGCCGGAGCTGTACCTATTTATCTACTTGCACTTTGACGTGCTTTCGAACTGCTAGGTTGGCAGGAGCAGGGACCGAGTAATGGGAGCTCACCCCGTCACGGGGATTCGAACTGCTGACCTTCTGATCGGCAAGTCCTAGGCTCTGTGGTTTAACCCACAGCGCCACCCCCATCCCACACTGCAACTTACTTTTAAGTAAATATGCACGGGATTGTCCTACACATCTTGAGTATGTTAGGTTAGCTGCACTTTGGTTGGTCTCGTTGACTATATGGTGACACTGTGATTCAGTATTAGTGTTCATTGGAGCTTCTGAACTCCTGTAATCTGCATGTTTATAGGTGGAGTTTAGCCCAGACATGAAATGTAGCAATAAGAGAGAGTTGCATTTCAAAGACCTACTTAAGCCTTGCCCTTGCCTGTTTTCCTACTACCCTAACACAACAGGGGATTCCAACCTCATGGTTTTTATTTTGCTAAGTCTGCTGCTTTCAGGAGCATATATAAACCATTGTCTTCGTTTCATGATGCCAAGTCTAGCTATTCCAGTTTCTTCCATTCATAGACATGCTGCAGCAGCAAGTATGTACAGTGGTACCTTGGTTCTCAAACACCTTGGTTCTCAAACACTTTAGTTCTAAAACTCTGAAAACTCGGAAGTAAGTGTTCCGATTTTTTAATGATTTTTGGAAGCCGACCGTGCGATGTGGTTGTCGGCTATTGTTTCTGGGGCGCCTGCACCAATCAGAAGCTGCAGCTTGGCTTTCAAACATTTCGGAAGTCAAATGGACTTCCAGAACGGATTACATTTGCCATTTTTGTTTTTGAGGCTTTTTCAGTTAATATGTTTTTGTGACTGTGTGGAACCCAGTTCAGCTATTGATTGATTGATTGATTGATTGATTGAGTGACTGCGGAAAGGGATACCCCCCCAATCCAAACAATGATGATCATCAGTGCAGGGAAGAAGAAAAAATTTAATTTTCATTTTTATCATCTACAATACTGTCTTATTTATTTTATAGTACAGTACATTGATTATTGCTTTCATTTTATGGATCAATGGTCTCGTGAGATAGTAAAATGCATGTTAAATTGATGTTTTAGGCATCGTTTTTAAAAGTCTGGAATGGATTAATTTGTTTTGCATTACTTTTTGTGGGAAAGTGTGGCTTGGTTTTGGAACACTTTGGCTTTGGAACAGACTTCCAGAACAGATTAAGTTTGAGAACCAAGGTACTACTGTACTGTGCTATGGACATGGCCTTTATGCCCATTTCCTTCCTGATCTTTCCCCTTACATATGATTGAATGTAATATGGGCACTTGCCTGTTAACATCTGGATGAAGACCACTGGCGCATTCAGTGCTTCAGAACAGCTGCCTGCTGCAAAACCCTAACAGTTATTAAGAACCAGTTAATTGTGTTAAAAAGGTATATATACACATTAGATAGTAAGCTGCACTATATATTCAGAATGTTTCAGGTCTGTTTACATGTTTTTATTTGCTTTTCTATTATTCAAGAGGAATTCCTGTTATAGAAGTTAAATATGTGTTCAGAATCAAAGAAAAATAGATTAATAGTAGTGGCAAGGCCCAGGTGGACTGGAATGTATGTACCACATGCAGCATTCTTCAGTGTACAAGTATAAAATATGATATACTGTTGAAAGATTGTTATGGCCTCTGCAGTTGTGATAAAGTTAATTGCCCATTCACAATTAATTTGATAGCCCAAAGGACTAGTAATACATTTTAAGCCTATTACAAACTGTCTCCCTAAAAATGCTTTGCTGCATTACTAAGCAGCCACTTAACAATAATAAAAAAGATTCTTTCTCGGTTGTGCTGGCAGAGGTTTGTAAAGCTGCATTCTCATTTTTGTAATTTGTGACAAGTTCAACACAGCACAAGAAAATACATCTAGAAAGAAGGCAGTTAGCTACAGGATGTTACTGTGCAAGGCAGCTCTCTTGATGTGCCTTGGGAAAATCTGGCGAGTTGTCAATTCATAAAAACACACACATAGCCAGGAGAAAAATGTGTGGAAATTCTGATTCCTAAAAGAACGTGTATTCAGATGGGAGCCCAAGAATGTTTTGTTTCTTTGCCAGGGTTGTTATTTGTAAGAAGTCTGAAAAAGATCGCCAAAGAATACCTACCCGAACAGGTTTTTGTGATTTATAATCTCTGGATGCAGGGGTAATGGAACCACTTATGAATTTCTAAGATGGGTACATATTTTAGTACTATTGTAACACATGTGAGGTAGACGGTGGAACCTACTGGGTGAAAAATGGCCTTAGAATTGGAGCTGAATAGGTAACAAAAGGGACTGGTCTGACATGTCAAAAATGTAGGTCTCACATTATATGAGAAAAAGCTGGTTGCATGAGGCTTGTGACACATTCTCTGACTGAGATGTAGGTGGATTCGTTTGTTTACAAACTTCTACTATTTCCTATTTTCTGTTAAGTAACCATATGATTATTATTACACATGCATTAGATAGGGGCCTTTTAGTCTTCATGTTCTCTTGCTGCAAATAGCTGAGTAATGAGAAAATAAGTACGATGAAAATGAGATATACGATTGGCGTTTGTAGCTTTTAAACAGATAATAAACATATGTAAGAAGGAGAAGGAGAAACAGGGTCTTCATAGTCCGAGCAAACATGGTGAAACATATGGTTGTGTCTTTTTATTGTATGGGACCATGCTGTGAATTCCTGAAAGGAAGAATTGTTTCAAGTGAGAGGAAGGGACTCGAGGTCTGGTGAAAGAGAAGCAGATTTGATTAAAAAGAAAACTTTGCATTTCTGTAAAAAATTATAGCAAGGCATATGGGTGGCAGGGCCTCCCATCAACTCCTGTAAAATCATGTTATTGCCATCATAGGGAGAATGCCACAAGTCGATGTTGCAAAAAGTTTGCCAGAAGCAGTCACTCGATAGAATTCCAGGATTACAACTGAAGGCAAAGTCGTAGCTGTACGAACGAGAGCTTTGATATTATTGTCATGGGTTTGCAGGGGGCAAGGATCGCCTAAAGTTCCTGGGTGCCAGACCTTAGATTTAAAATGCACGCTAAACAAGGAAATCACCTGGGGACAAGGGCCATCATGGAGAATGGCCAGTCATTGACCCTCTGCCTGAGCTCTGGGTAAATAGCAAAGATGGGAAGGAGAGGTTACACAGGAAAAATGCATCCTTTTGAAATGCAGAGGTTGGGGAAGAAGGGAGAGGACTCCATGAGCTGCTGTGAAGGCAGAGCCATCTTGGCAGGCTGGGACAGAGGCATGGAGATGGAGGTCAGAGCAAGCTCCTCTTGAGATGTAATGCTCTGAACTCTCTCCAAAGTAGACCCACGGGTAAATATGGGTACAATAAAGTCTCCGCTGTGCCTTGATTTCCCATTTGAAACACAACCCTGGGTTAGTGCCTAGAACATGGGTAGGCAAACTAAGGCCCGGGGGCCGGATCCGGCCCAATCGCCCTCCAAATCTGGCCCGCGGACAGTCCGGGAATCAGCGTGTTTTTACATGAGTAGAATGTGCCCTTTTATTTAAAATGCATCTCTGGGTTAGTTGTGGGGCATAGGAATTTGTTCTTTTCCCCCCTTCAAAATATAGTCTGGCCCCCCACAAGGTCTGAGGGACAGTGGAGCGGCCGCCTGCTGAAGGTTTGCTGACCCCTGGCCTAGAACCACCTGGAATCTTGCTACCACTCAGCAGAGATTGGGGGTGGCATGCAACCTTTGTAACATTAATTTCAATGAATTTTCCCCAATATATTCCAGCTCCTACAATACAAGATTAATGAGCTTACTTTCTCATGGCAATAAGTGAAAGATGGAAGATAAACTTTAAGGACAGGTTTGCTTAGCCATATGAATGATCAGTTACCTCGTAAAGGGAATATACTGTGTATTTGTTATTGAAAAGAATAACAAGATTCATAAGATGCATTTTCCAGTGCTAGTTAATATAGAAACCCACAAAAAATTAGCTTGGGTCCTTGAGGACCAACAATGTTTATAAACAAAATTAAAACGAATGTTCATGACTATCTCAAAGAAACATGTTTCTGTTAGCAACCAGTAAATAAAACAGCAACGATATTTTTATGCTATTAATAAATGATAAACATTTATAATTTTTCAGTTCATTTGTACTGATACGGATCCATCATCAACAACAAAAAACCCCTAGACCAGCAAACCTAAACTACATTGGTGGCAAAGCTGCCTTCAATGTGTTTTCAAAAATTTCAAAGTAGAATTTCAAAGATCACCTGACGTTAGATTTGCTCAGACATAATGTGAAAATATTAATGGTTCCAATGCTTAGTAAATCAGTTAGATTAATCGACAAAAATGTTGACCAACTAAAAAGGAATCACCAATTAATGGGTCAAAAGAATTTTAAAAACTGAGATTATTTTTAATAGAAGCACTGTATAACAACTGCAGATGACAAGTTTCACCATAAGAGGAGTCCCTTTTGGGAGAAAGAATGACTTCTTTGAAAATTATCCCTATTGTGGCAGATGTATACATCATCCAAAGGCATTGACGGTATGCTTTTTTAAATCTAATATTTTGCATATACTGTACAACTTTGTGCATATTTAATCAATCAATTAATGAGTTGAACCTCATCTGTTTAATTAGCTAAGGTAACTGGGTAGAAAACACAGAACTGTATTCACTGTAAAGAGCAATATGGATTAACTAACAGCAAATTATTTTTTAGCTTGTTGCCACATTTCTCTCTCTTAATTAAGTTATATCTGTTCACACAGAGCAACGTGGATTCACACTTGTTCTTACTAGCAATGGTGTTTGTGAAATGGATAAGCAATACTGTTTCTAAGCAAAGTACACGTCTTTCCCTTTGGTGTAGGAGTCTTTAGTTCCTAAAACAAATGGAACTGTTCTGTTTGCACAAAACCTTAATTGCTTATTATATTTAAAAAAAAATTATACCTGCAGGCCACATAGTGGAACCCTTGGATAATAATGCTGTGAGTGTTGCTTTTCTCTACCCTGAGTTCTGTTGATGTTCTGCTGCCATAAATCTAGAATGGCAAACAGTGAACTCTCCCTTCATTCCCATCTTGGGGGGGGGGGGGGTTAAGCAGTCCTGGTTGAATTTCATATACCGTATTTTTCGCTCTATAACACGCACCTGACCATAACACGCACGTAGTTTTTAGAGGAGGAAAACAAGGAAAAAAATATTCTAAATGAAACAGTGGATGTATGATTTTTGTGGTTCATGCTGTGGCCACAGACATGTGATCTGACAGTGAGTTTGGAGTAGCCCAATGCAAAAATCCTGAGGATCCATGTGGATCCATGCTTTGTAACCACGTTTTTGCACCACTGCGACCCTAGGCAACAGTGGGTGCGTGATTTTTTTGGTGCAGGCTGTAGCCATGGACATGCTATGTTATCTAATGGTGAATTTGGGGTGACCCAGTGCAAAGATCCTGTGGATCCATGCTTTGTAACCACGTTTTTGCACCATTGCAGCCCCAGGCAACAGTGGGTGCGTGATTTTTTTGGTACAGACTGTAGCCATGGACATATAATGTGATCTGATGGTGAATTTGGGGTGACCCAATGCAAAAATCCTGAGGATCCATGTGGATCCGTGCTTTGTCACCACGTTTTAAATGGGGAGGGAAGGAAAGCAAAAGTCCCCCCCCCTCCAAGCCAGACAGGATATACGAAGTATGATTTCTTTTTTATTTACGGTTGTTGTTTTTTTGCCACCTCTGTCACTGCAACCTTTGCTCTGTGCTTGCACACTTTTGGGCAATAGGGCATGTAACACACTTTTTTTCATCTGCCAAGATAGTTGATATACAGCATATAAATCCAGAGATTTCCATGTCTCACTCTGCAATCCAGCCTGCTGTTACTTACGAGCAGGGAAGCAGGGTTTCTCTTCCAAACAAGCATACTGTCTCCCTCCAGCAGTACATTGCTTGGAGAAGCTGTAATTTGGAGGGGGCCTGGGGGCAGGGCTCTCTGCTTTTGGAAAAGAAATGAGAAACCTACCATTGTAAAGCAAAAGTCGTTCCCCCCACCACCACCCAAGCCAGCCCTCTCTCTCTCTCTCTCTCTCTCTCTCTCTCTCTCTCTCTCCCACCTGCATGCTTTTGCTTTTCGGCTGCCTGTGAGTCCCTAGAGCACGGAGAGGAGGAAGTGGTGGGCTGGAGCCTGCACGCAGTGTGACTAGGGAAGATTAGAAGGAAGGACGCGATCCTTTCCTTAACCCTCTGCTTGCCAGGAGGACAAGGGATTCCCTGCTCTTTGTTGAGTTTGAGCAAACGCAGCAACAGAAGCGGGCGGGCAGTAAGACCCTGAGGCAGAATGCAGGAAAGCTTCTGCCTTCCCTCTTCCCTCCATCCTCCCGCCCGATCTTATTTTTGCCTATTTTGCCCCTGCACTCCGTGAGTCAGCTCCAGGGACCACACATTCGCTCAATAACACGCACAGGCATTTCACCTTACTTTTTAGGACAAAAAATCTGCGTGTTATAGAGCGAAATTTACGGTATGTCTGTGTTTTGAGAAAAGCCTATGCCCCCTCAAAGAGCCAAACAACATTGCTGATACAAAGCTTGATGGATCATTCTTTATATTTTTGGGTATTACATGTGCCTAGCACTTAACTAGGAATTGGACTCATAGCATTACTTGTGCAGAGCCTTCCACTGAACAGAATATGCCCATAGTTTCATTAGAGATTTGCATTTCTATGCCACCTTTCCTTCAAGGAGCTCTGGGTGTTCTGCACGGTTTACTCCATTCCCACTTTATCCTCATGACAACCCTGTAAGGTCAGTTAGGCTGAGAGACTGTGACTGTCACCTGGTCACAGAGCAAGCTGCATGGCTGAGTGGGGATTTTAATCCTGGCCTCCCAACTCTGAACCACGACATCATACTGGATCCGCTTCCATAAAGTGACCGTATTGCCTAAGATGTAATGCATTCTGTCTTTTTTTAAAAATGGTGTATAAGCTGTTGCCAAAATGCAGCTGAGGCTTAAACATTTAGACAGAGAAAGTTTATTTCCTCCCCTTTAGATTTAGGATTAGCAGTTTGGCTGCCCAGGGCAATCACTGTTTCAGAAAGCACAAGGGCCAATGAGCACTCCACCCTCATTTTCACATCTGGATTGTTTATACTTGAGTTCAGGAGTTGACTTCTGTAAGGTCTTGGTCATATCCTTCTATTCAAAAACTGCAGAGGTTCCCTCCCCCAATAGCTCTGTAATCAGGATTGGTGATGACATAATTCCTCTCAAGAAATGAACAATTTGTGTCTATCATGACAATTTCAGATGTAACAAATGAATAACAAATGTGCAATTGTTGTGCTACACAATGATTGTCTTGAAAGCTCCTAAATGTCTATGATATTTAGGTCTGATGCCTCGCCCTAAGAACAGAATCTGGAATGAATTATTTTTCCTTTCATCCTAGGCTGGATTTAGATGTTCTGCACATAGTGTTGACCAGGTCAACTCCATTGTGTCTGAAAGCAGTTTTAAGTAAAGTGTTTATGGCTGGCATGTAAAGCCCTTTGTTCAAAGCTTTATTAAAAAAAAGAAAAAGAAAGAATAAATGCAGGTGCCTAGATGATTCAGTAACCAGGAATATCTGCAAAAGAAGCCATGCTTTCTCAAAGATGAGAGACTGAAAACCACATGTACAATATATATATATGAAATCTTTCTTAAACATTTTAATGCAGGGCACAACAGTGGTTTACACAGTTATAGTTTGGTGCCACAATGGGAATTATATTAGGGTCCCCTTGAGCTCGGAAAGACCTGAGGAAACTTAACAGGGTCTCCAGCCTGTTCATTACTACCAGTCAATGGGGGACCATCCATTGGGATTCCCAGGATATTTTCTCTGGTATAACAAGAAAGGCAGTATTGGAGCACAAGCCCCAGTGGATAGCTCTAGCTGCTACTGGCAGATATCGCCAGAATGATAAATGTTAATGATTAGACTTACATGTAATAAATAGTATTGTTTGGAAGTGGCAACCAGGACATTACCTTTTATATATATATCTGTGTTCTTACGAGTTCTTTACCTGTTCATTCCCAAGTTTCTTGGTGAAACTCATGCAGCCAGCTTCATATTTAAAATTCTCATTACACGTGGCCTCAGTTTTCTATCACTCTGAAAGCCACAAAGCAATCTTTGTGGCATATCTCTATTACTGACAAAAGTAAATGTGATGCAATGCTTTAAAATGTAAAATGTCAATGTCATTTCTTAAAGTGCCTTCTTTTCATGGAGCTTTCATGCAGTCTTCTTTATATTTTATAATGAGACAGAGGCTGGATCTAGACACACCAAAGAAGCGTTTCAGTTTTAAAACGTTGTAAATTTAAACAGGGAAAACAGATAGAGAAAAACTGGACTCCACGTCGCCACCTGGTGACACAATGTTATATCACACATACAACACATATAAATCGCTTTTTCTTTACCAGTCGAGCTGAGTCCAGAATAAAAGAAATACTGGTTTTATATGAAACAGTGTTTTAAAAAGCACCCATATGTACACAGGTTTTGGACTGGGGTATGATGGAAACTATGTGCAGTAAAAAATGAAACAAAACAGAACCCACCCAAACAGCAACACAGCAACCCCAAAGCAAGTGTCAAAAGGAAAGAGAAATCCTTTTCAGAGGCCTTTCAGCACTATCCCCTTGAGATCCCAAGTGCAAACCATTTTATCTCTGAAAAGACATTTTACTGAGACTTGAATAATCAGAGTTGATTACAGCCATGCTTTAAAACAGTGCCTGTGCCTGTGGGTGGGTGTGCCACCTCTTGACCTCTCCAGGAAATAAGAGCATCTATTTAGACAAGTTCAACTTTAGCATTGGGATAAACAGCAACCACATCATATCCTTCTGGCGGCTTAACCCTTTCCTTGGCATGCATTTCACAGTACAGCTGTTCCTCAATGAAGAAGTAGCCCCTTTGCTTCAAGTTGAGGCCGCAGTCATCACACATGAAACATTCTGGATGGTAGAGCTTGTCGCGGGCTTTCACTATTGTGCCACTGTCGCAGGAAAGAAGATAAGATTAGAATGCAAACATTTCAAACGATTACTATTCATTTCAGGTTTTTATTAGTGGCTTGCCTTTTATGGGCCCCACAGAAGGGGCTGTTTACACAAATCTCTCCCCATCTACAACACAGTATTGTTTCTCCTGTATTGTATAACCTGCCTTAAAGGAATCTGGTGCAGATTATATATATATATATAAATAGGAGCTGTTCCATTCTGAATGCCGTAGAATAAAATGCTGTGTGTGAAGCACTGTAAGTGAGCAGGACAGTTCTTTCTTGTATGGAGCTTCCACGTGCACTTTGGAGCAACCAAGTGGCTTTGGATCAAGAGGATAACATTGATTAATATTAAAAGCTCTTTGTAACATGCAGCACAAATGCCATGTTACATGTGTATGTCTCTCTCCCCCCCTTCAAGTAACATTGCCTTATGGAATTACATTATAACAAGATTTTACAGTTAAGCAGGTGGTGTGTTCCTTATTTAGCTTTACCAAAAAGTACCGTACTTTTCCGTGTATAAGACACCCCCGTGTATAAGACACTCCTATTTTGGGGGGCTCAAAATATAGAAAATGGGGGGAGATTGCCCAGAGTTCTTGAGCTTTTTTGGGGGAAGGATTGCCCAGAGTTGTTGAGCTTCTTATGGGGGGAGGGGATTGCTGAAAATCACTCACCTGCCTGAACAATGCTTCCTTTCGCACACGACGCAAAAAAAAAACACCAAATGTTCGACCGCTTGCCTCCAGCAGCAGCCCATCAATGCAAGCCCATGCCGCAGCCATCAATCACTCGCACAGCCACCGCCGACAATCTCTTGCTCACGGCAGCAACCATTCCCCCGTCCCAACACGGCACTACCCGTGTATAAGACGACCCCAATTTTTACACATTAATTCAACTTTAACCCCCCTTGTCTTATACATGGAAAAGTACGGTATATTAAACGTCAAGGCTCTTGGGGAGATCCATGTACTTACACAATTCCATTGCCACATCTGGTGCACTCAGGGAGCATCTGGAAGCCAGGCATGGCTACACCCAATTTGGATACTGGAGATTTAACATGTCTTGGACTCGTCAGCCTGTCATGTTTTTCACCTGCCAAGAATTTAAGACGGGGTTTTTGGAGTTATCTGTTTAAGGGATGTGGAATGTTGCTAACACACAAGCTTCTCAACTGAAGGGGTGATTTATTCTTAAACTCTGACAAAGGATGCACTCCACAGTATCATTACCTGGAAGTAAATTTTATTGGAAGCAGTGAGATTTATTTCTGAGTGAACATGGTTAGGACGGGGCTGTAAGTGCTCTGATCCTAGTAGTGTTAGGTAAGCAGGCTCCATATGCTAACAACAATACTTGAAAAAATGAAATGATGGAATGACCATAAGAATAATAAAAAGGCATGCAAACACATGAGCTCTGATTTAAATGGATAAACCAGAGATTGACCTTTTAATGGGAAGCATGCCAAGGAAAAAGAATGAGAGCTGGTACAAAAGAGGCACATACATGAAACCATAGAAGAACAAAAGACATTGTCTAACTTAGTAAGATTTTGATATATGCTCAACCCCATGGAAAAAAGCTTAAAACCTTTTGCTGTGCAAGGGGGGGAAAGCCCAGCAATAACACTGCTAAAGTGCACTTTTACTACTTGAGAGATTTATTTGTTTTATTGAATGTCATGACTCAGGAAGACCTTTAAGAGTCTGTAACAAAAGTAAGGCAGCATGTTAGACGCTGGCTCTTTTCTTGGCGTTCGGTTTTGCTTCATATGTGTTCAAAAACAACCAGAAAAAGGGAAGCAATGAAATCTTTATGTACAAAGGGGTATGTTGGCAAGCTATTAATGCATCCTGTAATGTTCATGTATATATTCACACAAGTGCGTATATTTGGAAATTCACAGCAGTGCTTTTTTAAAAAAAGGAATTTTCACTGGTAGGGAATAAACTCAAAATAGGACACTTACATTAAACTTTCATTCAAAAATGAAATAGTGAAGCAGCACTATGATACCTGCATTGTAACATCTCTTCATGACTATTAGCCGTGCAACTCCCTTCATGACTATTAGCCGTGCAGACTAGGACTGATGGGACTCCAACATCTGCCACACGATCCCTTCTGCCTCCTTTTTTGAAGTAAATTCACTCAACTAATTTGCTTTAGGTGACTATAGCTTCTTGATACATTTACTGCAAAGGTTCCCAGAAGCTCTAGTCAATGATAAAGGATTCAAAATGGCAGGCAATTTACAGAGCACTTAGTGAAAAGTCTCCTCACCAGCTTAGGGAGCGAGGAAGGAGTTTAAAAGTAATGCTGAACTTTGC
This sequence comes from Podarcis vaucheri, assembly GCF_965113315.1. Taxonomy (NCBI): domain Eukaryota; kingdom Metazoa; phylum Chordata; class Lepidosauria; order Squamata; family Lacertidae; genus Podarcis; species Podarcis vaucheri. The sequence continues at coordinate 60,916,627 of NC_138760.1, forward strand.
TGCATTCGTGGCTGTTTTTCTCCTTTGTTTCTGCATGCCCACGCTTCTTGCCCCCAAATTTATGTCCCTCAACTTCTCAACTAGGCAGCTACAAAACTCTGCAAAAAGTGATCGAACAACCCCAAACATTCTTTTCTCTGCTTTGTGGTTTGAGGGCTCATCTTTCATGGCTGAGGGGCACCTACCGAGGTAACTGTTATGTTGCCTTACAAATCCTCTCTGATTCCCTGCAGGAAACATTTCTTATTAGAGACACAGTGTGTTGCTGCTCATTAAAGAAAAGAAAGAAAAGACCCTAGAGCTCCTGGGGGAGAAACATAACATTCTAAGGAGTTTCTTAACTTCTTTGGGATTGCGTATAGGTACTTCATAAGTGGCTTTGTATCAGAGAGGTTAGACGAATGGAAGATTTAGTTTTAAAGCAACAGAAATGGAAATCCATGTAAGAAAATTGATAAATTAAAACTGAATCATTTAAGTACGAACAATGCATGGGGTGTCATCATTCCAGAAAGCGTCCCTTCAATCATATTTATAAAGCAGATGGAACCCTCTCCCAAGGGAGACTTGGCTGTCCTGCACATTGGTTTCATTCAGGTGTCAGCTAAAAACTCATTTATTTATGCAGAACTTCAGAACATAGTGGCTCTATTTGCCTATTTTATCAGTGACTGTTGCACTGCATTTTAATGTGTATTTGTGACAGTAACAGTGTTGCATTTGTTGAATTATTGATACTTTTAGTTGCCCTGGGGTTTTTTGTGAGAGTAATTCTCTCTCTCTCTCTCTCTCTCTCTCTCTCTCTCCCATAAAAAATTTAAAATCTTCTTTTTAATCAGTTCAGCACAATTTGAAACTGCTTGTAGGACTTGTAAGACACATTCAGAAGTACACTGGCAGTATAGAAAGGGCAACAGAAGAGCAAAGTCTGAAATATGTGTCTGATCACATTCACCTTTTCTTTCCTTGTCTCTCTCCTCCATCCCATTTGCTTTTAGCTGTGCCCCAAACAAAGAGCAGCCATGGAATCTTAGCCACTTAATAGTAGTAGTAGTAGTAGTAGTAGTAGTAGTAGTAGTAGTAGTAGTAAAATATTATTTGTACCCCACCCATCTGGCTGAGTTTCCCCAGCCACTCTGGGTGGCTTACAGCACATAAAAATTGTAAAATATTAGCCATTAAAAATTTCCTGATACAGGGTTGCCTTCATATGTCTTCTAAAAGTCAGATAGTTGTTTATTTCCTAGACATGTGATGCGAGGGTTTTCCACAGAGAGGGTGCCACCACCAAGAAGGTCCTCTGCCTGGTTCCCTGTAACCTTACTTCTAGCAGGGAGGGAACCGCCAGAAGGCCCTCGGAGCTGGACCTCAGTGTTCAGGCTGAATGATGGAGGTGCAGACACTCCTTCAGATATACTGGGCTGAGGCCATTTAGGGCTTTAAAGGTCAGCACCAACACTTTGAATTGTGCTCGGAAACGTACTGGGAGCCAGTGAAGATCATTTAGGACCGGTGTTTTATGGTCCCGGCAGCCACTCCCAGTCACCAGTCTAGTTGCCACATTCTGGAATAGTTGTAGTTTCCAAGTCACCTTCAAAGGTAGCCCCACATAGAGCGCATTGCAGTAGTCCAAGCTGGAGATAACCAGAGCATGCACCACTCTGGCGAGACAGTCTGCGGGTAGATAGGGTCTCAGCCTGCGTATCAGATGGAGCTGGTAGACAGCTGCCCTGGACAGCTGCCCATGTGCCAGGCTGGGCACCTGGTCCTTCATGGGCACAATTACTCCTTGTAAGCACCTTTGAAATTTAAAATAAAGTACGAGGGAGGGGGAAATACTAAACAATTTTTTTGAAATGAACATGTTGTGTTCCTTACCATTTTCCCCTGCTTCCAACATGCCTTGCAGATATCGGAAAGATCCTGACTGCTTGGGTTCTGAAACTGGTCTTTCATAATCCTGCAGCATTTTGTACACATCTGAGTCCATGTCAATTCCATTTCTGCTTCTTGGTAGGGACCTCAAAGGGTCAGCACTATTTAAATACAAAATGAAGGTCAAAGGATTGTTGTACACTAGAGAAATAAAATCAGTTCTTTAGGGGGGGAAAGTTAATTCTTTGTGAACTGTGAGGGGTTATTTAAACAAAATTTTCTAGTGCTTCTTGCATCACAAGGCAACAGTGCACTGAATACTCATAAGTCACCCCTAAGCAAACCCTATGCTTATTTTAATGGGGATTTAGTTAACAATGCTTCCTTTTCCTGAACTAGCTTTTTATTAATGTAGAGATCATTGTAGAGACTATGAAGGACAAACTTTCTAGCCATACTCTACTTGCCCCTGTGCAGTGGGGCTTGAGTGACCTGTGAACATATGTACCACAGACAGGCCAGCTGCTGCTATTCATTGTGAATTACTATGCCACACATGGATCTTTTTTTTAATGCATTAAATTAAATTACTGAAGAACCTGGAAGCCACCCAACCATTGAAAAATATCTGGCAATTAGGGCATTATATGTTTTTTTTGCCAAACATGGTCTCAAGGGTACTTTTTAAAAAGTCTTAAAATACTTCCTTGTAGCACATTTCCTCCTGGATTAGTCCACATTTTCTAAAGTACCCATAATATTTATTTATTAAAAAGCCTCAAGATTTAAACAATGCTAAAATACTAGGGGTCGGATTCATGTAACCTCTCCTTCCCCTCCAGGCCCCCTGAAATTGGCTTGTGTGGGTCGGGAGAACTCCCAGAACTGTGTGCAGGGGAGGAGAGGGGGGGTCATTCCAATGTATGTGTTCTGCCATCTCTGAACAGCTTCCTGTGCTCATTCTTAAAATGGACAAAGCAGCCTTAGGGCAAATTTGCTTTGAAGGCCCCTAAACATGAGATTTAGCACTTTTATTGGCAATCCTACTTTATGATGATTCTTTAGTGCTCACATTTGTCTTTCCAGTGTGAATTTCATCTATTTGTCCCTAAGCAGCCTTTTTTAAAAAGAAAAATGTTTTAAAATTCCATTTTAACAGTATGTTCTAGCAAATTAAACAAGCTGTTTTCTTCAAATGAAATGGGTATGTTTTTGCATGAATGGATCCCTTTTGTGGCAGTGTTTTGGTCCTAATAATTTGGTATGTTTATACAGTGGTACCTTGGGTTACATACGCTCCTGGTTACAGATGCTTCAGGTTACAGACTCCGCTAACCCAGGAATAGTACCTCGGGTTAAGAACTTTGCTTCAGGATGAGAACAGAAATCATGCTCTGGCGGCGCGGCGGCAGCAGGAGGCCCCATTAGCTAAAGTGGTGCTTCAGGTTAAGAACAGTTTCAGGTTAAGAATGGACCTCCGGAACAAATTAAGTATTTAACCCGAGGTACCACTGTATTGTATAAGTATGCCAGCCTCTTTGTTGCTTCACATGCTTTTCAGTTGAAGCAAATAGCAGCTTTGAGGTGGCTGCATGCAATTTTCATTGAAAGAATAGTCCAAGAGAAGGGATTAACCTCCCTGCTGCCACAGTGTAGCCCTCTCCCCACCCACAACAGCTATTCATAAAAATAAATCTCCATCACCATGTCATGTTTGACTCTCATACCTGTGGGGAGATGTGATATGCAGGCTACTCATCTGTGATGGTAAACTGGAATCTGCATTGTTGTTTGTATATAGCCGCGTGGGGTTATTGTACTGGACGTTTGATATCTGTTTGTTGTCTGTTGGACTTCCTCCAGCTGAAAATGTCGCTGGTCTTCTATTTGGAACAGGTCCATTATCCTAAACAGGGAAAGAAGCAGAGGTTTTGTAACACTAGTTGTCATTGCCAATATTAAGCAACCTCTTCTGCTAAATGCCACGCCTGTCTGCAACAGCAGTTTGTGCATAGAGCCTCTCAACTGCTAACAATACTGCTTTAGTATTATGCAGCCTGCTATTGGTGGATAAAGAATTTACAGAGAGAAAAGAGGAGGAAATAAATGTTTGTTGCATTTTGTAGCTCTTGTGGAATGACTGCTGCTGTTTTTTCGAGGTATTGCATTTAGTTAGGCTTTGGCCGCAATACTCAAGTTTTAACAGCAAGTTTGTATCTGAAGAAGTGTCTTGGTCCTTGATTAATGTGAGCAGACCCATGTGGGATTAGCTGAGCTTCATAAACACTGGGAAGCCAACACAAGCCATTGTTGATGTGGGACATTAAGTATGTATATGAGAGACAATTTTATCTTACTATATTTTGAGGAAACATTGTGTTCTTGAACAGTGCTAGCTAGTGCCTGTCAGGTTTTATGGGTGGAGTGTAGAGAAATTCTTCAACTCATCACTCCCATTCTAACATACCTCCCCCTTGAATGTCCCAATTCCCTCTCTTCCTTCTACTCAACTCAGTTTCAGAGGCCAGCTCTCCACACCCATCCCTCTGCATCAACTTCTAAGGCCTGTTAATGCATCGAAGAAAAAATACTACAAGCAAAAGATAAACAGCAAAACGGATAACAGAGCGGGCAACACTTAAGGGTGTTTACGGTTGCAATCAGAACTTAGAATACAAGCTTAAAAAATACTACGTTAACTATAGCTCATTAAACAGAGTGGCTGTGTTTTCAGCCATTCTTCAAAAGGACCAGTGAGAGGACCAGTGTGAGGAGCTGGGATACTGAGGCACTTTGTCAAGATCCACACCCCAACAGGGAATGCACTGCAGACTCTCCTCTTCCTTGCTGTTGCTACTTGTTGACCTGGTCTCTCCAAGTGTAAGTGGTGAAAAGCAGGAGGAGGAGCCAACATTAGGCTTGCCCTTTTCATCAGAGCAGTGCTGCTGACTGGGGTCAGAGGGAGAGGGAATGTAGGGCAATGGTGCTGACAGAGGCAAGGAGGTGGCTTTACTCATGTTAGGGGTGGTGGTGGTCACTGATAGCATCATGCCCAAAGGAACCCAACACTGCACAATAAAAGAACAGACATGGTTACAGAAAACTGCTGAATTATTTTTACAGCTGATGTACATACAGCATTTCCTCACATTAAAACTAATCTGACAAACCTCCATACCTTCTTGATGGAATAAAGAAACCCCAAAATTGATCCTCATCCATTTTTAGAAGAAGAAGAAGAAGAGTTTGGATTTGATATCCCGCCTTTCACTCCCCTTCAGGAGTCTCAAAGCGGCTAACATTCTCCTTTCCCTTCCTCCCCCACAACAAACACTCTGTGAGGTGAGTGGGGCTGAGAGACTTCAAAGAAGTGTGACTGGCCCAAGGTCACCCAGCAGCTGCATGTGGAGGAGCGGAGACGCGAACCCGGTTTCCCAGATTACGAGACTACCGCTCTTAACCACTACACCACACTGGCTCTTAACCACTACACCACACTTACATTTTCATTTGCCTCCCAACCACACAGCTTTTTCTTTCAACGAGATATTACTTTTTTAAAAACCTTGCAATGACATTAAACTAAAATTAATTGTGTTGTAAATAATCCAGAGAGTCACATTCTCTGTAAAGGTAAAGGTAAAGGTACCCCTGCCTGAACGGGCCAGTCTTGACAGACTCTGGGGTTTGTGCGCCCATCTCACATCTATAGGCCGGGGGCCAGCGCTGTCCGGAGACACTTCCGGGTCACGTGGCCAGCGTGACAAAGCTGCATCTGGCGAGCCAGCGCAGCACACGGAACGCCGTTTACCTTCCCGCTGGTAAGCGGTACCTATTTATCTACTTGCACCCGGGGGTGCTTTCGAACTGCTAGGTTGGCAGGCGCTGGGACCGAGCAGCGGGAGCGCACCCCGCCGCGGGGATTCGAACCGCCGACCTTTCGATCGGCAAGCCCTAGGCGCTGAGGCTTTAACCCACATTCTCTGTGGTTTCCTTTAATTCTAGGCGTTTTGTAAACCACCAAGTATTAAACAAAATGAGTTTTGAATCCACACTGAATAACTACAAAACTATAATTATTGCCTCTATTTTTTTCCAGATGGCATAAAACTTCACTGATATGCATAAGGATGCTAAGATCAGTGGTTTTTTTTCTGGGGGGATGCAGGGGGGACGCATACCCCTAAACATTTTGTGAATCTTTGTACTTTTGTCCATTTACTGTATTTATTTTCCCTGATTTGAACTATAAAATGGTGATTTTTTTGAGTCAAAATGAACATACCCCTAAACATTTTTTAAATAGAAAAAAAGCACTGGGTGAGATTATTTTGGAGTTTTGCTCAAATATGCTACACTGTGCAATTTAAAAAACAACATTTATCTGTAAAGAAATACCAGGTCTTTTAATACACCTTTACAAGGGATGACTTCACCAGTTGTGGGCTTTTTTTGTGGCCGGACAACAGCAAATCAGGATCATTTGAACATGAAAAACAACCCTTTAAACTTTGTGTCGCCAATCCCAGAGTCCTACTATAAATAGCAAAGGAGCATTTCATCTCAGCAAGTATGGTTAGCAATTTCACATAATTCCCTATTACAGGACTGGGGCACCTGTGGTCTTACAGATGTTGTGGGACTCGAAATTATTTCAGCTCCAGCCAGTGGTCATGGATGATGGGAGTGATCATTCAACATCTGGAAGGCCACTCGTTCCCTTGCCCCATTTGATGCCTCAAAATATCCATTCTCTCTTGTAAAGTAGCACAGTGGGTATCACACAATTCCTCTGTTTCTTGAAGCGTACCCTGCTCGTTGTGAAACTATGAAAAAGGAAGCATACCGTAAAAGAGATTAGAAGCATCTTTCTTGTCCATTGGTTTGGGGCTCGGCTGAAAGAGCTTTGTCTGCCACAGAGACCTTCAGGACCAACAGCAGCAAGCAAAGGGAAGTATTATCATTGCCACCTCTTTAAATAAGTTATTTAAATAAGGTATCTAAAGACAATGTGCAGTTTGTGAAGTCACAAACCACTGAATACATAACAGTTTGTATGGTTTAATGATTTGTTATTACGTTTATTGATCTTATGTGAGCCTCTCTGGGAGCCTTGTTGGCTGAAGAGCAGGATTTATTATTTTCAGATTAATAAATTAATTTTGTTCCTACTACCAAATAGCCATCATAAGCAATCACATAAAAGGTCTTAGTTTTATTACTACTGTATGCTCAACGGTACTAACTTTGTACAAAAGCTGGTGGGAAGAGCAACTATGAGAACTGGTTTATGAGAAGTGATATGATTTCATATTTATCTGCCAGACTTGGAGCTATCGGTTTCAATATCAACTTTTGTCCCTTCCATTGGAAGTGTCCAGTTTCTTCATGTTTTCTCCCCCATGTGTTCCAGCTTCCAAACCTATTGAGATTTTCCCACTCCCTGTGGCTCTCTTTCGACTTAACTTTGTCTGCATATGTTTCCTGTTCTTTGCCCCTGTATTATAGCAGAGGAGCAGGGAAGGCAAATGGAAAGAGGCAGAAAATAAGGCTTTTGGTCATGCCTAAATACAAAGCTTTGTACAAGAAAGACCAACTCAGAAATCTATGTTTTTAAAATGTTTGGGATATCACGTTTGGTACATGGCAATTTGCCTAGGAGTCTAGACTGGTTAGCCCTTACCCCTCATTATATTGGTTACCAAAGTAGACTTCATGAGTCTCTTTTATGATTCATTTTGTCTTCACTGACCATTATAAACTAGATTTATTCCCCCAGAAGAAAACCTTTCTTATGTTTTATCGTATTTCCTGCTGAGTCATGTCAACTAGTACGCAGCACTTTTATAACTGTAATAGCTTTGCCAGATACTTGGCTTCTCAAGTGAAAGTTAACATTTCTTGACTACACAGCCAAAATTCAGCATCTTTGTTTCAAGTTTTTCTTTGCCATCATCATAATCAAAAACCCTTTTGGCGAGAGTCCCTGATAAGCCAAGGTTTGGGATTAATTTAACTTTAAAATAAATTTATTTAATTGTATTAGTATTAGTAAGTTGTTTTAAATTGTTTTTAATGCTGTTACCCATCTTGGGACCTTAATGGTGAATGATGGGCAATAAATAAATAGCAGGCACCTGATAATAAGAAAACAATGGCTTTCGAACTATCCAGGGAACCATGTTTCAGAAATAGGATGCCCTGCAGGTTTTCTTATCCATGCCTTTTGCCTATTCTCCTTCCTGACTTCCTTCTTGGATTGTGGTCCCTTTGCCCCCACAATTTCCGATGGAGTAGCTGCAACATATTGGGACATATTCTTCTCTTGCTTTCAAAGTTTAAAATTACAGACACATCCTCAGTCTGGAGACTAACTGATCTGACTTGTATAAAATTTCTGGTGCATTTTCCTTTTCCCTTTCCTTTAAAAAGGAAAAAAAAATCTTTTTTAAAAAAGGAGTTTGTGCCTTGATTTATTTTGTTTTTATGCTTTTGAGAAGACACTTAGCAATGCCATTCTTCAAATTAAAATTAATCTTTTTTGCACACAGAGATGTCAACCCACCACACCCTGCTAGAGAAATGTGTGTGTTTGTCATACACAGGAGTGCTGAGGAGCTCAGGTAATACACTTTCCAGGAACAATAATACAGTGGTACCTCGGGTTAAGTACTTAATTCGTTCCGGAGGTCCATTCTTAACCTGAAACTGTTCTTAACCCGAAGCACCACTTTAGCTAATGGGGCCTCCTGCTGCCGCTGCGCCACCGGAGCACGATTTCTGTTCTCATCCTGAAGCAAAGTTCTTAACCCGAGGTACTATTTCTGTGCCTCTGGTTAATACCATCTTTGAATGACACCAGAGGACCTGTGACCTGCCAGAAGTTCTTCTCTGCAGTTGGGTCCCACCCAGTTGGGGGAAGGCTGGCAACCAATTTCTCCACCTGTCAGTGTCATCTGAAAATCTTCCTCTCCTGTCAGACATATGAAGTGGAAAGCCTGTACTGGGACAAATGTGTCAGATACTGGCAGTTTTATCTCTCTATGAATGAATGAAAATAAAATGGTAGTTATCTGTACTAAAAGGTAAACTTACTGCAGAATCAAGAGTTAGAAGTTGTGGTTTCAAATGCAATGTTCCTGAAGTAGTGAAGTTTCCCGTATGAATGCAACAAAGTTATTGTTATTTCATAGTGTTACAAATGAATTAAATGAACACTACTAGCTCTCATGTTTCATCGCTAGCTCTAGGCTAACCCTTTACATATCATTTTTGTCTCCCCATTGTTTGAGAAACAGTCACATACTTCTTTACCTCCGGAGGTATAAACTACTCTGTGTAGGAAGACAAAGACACTGAGAATGTTTATAGGAAAATAGATTCCTCCACATCAGCTTATGGGTAGATTGTGCCAGTTTTCCAAACTAACTGTTCCATAGCAACCAAAACTTTTTTTAAAAAAGAAATCACTATTACCACTGCTGTTTACAGCTCAAGTACCACATATTGTATAGTCATTGTTTTCTGCTTAAGCAACATTTAAACTTGTTCACAGTTTTCTTTTTTAAGATACATGCCGTGATTTATTACTCACTCACCATATAAGTTTGCATTTGGGTGATAAAACTTGTGTATCCTGGAGGTGTTTTGTTTTTTAAAAAAGTTTTGTCAAAAGTTATAGAAAGTAGGGACTACCAAAAATGTGCATCCACTGTTTTTGGCTGTGCATGAAGTACAGTGGTACTTTGGGTTACATATGCTTCAGGTTACATACGCTTCAGGTTACAGACTCTGCTAACCCAGAAATAGTACCTCGGGTTAAGAACTTTGCTTCAGGATGAGAACAGAAATTGCGCAGCAGCGGCACAGCAGCAGCGGGAGGCCCCATTAGCTAAAGTGGTGCTTCAGGTTAAGAACAGTTTCAAGTTAAGAACGGACCTCTGGAACGAATTAAGTAAGTAACCAGAGGTACCACTGTATATGCATTTTATAGTAATGACCGCTCCCCGCTTAAAACGGGGGACGCCCTTTGCGTGGACGCACACAGCCCTAGATCTGGAGCAGCCCCAACAGCATAGGCTTGGCTTTGCCTTCCCTCAGGTGGGATACCTGGAGGTCTCCGCCTACCTCAGTCAGTTGTCCAATCCCACCTGGGGGAAGCGTTGCCAAGGAGACCAGGCCAGGTAGGGGAGGGATTACCTGCCCACACAATAGAGGGAGGATCTTACCTGGGAATCCTCACTTGGCTCCAGAGCTTCTCCCACCCTACCCACCCTCAGTTAATCTCTTCTTTTGCAGGTTAACTTTTCTTCATAGGTTTTGCAGGTTAACTTTTCTTCACAGGTATGCGGGCGCTGCTTTGTTAAGGTCGCTGTTAAAGGGCCGGAAAGGAATTTCTCTGCATTGGCAGGTTTCGCCTTTCCCATAGCAAAACGTCACAACTTTGGCGGTATCAGGTCTTGGGCGGAATCCTTTAGTCCATCTTCCTCTTTGCGGTGGCGATACCAGGGTTCCCCGTTAAAGGGGTTTCTGAAGGGAGGCTTTGACTGTACGCCGAAAGGTCGTCATTGCTCTCCCCTGCGGCGGCGGCATAACGGGGGCGGCTATCTCTGCTGGAACATATATTCTCCAGAGCCGGCCCATCCCCCCCCCACTGGATAACCCTGAAGCTCCCTAGGTCCCCGGCTGGGGACTGGGGAGGGAGAACGCCCAATGCCTGAGCCAAGGTCTACCCACATTTGAAATTTAATAAAGTTGTGGCCAATTTAATCCCATAGCACGTTGTCTTGAGTCGTTATTCCACATGACGGGGGGACCGCTCGGGATCTGGGGACTCCGCCTGTCCACGCAATAGCAACACTATCAGCAGGCAGGTACTGTACTAGTATCACAGGCTGACTTAAGTGCTGTCTCTGGAGAGGTACTGTATTGCCTGGTGCATTCAAAGCTACTGGATTTCCTTCCAATAAATCCATTCATTAAGGTCTATGTTTGGCACATTTTACACATGTTCAGCAGCATCTTACTTGAAACTGTGGTAGGCTTCCAAAAAGGCGGGGGGGGGGGAGGCTCATGATTACTTGGCCTCATTTCTGTTTGAACTGAAAAAGGCTTTGGGTGTATACATGCAATTTCCTTTCCTATTAGAGTTAGTGAGGTCATCCAACATCATATTACAAAAACCTTCAGGAAAGAAAGAAAACAATGAATCAATTGTTTCCAATCAATCAACTTTAATGCAGGGGATGTTTCAAAAGGTTCAAAAATATGGGTGAATGCAAGAAGCCTCTTCTTTGTGGCTTTGGGCAGCAATTCTACGCTCACTTACATTTAGTTGGACTTAGGCCATTTCCAGACAGTCACTATTTGTGGGTACGATTCAATTACATACCAGCAAATTGAGGATGCACCACTAAAGTGAATTTGGTGCTTTTGCACAATGAACGAATTAAAAACAAACAAACAGAAAAGTGACAGGAAGCTGTACTGGAATGTATGGGATAGCAACAATGTCAAGCAATATCCAGTAACCTCCCTGCAAACAATCAGAATGAATGCTTAACAAACAGCAATGCTGTATAAACTATACACAAAGTTTTGTGTAAACGAGTCAGAATGATTGTTCAATTATCTGAAAAGTCTATTCATTCTGTGTTGACATGCATAGGATTGAGCTACACCAGTAAAACCTTTAATTCTGCAGAAGTAATTTGCGAGTGAAAGAGAATATACTAAATATATATGTGTATTTATATTGCATATAAACAAATAAATAGATTAAGACTACTTCTTAGTAGTCTTTCAGCAGCAGTTTCTGCAGGTGTATATAACGTCAACTGAAAAGCCATTCATTGTGTTGATTACTCGTTAAAAGGTCAGCTGAATCAAACCAGTTTAGCTAGTAAATGTAAGAGCAAACAAAGGCTTTGGAAGCTTCTTTCAGTAATCTAGCACATATGAGATGAGTTAACCACATATAAAAGGCAAATCAGATTATAGAGGAGGTGGCTCGGAATTCTGTTCTGTTCTGTGTTTATAGTCATGGAATCTCCCTCCTCTCTCAACTCCCCACCCCAACACGAAGAAACACACCCTCTGAAAAGCACACAGATCCAGCCAAAATGGCATTTCTGGAGAGTCAGTCTCTCATTCTGTGTGGTATCTCGTGTGCAGACATTCACAAAAAGAACAACTATAAGGGCAGCCGTGTCTCCCAGAATTTTTAGAATCTAAAGCTTGAATAATGTGTATTCAAAATGTGTTTTTGCAGATGATCAATGGAAAAATCAAATAACCAGAAAGGAACTTTGGCTCTAGTAGCAGCATTTAGTCTCAGGAATTTTATTTGTTAACATAAAGCTTTCTCAAATGGTGGCTCAACAAAAAAAATACCTCATTTCTGAAGCAAATGGAAAGTCTCAAATGAAGAGACAGTGTTGCTGTACAAGTGCTCAGAATGGTCTTATTTTACTTTTCAGAGAGATGACATATTTTTATGTTCTGAATTTTTAAATTAGCCGCAGACACAGTACTATTGTACTATTTTGTACTATTGTACTATTTTGTAAGTACAGTGGTGCCTCGCAAGACGAAATTAATCTGTTCTGCGTGTCTCTTCGTCTTGCGGTTTTTTCGTCTTGCGAAGCACGGCTATTAGCGGCTTAGCGGCTATTAGTGGCTTAGCGGCTATTAACGGCTTAGCGGCTTTAAGAAAAAGGAAACAAACCCCCAAGAACTCACAAGACATTTCGTCTTGCAAAGCAAGACAATAGGGAAATTTGTCTTGCGGAACGACTCAAAAACCGGAAAACTCTTTCGTCTTGCGCGTTTTTCGTCTTGCGAGGCATTCGTCTTGCGAGGTACCACTGTATTCAACTTCAGCACTCTGCTTAGGTGCCAATGCTGTTCACTCATAGCATCTTCATAGTCATCCATTTTTGTAGAAGGGATAGGCCAAGTAATAGAGAAATATACCAGAATAATTAAGTGGGGCAGGAGAGGGTTAAAATGCCCAATGAGAGAATATAATCTGGCTCTTATTACATTTTGAAACACATATCCAAGAGGAATGTGTGTTCGGCTTTTTATTAGACTATTTAAGGTTTTACAATGACCTCTGACCCAGTTGAATGAATGAAGCAATTATATATTTAATAATCCCTATGATTCCTAATTAACATATGAAATCCAATCTTTAAGCAAAGCATTTGCATCAAGCGGAACAGTTTTAATATTAATATCTGGGTCCCATAATGGGGGGGTGTCATCAGCAAGGAATTTGGAAAAGGAGTAGAAAAGTATTCTCTCATACACATTTTGAGAATGGAGTACTTGTCATGTTTTATAGACTTATTTATGTGGAATCAACACAAATATAAAACATATTAAGGTTTAAAAATATCTGACATTGAGAGCCTGAGACTGAAAGACTGTCTGCCTAGGGGGAATCCTGCTGGATTCAAAATTTCAAAAGATCTTAAGTCAGGGATTTGCATTTGAAATCCTTTCCTTGGCAATCAGAACTACTCTATCTTCCTAGTTAAATTACTAACAATGAGATGTGGCGGGTGCCAACATTGTATCTCACCATGTTCATGAACTATTTCGGTGCTATTTGGCATGTGTTCTCCTTGCTTGGAAGGCTTTTTAATCAGATAACTTTTTCTAAAATATTTGGAATAAGTAGCACTTTGCTTTTTTGCCCTCCTAAATCTCTATCAGTACACATATAGCTAGCAGATGAGATAGTCTTTTGAAGGTCTTGTCTGTTACTTCTTTCATAGAGCTTACACTTCCCTGCTACCCGCCCCCCACCCGCCCCCTTGTTTGGCAGGTCAAGCCATCCTCAATGGGACTAGGGGTCATTGGATTGGAAGAACTTAATCTGGGGCCCAGCTGGTTCCTGCCTGTCAGGGCAGAAGATGTGGGTTGGAGATGGTTGTTTTCCATCCATTTTTGCTGCACCAGCTCATGTGTCATGTCCCTTAGGATCCTGCATGTCAAAGCTTCCAGTGCCCTCCAAAGGCCCATTCTGGACTTTCTGCTATCTGCCACTGGTGGGAGGACCTTTGGCAGTCGCTTGCTTGGGTGCAGATGAGGTCTGATGAGGATCCAAACTTAGCTACTTGGTGGTGTGACTATGCCATTGTAGACCTTGCACAAATGGTGTGCACATTCCATTCTTTTTGCCCACTGACCCACCTGCATTCTTGCTTTAAGCATCGGCCTCCATTCTACCTTCCCTTGAGTTCCCTGTCAGCTATAACTCATCCTGTGGCCATGTTGCTAACGTGTGTCTTAAGCAGACATTATACCAAGGCTGGAGAACCTCCAAACTTAGTCTGCTTGGCCGCCCCATTTTGCCAGCAAGGCCATGTTTGGCAAGCCATGCCTGTTCATCATACAGGCAGATAAGGACCGGGCTTCAAAGGAATATGCAGGACCTCCTGATCATAAATTGAGCGCACAGTTGTTTCTTTGCTGTAGCAAGACATGTTCCCACCACCCATCAGCCAATGGGCAGTGCTTGGAAACTGCTTCTCCCTCCCAGGGTTGCTCCTTCAACCTCTGGTTTTGAGCAATTTTGAATAGCGGTACTTGAAATCAGCTCCAAAACCCTAGCTCATAAAGACTTAGTGCAATTTAATTCTCCTGCAGGGAATTAACTGTGTATATTCTGTTCAGGAAAAATAAATCCTTATAAGAGACAAAACTTGGGAAAGGAAACTACGATGATGTGAGCAGGGACTGAAATGATATACACTCCCCCATGCTTCTGCACTGATGAATTGAAACCTTACAAGCTTTCCCTCAGGCACACACAAAACCAAAAATGCCCCCAAATTGCAGCAATGTTTGATTCCTAAAACAGAAAGGAAAAAGTAACCAAGAGAAAAGCCATTTCTATATGGCTTAGAGAACTTTTTCTTCTTGCCTTTTGAAATAAATGTGCTTCAGCTGTAGGATTTTTCAAAAGGAAATAAATCCAAAACAGCTGAAATGTAAATAGGTAAAAAGCAACTGTACCCAGAAGGCAAAGCTTAAACCGAGTTGTTCTAAAACTTAATCTTCTAATATGGAGATTGTTCTGAAGTCTTGGCTTTCTCTCTACATCAAGGGTAGGGAACCTGTGGCCCTGCAAATGTTGCTGGACTGCCATCACCCCGACCTTTGCCCATGGCAGCTAGGGCTGGTAGGAGTTAGAATCCAGCATTCAGATTCTTCTTTTTTATGTTCGAGCAGGATCAGTGTAATATCATTTTCCTTTACCCTATCATACTTCTTTACTATATGCTACTGTGCATATTCAAGTGCAATGTAACAAATCCAGGAATACAAAATGAAGCTTGACTTCTTTTTCCCACCTATACTTCCTATCAGACTTCAATATTCTATTCTAAAGGTAATGAAAGCCATAAACTCTAAAAGAGGATTAAATCAATTCATGGAGGATGAGGCTCATAGCTGTCAACATTTCCCTTTTTTAAAGGGAAATTCCCTTATTCCGAATAGGATTCCTCGCAATAAAAGGGAAAAGTTGACAGCTATGATGAGGCTATCTATGGTTACTAGTCATGGTGGCAGTGCACTGTCACCAGTAGTAGAGGCAGTGTGCTTCTGAATACCAGCTGGTAGCAAACACAGGTCGGGAGAAAAACAAAAATTTAATGGCCTGGCCATCAGTGAACATTACTCCAGCAGAATTGTTTAGCTGTTCCCAGCCTAATGAATTCTGAAAAGAAAAAGAAAATTGATGGCCTGAACATCAGAAAAGGTTCAGTTTTTCCATATGACAGGGTATAGGAGAAAAAGATGTTCACAGACCATCTAAAAATATTATTGTTAAAATAAGTTGATGGGGTTAGGAAGAATGCTGTTATACCAGCCCTGCCATTAGGCAGAGTGAGGCAACCGATTTTCATGAAAGGGCTACTTATTTTATTTATTATTATTGTGCTTCTGCTGCCAGGGAAAGGGAAAAAAACATTCCTGGGAGGTTTAGCCTCCGGTGTTAAAATAACTTGATTTGCCTTGGCAACTCTGCACCTTGAGTTTTGTGGGGGTAGGAAGCAATTTACCAATCTGCCTCAGGCAGCAAAATGTATTGGGCTTTTGGGGGTGGGGGGGACATGGAAAACTGAACTGCTCCAGATATATCCACATCAAAACATTCATAGCTGAAAGAGCTTCAAAATACATTTAAAGGACCTTGAACGGCAAAGCCAGATGCATCAGGCTTACATTTTGTAATAAGAATATATAAACAGAGTGAGTTAAGTCCTGGCTGAAGAATTTGATTTGGGATGCTGGGATTTCCCTGTTTAGGCTGGTGTGAAAGTTATGAAATACATATTTCAATGATCTGTGGTTTCACCCATGAAACTGAAATCTGCAATGCAATCCTTATGTGCGTTGTTCAGCAGCTTGATTATAACAAAAGTGGTTTCTGCATACTTGCATGTTAGCAGAATATTAGCAGGTCAAGTAAAAGTTTGAGAGGAAGCTGTGTCAGGAGATCAGTCTTCATATACATCATGAAAGTGGAAGCATAATGAAACTAGCTGATCTCAATTCCCCCCCCCCCCAAAAAAAAAGATGCTGTGCTTTACATAAATAAGGACTGTCTTCACTTTTGCTTAAGTCGAGATACTGCCTGTTCTGATAATTATATTCACCATGTGATGGTCAGGGAACAGTTCAACCCATGCTGATTTCATCCTTGTTCAGCTGGTGGCAAGGCAGCCACATGCACACTGCCGCCCTGCATGGAACGGAGCATGAGTTGGCCCTTGGCCTGCCAGCACAAGCGTAATGAAATATGTGTGGTGGCATGACAAAAGCTGATCTGGATTGAATTCAGCATCTTGCAAACACATGTATGCAATTGTCTTGTCATGGGTAGGTGAAACTGGAATTCCACTGGTGCTGAGCTCCCCCTCCCCATCATTTCCATATGCTGAAATGGTCGTGGCAACACAGTATGCCCATATATTTTCAATAACTTTGAAGCTGCTACAATGTATGAAACATCTGGGTGGGAATTGTGTGTGATAAATCAGTCTTATTTTGAATGCACTTTCTGGTAGAAAAATAATTATTCACAAGAGTTGCCTGCACCTTTCATGCAACTTTTGTAAACATTTTTGGCTGCCATACTTGATAGGAACATCGACAAAACCTTTGAAAGATGACCAAGGAAACTAATACTTTGGAAACAAAGAACCAAATAGTGATGTTTACAGTCTGAATCCCTGTAACAACTGGAATAACCTTTCATCTTTAACAAAAGCTGAAAATACTTATATTAATGTTGTTGTAAATTGAAATAACAACAATAATAATTTTATTATTTATATGCTGCCCATCTGACCGAGTTGCCCCAGCCACTCTGGGCGGCTCCCAAGAAAATAGTAAAAGCACAATAAAACAGCAACCATTAAAAACTTCCCTGTACAGGGCTTCAGATGTCTTCTAAAAGTCATATAGTTATTTATCTGTTTGACATCTGATGGGAGTTCCACAGGGCAGGCACCAATACTGAGAAGGCCCTTACAACTTCTTCATGTTGTCTACAGAAAAATTCTGCGGCTGGAAAATTATAAGATGCTAATAGTAGAATGGCGCTGTGGGTTAAACCACAGAGCCTAGGACTTGCTGATCAGAAGGTCGCCAGTTCAAATCCCTGCGACGGGGTGAACTCCCATTGCTTGTTCCCTGCTCCTGCCCACCTAGCAGTTCGAAAGCACGTCAAAGTGCAAGTAGATAAATAGGTACCGCTCCGGCGGAAAGGTAAACGGCATTTGCGTGCGCTGCTCTGGTTCACCAGAAGCGGCTTAGTCATGCTGGCCACATGACCCGGAAGCTGTACGCCGGCTCCCTTGGCCAATAAAGCGAGATGAGCGCAGCAACCCCAGAGTCGGCCACGGCTGGACCTAATGGACATTGGTCATTATTTTCCATTGTTACCAAGTTTCCCACTGTTAACCACTGTGTGTAGTACTGGAAATAATCTCAGCTGAACTATTTGGAAGACCATTCCAGAACTCACTTGGCAGGGCTACCTCTATACTGACATAATGTAAATGGTTGTCCATTTGGATTCTTCAATGTATATATGAACTGAGAAAAGAAATTACAGTAACACCTTTTCTCAAACAACTTCATTGCACCAACTCATTTCTGGAAGCATTCAAACTTTTTGAACCGAATAAGCGCTTATACAGATGCAAGCATTCACAGTAAAATAAAATGGACCAAATTCTGACATGTTAGGCTGTTGGCATCTTGGGTGCTAGAAGAATATGCCTGGCATGTTTTCAAATAACTGTAACACAGTACACAGTGTTTTATTTAGGCTAACTTTTTTGCCCTGTATGCTTGCAATGCTTTCAAACAAGTATTCGATCCAGCACAAGATAAAATTTTAGTGGTGTCTCTCTACACCCTTGAAAAGCATAATTAACAAAGAATTTTCCATTCCATTCCATTCAAATAGATGTATGGAATGGAACAACCAAAGTCAGCTCATAGGCTTTTCAATAAATATATATATAAACCTTTTCTTCCTAAAACATGTTTGAAGATACTAGTATATACAGTTCATTCCCCACCCCCCATGAAGTTGAAAGGCAACCAATAATTTCTCCTATTTGCTGTGCTCTCCTTTTGTTTCTGACAGGAAGCCAACCTTTGTCTTGCACCACTAAGTCTTTTTTATTCTGTTATTTGCCTAGTACTTTATTTTTTAGACAAATCTGAGCCACATCTCTAGTGAAAGTACGGTCTAGAGAGAAAAGTCATTCTTCTGTGCCTAAACAATCATGCTCTGTTACTGTGCCTCATATATCTTCAGTACTCAAATTCCTGCTGAGAAAACTCCAGTACTATCGTAACATAGGATACAAATCTACCAAATGCTACTCCTGCCTAACCTTCATTAACTTCAGTAGGGCTTGTGTGGTTGTAATGCTTAATGAACTGTGATTTAAAAAGGCAAAATAGGTTTCACAAGCTTTGAAGTGGGATGGAGGATGATTGAAAGATTTAAACTGATATCCTTTTTATTAAAAATTATTTATTAAAAGAAACTGCATTAAAATATTTCACAAACAAGTTGTAGTAACACTCATATTATATTTTTCTATTTTGTACATCCCAGTGGTTAAAATTATTTTTGATATGCAATATTTAAAGGTATAAAACAGTTGGAAAATAGGGTTAGAAGGATTTTAGAATAAACCTAGATGGTAAATGTAAAAGGTATCTTTCTATGGATAAAATTATGGCACTATTCACCCCAAATCTACAATCTTTACAGAACAATACATCTTATGTCCAAAGATAACTATTAATTATCTTTGAATTAATAAATACCGCAAATAATGTAAAAGTTTGCTCTAAATAGTTTTGCAGAACACGTTCTATGGAAGAGAATGAAGGCCTTCCCATCCCTTTAATCACTGACTGGAATCCAAAAATGGTAAGAATCATGATAGTAATTCAAGATTGCTTAGGTTCTGCAACCATGCTGAATAAGAGAATATCTCCTAAACTGTCCCTCCTACTCAACTCCAGGTACTCAGTGATATCAGGAATACAAAACACCAGGCATAAGCATAAGGTTCTCACTTCATTTGGCTCTTAAATCTAGCATATATCACTTCTAAAGGAAAATACTGCCATTTGGATCAAGGTTACAGAATCCAAGCAAGCAGGCCTGCACTTATATGTAAGTTTCCAAATGCACAGAGTTGTGCCAAATACTGCATTATCCTCTGCAAAATGGGACATGACATGCCAAGTCACACCGAAGACACCAAACAAACAAAACAGTAACTTTTCCAATGCTGTACTTTCAACATTTATTTACTAACAGAACATTTAATCTTGGGTGCAACTTTCATGTCACCAGGATGCTTCAGAGATTTGTTTCTGCATTGAAATGGTTCTAACAACAATCAGTCCATAGACGGCAAGAGCTAATTATATAAGAGTTTTAGGAGGAGATGAAGGCAGTGGTGATCTAGGCCTAACCTCCACTCCCAATGAAGACTTGCAGAACATTCTGCTGCCATCTACAGTCATTGCCTTCTCCACGTACATGTAATGCATTTATATTGACCATCTGCCTCTGTATTGTCAGGTGATCAGAGCCAGCCCACCAATGAGGCAGGGTAAAGCACCCACCTCAGACAGAGGAAGTATAAGAGGTAGTAGCCGGCAGCACCACCTTTCCTACCACTGCCAGAGCGCCCCCTCTCACTGGTGAGAGGAAGGTGTTCTGGTACGCTGTGTTGCCTCTCGTTTTCCCCTCCCCAGGGTGGGGAAGAGGAGCAGCAACGCCTTACGGGTTCGGTGAAAGGGGGCAGCATTACAGTGGGGGCAAAGGTGGTGGGGGCAGGGTGAGGCAGTGTGGGGGCAAGGGGACATATTTCCATTACATCTCAGGTAGTGAAGCAGGAAGGGGTGCCCCTGTAGGTGGGATTCCTCTGAGGTCCAAATTTGGCCATTAAGCCTTTGGTTACTGGTCCCTATATATGGTATCACACCACCAACGTCAGTGCCTGGTTCTAGATATTTAGTTTTCAGTTTTATAAGGACTTTTCTATTCCATTTCTATTCAACTGGTTTCATTCTACGTGTACTTCACTGATTATATATCATTGAGTAATATTAAACACAAGCACTTTCTATTGTCCATCTGGATCTACTAATTTACTAACATAAAAAAATTCTGACAACTGCTAGACTGAAATGGCTGAGTTACAAAGATCATTTGTGGCCCTGTTTGTTTGTGGGCCCGATGGTCACTTCCTAAGAGATAATAAATTCTGTAGTCATATTACCGGTAAATGAAACTGAATATAGCATTAATTTCTTAAAATCTGCATGTTCATCTTTTGCTGAAAAAGCTGTTTTAATTATATTTTTTCTTCCTTTATCAAGATTGCATGGAATACCATAGCCAACAAGCAGTTTTTATTCAGAATTCAACTATGAATCTGGAATAATGAAAAATCTCTATATTCATATTGATAAAGTTTTAAAATTATGGTGTGAGGAACCTAAAGTTCTAAACTAGATTGTGTCAAACAGTCAGAGAAGATAATAAAGTGGCCTAAATGTTAGCTTTCAAGTTTGTATATAATCCTGTTTTAAAAATAAACCACCTCTGTTTTTACTAGACATTTATTTGCATTTTCCTAGGTCCATGACATATATTATACTAATGTTTTATTTCAAGTGACTCTGACTCCAGGTGGTGGTAGTTGTGTTTTTTTTAAAAGTCTTAAAATACATTAATTAAAATGTAGCCCATGAACATATGGTAACCTTAATGATTGGATATTTGAAATAATAATTTAAAATGCATATCTAGTAAATAATCATAAGATTTGTGCATAGAGCCTACTGTGAGAAACAACTTTTCTTATCTGGGACACAGGACAAATTACCCTTTTATATTATTATGAAAAACAGGATTTTCCAAATGATTCAGCGCCACATTAAAAAGGGGAAGGGGGAAAAAATTGCAGAATTTTTTCCCCTGAAGAATAACCAAAGTATTGCACCGTGATCAGAATTATTTACCTACAATATTGGTTGCTTGGTTACAAATGGAGCTGTATGAAAATGGTAACAAATGACTACACAGTGCTTAATTCACAGGAAGTGACTATGTGGAAAACAGAGAAACATTATTAACCAAGGCCATCGTTATGTCTCCCATGGGCTTTGGCCACATAGGTAAAGCACAGCAAAACTAAGGAGCTGAACTTTACACAACTGTAGCAATTTTAGCAACAGAAAGCATACTAAACTCTTCTCCCCAAATCTATTTGCAAGCAGCACATTTGCCTACAATTCTAGGCCAGTAATACTTGATGAAGTGGCACAGCCAGGACCACATCCACAGCGCTGCCTACTTATGGCAGCCAGGGCAGGAGGTATGGAAGCCAGGAAAAAGAACTGACTACAAAGACATTTCAGTTGGAAACAAGTCTTTCCTGAGCGAAATACTGCATTTTTAACATATACTGTAATTATTTGGCATTAAGATGGTCGATTTGAGAGAAACTGTTGTATAGGTATCAGTTGTAGCAGATTAAAAATGGGTTAAGTGACAGCTTATACAAATTCACTGTAATGTAACTGAAAATCTAACATTCATGAGATTCAGCCACTCCAGATTTTCCTTATCTGGGGAGAATTTTGGTTAAATAAGATGGAAAAACTTGTGATGGTCAACCCCACTGAACCAGGTCTGAAAATAATACAGCGTTGCTGCTCATTATGAAGAATATCCATGGGTGTAGCCAGGATTTTTGTTGGGGGGACAGGCCTTTTGTTAGGGGGGGCAGAACCTCAGTTAGCTGTGTTTTTTTAATTTACTTTTACTGATTTAGGGGGGCAGCTGTCCCCCCTTGGCTACGCTCATGAGAATATCTGATGAAACTCTGGAAATCCTCTAGGAGATATGGATTATTCTAGGACTAGACACCCTGAGGTGCCAACCATGTTAATAATGACAATGACAAACATCGGTTTGCGAGGGCCAGCAAACCATTGCTATTGATGCTACTGCTGTAACCCACGGAGTAGTTACGTGCTCACTCATCCCCTCTTATTTGTGATCATGGTGGCAGCAGCTGCATTTTAACCCAAGAAATGTAAACCCAAGAACTCCCCCAAATTTTCAAGTTGAACCCAACAATCTGCTGTTGGATTTCCCCCCATTTATTTTAGCAACATCCCTACTTTTGGTATGTGCTGGTAACAATAGCCACGTGCAGGCATTAAATCAGGGGGGAGGGCAGGGGTGGGCACACAAACCCCATTCCCCACATCCCGCAGCAGACCAGCTGCTCTTGGGATCTTTGAGTGATTAGCAAAAAGTTCTGAAGATAGCTTTCAAGCACATTTACTTGAATGCACTTAGAAATGCTCCCTGCAATGGCTGTGCTCTTGTAGGAGGTGCCCTACTGACTTCTCATTCAACAGAGAGCATGCCTTAAGGCCCCAAAGAACCAGGTTCCTCAGGAGTAAGAGTCATCCTTGGGAGCAAAGGACTCATTGGAAGCAAGGAACCCGGAAGTCTGAGATAACCAGTTGCAGCTGGGCCTGAGTAGGGGCTGGGTGACCCCAGCTACAGACGTGTTAGCCTGCTGGATCAGTGCAGGATCTTAGCTCTGTGCAGCCCAGCTTCTTGCTTCTGATGCCTGTCCTAACTGATACTGTGCTACTGACCTCTGCTATCACCTTGCTCTTGGAATCTTCACTACACCTCGGGCTGCTGTGCTGTGTTTGACTTTGGCATTGTCTCACAACCCTGCTGTTACATCGTGCCCACTTTTAAACTGTTTCACTCTACTTGGCTTTGGCTTCTTCTTAAGGCCCTCTGTTTCTGGGTTGCCCTGATACTGGACTACTTCCTCAATCCTCTGGAGTTGGCTATCCACCTGTACAGTACTGGATATCTAGCTTCCCCCTTGCCTCCTGCACAGAGACCAAAACAAGACTAAACCAAGGAATTCAGCTCAACTCACTTAAAAACTCTCTTGCAGCTTGAGGAAGTTGGGGGGCATACTTGCCCCCGGCCATTTCCTTATTTAACCCTTCATGGCTCATACGATGCTCAAATATAGCAAAACAATGGGATGCGGGTCGTGATGCAAAAGCAGAATAGCCTAGTTGGTTAGAGTGTAGTGCTGATAATGCCAAGATTGCAGATTTGATCCCCATGTGGGACACCTGCATATTCCTATATTGTAGGGAGTTGGGCTAGACTAGATGATCCTCGGGGTCTCTTCCAACACTACAGTTCTATGATTCTATTGACAATACACAAATAAAACTTTCCTAATAGTGTCAACAGGCTAAGCTATATAACTGAGATTAATTTAGTGGTCTTGCCAGTACTAGCAAGAACATCATTATATTATACTATTTATCCTGCTTTGATGCAATATTTAATGTGACCTTTATGAAGAAGCAAAAAACTGTTAATCTTTTTTGTTGCCATTTTTTCACTCTAGCAATTTGATCTGAAGGAATTAGTTGTCTCCAAAATAGTAATGCCATTGAATGGCTGTGGTGTTGGGGTGAGGGGTGGGGAGAGAACTCTGTACAAATTCCTTCCATTCATGGTTGATTTGAATAACAGTAGCTGTAATGCTTCTGCATGTTTCTACCATTAAATCAGCCCTCAGTCAAGCCTGCAGTTCCCGTGTGATTGGGAATCTAGGACTGTGCCAGGGTATTATCTCATGTTTTGTTTTCTCAAAAGTATGAAAACTATTTTTTCTCTTTGGTGATGCATTTAACTGAATTCATTTGGAGATTTTATGCAGTATATGCTGTTTTTGTTTGATACTGTATAATTCCCAAAAAGATTCATATACAATACTACACCCCCCCACCCCAGCTTGTATCTTATAGAGAGGTCACTATAACTAAGAAAACTATATTTGCCCAGGAGAATGGTACAATTAATATCTCAATTCATGCTGGCAATAATATTGTTTCCTAATTCCTGAAGTGCTGAAGAGACTTGGGGCCAGTGCTTCAGGGCACAGTTTCCTTGGAATGGGATAGCACTTAAGACTTACATTATCTTCATTATTTTATTTGCAATTATATAGGTAGAATGTAGTAGAAATGAATGGACACTTACAACACGTAGCACATCCACTGATCCTGCCTTCGATTTCCAGAGAGGCAACTCCAACTAAAAATTATTATTTATTAGATCTATATACCGCCCTTTACCAAAATATCCCAGGGCGGTGTACAACATTAGGAACACATTTTACAGAGCATAAATAATGAAAACAAATAAAAACCATTCTTCTGTGCTTAGCCAGTCCATGTCACCAAGCCATTCCAGGGTGGCTCTGTTGAAATCTATTTAAATATCATTTCCTTTTCCTTACTGTCTCCCACTGTCATATCTAGTTGTTCAGTGAGTTTTCACAGGGTCCCAAAGCACCCTAAAATCCCCTAAAGTTAAAATAAAAAAAATCCTTCCAGTAGCACCTTAAAGACCAACTAAGTTAGTTCTTGGTATGAGCTTTCGTGTGCATGCACACTTCTTCAGATACATGTGTATCTGAAGAAGTGTGCATGCACACGAAAGCTCATACCAAGAACTAACTTAGTTGGTCTTTAAGGTGCTACTGGAAGGATTTTTTTTTATTTTGACTATGGCAGACCAACACGGCTACCTATCCCCTAAAGTTGTTAGAAGTGGGAGCAGCAGCATATCCAGTAAGTTGCTTGTCACTTCCTTATTGACAAGGGCTTCTGCAGCAGTTGGAAACCTCAGTATGTTGTTTTTCCTGCTGCTTCATGCATTGGCTCCCCTTAGGAACAATCAGGAGAGATCATATCTCTCCATCAGCAATTGGAGACAGCTGATGCCAACCAAAGTAGAGAACAAGCATTCAGAGGCACCCAAAGGGACACTGAACAGCAACTTTTAAATAGCACAATTCAATGTAATTTAAGGTCACTGCTTTGTAAAGTGAAATGAGTAAACAGGCCAGTGCTTTGTGAAATGAATTTAATTATGTGGGTGGGGGAGGTACAGGGTGCTTATAGCTCAGAAGTAAATTGAAATGAAATTAATTGTGTGAGTGAGTAAGAGGGAAAGCAGCTTCCAGCTATGAAGTGGAATTAAAATAATTATTTGTTTGGGGACGCTCTTGGTTTAGTGGCTAGTGCTTTCTTAATAAATTGTTGAATTTAATATTTAATGTTAGTAATGACTAATGAACAAAGTGTATCCTGTGAGGCCTTATGGTTGCAAAGAAACTATGGGTGGTATTCAGTGCCAGGCCTAGTCAGAGTAGACCCATTGAAGTTAGTGGGCACAAATGACTTAGGTTTATTGACCTAACGTCAACATTCTCCAACTGTCAGCGCAAAAGTTGTTGTGCTAGCCTAGCATAAGGACAAAAATAAAGGTTGCACAATATGAAATGCAGTGCAGTGGTTGTGCTAGCGGAGGTTTGTTGTGTGACGTTTTGCTCAACAGGAAGTATCGGTTGTGCAATCAGACACAAGGACCATGCTGACTTCTTGTGCCTTTTATTCCACAAGCCATTCTGCTGGTGCAAGCCATTCCAGCATAAACAGTACACTGCTAAGTGACTTTCATTAGTGTGTTGTTGAATTCCTCCAATTAAGTTTAATGGGTCTACTCAGAGTAGGACTTAGTTGAATACAACCCATATAGTGCAGGGCTGGAATTATAAACAACCACCATGTACTACTCAGTGGACTGAAAATTTCATAGTCTTTTCTATGTTTATAGTCACCAATCCTGTTTAGATATCTTTTTGGACATATGGACTGTTTATCCCATTTAAGTTACCACTGGTGGAATATTCTTATTGTCAATGTCAGCTGCCAATGAATTTTTTAAATCTCCCCTCTCTCCTGTTATATTTGCAAAATAGGTGAGGAATAAGAAGAATGTGTCAGTGGTTGAAATTAAGTTCATTAAAAAAAAAAAATTGGCTATGGCCATGCATACTTATATATGGGCCCTAGAGAGCTGACCTGAGGTCTACATAGCTCTTGGGCTCAAAAAGGTTAGCTGCTCCTAGTGTACGCAGTAGTTAGGCAGCCCTGTCACCCATGCTGACCCACATATTATGTAGTGCAGTGGTTCCTAGTTGCGGGGTCGGCGTAACCCACCCAGGGGGTCCGTGGCACCATTCACATAACAAAAACTACATAGAGATATCAACATTTTCAAAAGTTAGCTTTTGAAAAACAAGGGTAATTAGCTGATTGGGAGCCACTGATGTAGTGTTATGAGTTTAAAGGTAAAGGTAAAGGGACCCCTGACCATTAGGTCCAGTCATGACCGACTCTGGGGTTGCGGCGCTCATCTCGCTTTATTGGCCGAGGGAGCCGGCGTACAGCTTCCGAGTCATGTGGCCAGCATGACTAAGCCGCTTCTGGTGAACCAGAGCAGTGCACGGAAACGCCATTTACCTTCCCGCTGGAGCGGTACCTATTTATCTACTTGCACTTTGATGTGCTTTCGAACTGCTAGGTTGGCAGAAGCAGGGACCGAGCAACGGGAGCTCACCCCGTCACGGGGATTCGAACCGCCGACCTTCTGATCGGCAAGTCTTAGGCTCTGTGGTTTAACCCACAGCGCCACCTGCGTCCCATGTTATGAGTTTAGGCAGGGGAAAATAGGCTGTATACCAAGACCCTTCTAAGCCCTGGATCCAGCAGGAGTTAAAATACATGCTATGCTAGCTTCCTGGTAAGGCAATCACCGGGGTGATGGGCTATTAAGAGGAACAAAGGGGCTCTGTGTGAGATGGCAATTGAGTGGAGCCCCTCTCCCAACTTGCAAATAGGTAGAAAGACAAAGGCAGAGTTGAGACCAGAGTCTTGGAGTGACATGAACTAGAGGAAAAGCAAGCTGGAGAAAGTGTAGGAACAATGTTTGATTTCTGTTTGAATCCAAGACTATGGGAGAAACAAGACTCTTTGGAGTGTTTATGCTGTGAACTCCTCCATTGTAGGGTCAGGTTGTATATATGTATAAATACGGTATATAAAGCATATATCATAAAGATGCCACAGTCTCTACTATTTCTCATTCCAAAGGAAACACAAACCCCTGGAACTCCTGGAATCTCACACCACTCGGAGACTGGGGTGGCCTGCAACACTATGTTGCTTTAATTTGACTCTGTGGGATCTTCTCCATACCACCACTATAAAGTATATCCCCAAAGGGACCACCACCACTTCCATATCATGGGATCATTTCCACATCAGCTAATACTGGAAGGTTGCCAGAACAGAACACTCCATACAGATGGGACATTCTCATTCCAATTGTCAGCTAATAAGAGAAATCTGTTCCAAAGCTTCTTAGTCAAGACATGTGGATGACAATGACAATTAACCTCTATGCCTTACTCCATATTAACTGCAATGAAAATTATGAAAAGTCTGCTATCACTGGGAAGTAAGAGAACAAAAAGAATAACCAAGGAAGCAATCCTGAGTAAAAGTCCATTCACATAATCATATGGGCACATGGTGACCACTTGGAACTGCTGTGCCCACTGATTCTGTGCAGTAACCATCAAGCACAGGAACCCAGTTTTAGCACACAGCTATTCGTACCCCAGGATGGAATTTTAACTCAAGACAAAGGCAGGCCCCAAATAAGTGGGGGGGGGACCATGGCTCCCCACCCTGAATTCCATCCCATCTAAATATGGATTTAGGGTGGTTTTTCCAATGTCATGCAGAAAATCTGGTCCCACGTGTGTGGCACCTGCAAAGAACTGGGGCATTAGTGTGAACTGAAATAAACCAAATATGCATTGCAGCTTCAAGTGGTAAAGGAAATCATCCCTAAGGTTCTATGATAAATTCTTTAAAACCAGCTATGTTTTAAAGCCTTGCTTTCAAAATACATCTACTACATATGCAACCAATTACAGTTAGCACAGCAGAATGAAACATACGTTAGATGTAGTATGCGTTAGATGTAGTGCTTGTTTTCATATGAAATGCAGGGATAATTAGGCTTGCTCAATTTTCATGAGTGAAGCAGGAATTTGTTTTCAAAATGGTTTAGTGGCGTCTCCCAACCTGCCATTTATTTCAGAAACGTCATGGCTCATTTATAGCTCTCTTTTTTTTTACTCTATGTTAAGAATAACAACTGAAAACATGCTTTAAGTATCATCTCTAAATGAAACATTATCTTCTTTCTCTGTCCAAGAGGAGAAACTGGAGCTACATCTATTAAAAAATAATTAATATTTAACTCATTGTTTCATGGTGCTTCCATTAAGAGAATTCTGTTCCACAGGAAATAAACACAGCTAAGTGGCATGTTTGACTAGTAGAATGACACTAATGCTATAACTATTGTCCTGTAGGACTTCAAAAGGACAAATGAAAAGACACTTATGTGGGTGGTATGACTGGCCCAACAAAAAGTAGCTGTTTATTTCACCGGAAGCCAAGAGTGATGTGTACTTTAAGCAAACAAATCTGGGCTCTGTGTGCTGCTTTTGAGACCCCAAGGCCTTTCTGATAAAGCTGTAATCAAGAGGAATGGATAGTTAAATACCAGGTTCCATTGGCTGGCTAACTTTTTTATTATTACTGTCAGGGATCTTTGACCACAGACACCCAAGACTAAATTCACCAAAACCTTTTGATCACTGTTATTTTGGAGTGGAAACGAACCAGTGTCTGTGCAGTGAAAGGCTCTGCAATGTATTGCCAAACCCTTTGTTTCCTTGTTCCAGTTTCAGCCTTGTGAATTTCCACAAAGCTAATGCCCATTTTTCAGCAATCTCCCCCCTCCCCACTTCTCCCTAATGACCAGGAATCAGCAACTACTGTCAATTAACAAGAACAGAGTCTGACCTCACAGTTTGAAACATGAGTTTCCAATCTCTGTTATGCCAGCAAGCTGTCAAATCCAGCACTATGCAAGTGGTCAAGAAAGCAAACAACCCATTCTTTTATTAGCACCATGTGGGTGTATTTTGACTAAAAAACAATCTATAAGAGACAAAGCACAGAAGAGTTTATACTAATGATTTCCTTTCCTCAGTGGCACAGGCATTCTTTCTATTTTAGAGGAGGAAAATGGCTGTGTTCGGGTACAGAGATAGGTGTTGTAGTTTTTAAAGGAGAGTTGTTATTGTTACATTCGTATTCCACATTTCCTCCCTAATTTATCCACACAACCACCCTAGAAGGTAAGTAATGGCTGAGAGACAGCGATGGACTCAGGGTCACCCAGTAAGCTTCAGGGCAGAATGGGGATTTGAATCCTGGTCTCTCAGGACCTAGCCCAACAGCTCAGTCTGTTATGGCACAATCCCATGCGAGTCTGTTCAGAACAAAGTGTCACTGGGTTCAGTCAGAGCACCTAATATTCTTCAGTAGGAATTCTTGAGGGATTTGATGCTTACAAGTTTCTATCTGGAAAGACCTGATCCGCACCTCTTGTATTCTGGGAACTTTTTTTTTTTTTAGATTGTTAAAAATAATGCAGAAATTGAATGCAGTTATGGGTAAAAATGCGATAAGGACCAGAAGTGGACAGACGTTCCTGTGCCTGCTTTATAACCAGCCTTTGTTCCCCCCACCCCAGGGTGTTACTCCAATCTGTCTGATGGATTACCGTAACTCCCATAAATCCAGAGATTTACAGTCCTCACCATCTCTGCTGTCCCCCTCCCCCTTCCTCATTTCAGATTGTGCTGGCTCCACATACAAAGTCATTGTACATATCACCAAAAATACTAAGAGGAAAATGTAAACTGAAAAGCAAGAAATGTAATGACTTAAAGCACACACACCCCATGTACACATCATCATTCAACACCTTGTACATAATGACCATCTGATTTAGTGACTAACCCTCTCTCTCTGTTGAGTCCCTTGCGCATTTGGTCAGCAGGAGCTCATTTAACTGAGTGGCAAAATATTATGTTAAAAGGTTGTTTGTGCACTTGGGCTTTTGGTATTCTACTGCAGAAGTGTTCAGGCAGAAGTGTTGAGCTGCTTTGGCTAAAGTGTCACTGAAACTGAACTTCCTACTCAGTCTAATTTGCTATCAGACATTCATAGCAATTAGCACAAGATGCACTCAGAACCCCATTTTGGCACCAGCAGTCAAATTCTCCAGTAATCCAGGAACTACAGTGAAAAAGTGAAAACTGTTAAAGAACAAAGTATTTCTTATCACCACCATTTCCTGTGCAGGTAGTAGGCGGATTAATTTCTGTCACTCTAGCCACCACAACATCTTTAAATGCCACTTTGCTTCTCATGTTAAATCACCAGAGAAGCAAACCTGATGAAGAACAAAAGATTTGACTTTGTATGTGTGCAAATGCGCATGCCAGTGGTGCTGAAAAAGAGAACTGACAGTATGCCAGGCAAGTTTGTCTTGGGCAGAACTACAAAGACAAGGTGCCACAATGGGAAAGCCCCTGCCTCCCCTTGCTGCCCACCTCACTTCAGCCAGAGTCTTGGAGGAGAGCCTCATAGGACAATGTACCATTAGTCACTGAACTGATTGTGTGTTGTGACATGTGCTTGAGAGAACCACAAATTGATTCCAGTCACATATCATGAGAAAAGCAAGATTTTAGCTCAGTGTGGCAGGGTAGCTAAGCCAAGGTTTGTAGTGAACATGAATGAAATACAGTAAATGTTTTCAACTCCCTTGCCCTGTTAGGGCAAGGATTTCTGCTTGTGCAAGAGGACTCCCCCCTCCTACTGCACACTCCCCAAATCTGCTCCAGAGGGTTGGAGGAATCCAGAACAGAACCCAGAGCAGGGGGGGGGCAGTAGGCCCCATTAGCTAAAGTGGTACCTCAGTTTAAGAACAGTTTCAGGTTAAGAACGGACCTCCGGAACGAATTAAGTACTTAACCCGAGGTACCACTGTATATGGGATACGAGTGAAAGCACTTTGTACATTTAAAATGTTATCTTTTAAAATTTCATCTCATGTGTCTATTTATTTGTTGATCAGCTAATTGGTGAAAGGAAGTAGCCTCCTGCTTTATCTTATAAAATGGCACAGATAGTATAGTGTCAAAGGGTCACATACCTGTGGCTCTGGTTCTACATTGACTCGATAAGCTTGTGCTTTTCCATCTTCTAAAATATTAGGGGGCAAAGCCTTGCTTTCAGCTCTGCAATACGAAACACAAAGTCATATATTTATATAACTTATATATTTATATAACAATATAGCTTGTTACTTTGCAGTAAACTTGAAGTTGAGCAGAGTTAAGATATTGGTGTATAATGGTATAATGAAAATATATACACATCCAAGAGTCAAATCAATAGCCTGGAGGAGACTGGCCCAGTTTACATGCTGTAGTAAGCCATAGAATGGTTTACTGTGAATGTGAGGATACCTCCTGCTTCATTCCCCCCCCCCCAGTGTGAGCAGGAATTGAAATACCCAGAACAGAACCATAATACAACAAACACCAATCACATAGATGTATGGGCAGCAGCCCTATTCCCCCATCTAGGCTGCTGCCCACGGAACTCTAGCTTTTGCTGAGAAACTGATACAAAGGGTTGGTGAACCCCTGAGAAGAACATGGGAAGGGGTCTGTGGCAGGGGGTGGGGAGAGGGATCAGCAGAAATTGCCCGGATTTTGAGATCTTTGGGGGAGGCCCTTCTCTGTCCTGCCATCCTCACAAGCAAGCTTGGTAGGGACGCAGGAGAGGGCCTTCTTGGTGGCAGCTCCCAGTCTTTGGAATTCATAGAATCATGGAATCATAGAGTTGGAAGAGACCACAAGGGCCATCGAGTCCAACCCCCTGCCAAGCAGGAAACACCATCAGAGCACTCCTGACATATGGTTGTCAAGCCTCTGCTTAAAGACCTCCAAAGCAGGAGACTCCACCACACTCCTTGGCAGCAAATTCCACTGTCGAACAGCTCTTACTGTCAGGAAGTTCTTCCTAATGTTTAGGTGGAATCTTCTTTCTTGTAGTTTGGATCCCTGTAATGAAAGGGCTGGTGCCATGCTGTATTGTATTGTAAATACTTGTATGGTTTTACTGGGCTTTTATATGTATATGGTTTTAATTCTATCAGTGTTTAATTTTTAGCGGTTCTTGTCTTTATCTGTAAGCCATCTTGAGTCCTGTCGGGGGGGGGGGAGGAAAGAAGGGTATAAATATATATGTAATATTATTAATAATAATACTGTAATAATTGTCTCCTTTCCCATTCTGCTGATGGAAGTCACCGCTGGATCAAAGAGCTTTTTCTCAGACTTCTGCCAACATACCCCCCCAAGACTTTCCTGAATTCAGGGTAGGCTAAGGAGAAAGGGGGATGAGTAGGAAATGGGGAACATTGAATACTGGGTTGAGGCACCTCCTGTGAGTAGCTCCCACCCACCTCCTTCCATTGGCACTTGTCTGGATCCAAGCCTCTGTATTTCTCATTTTGGCCATGAAAGTGAATCTTGGGAAAAACTGGACTATTTCTGTGTATAACGTGTAACTTTCCATTCAGCCTTAGGAGACCTATGCATGTCACTTTGGAAAATATGGATCTTCTTGTTCCTGGTAGGTACAGCTTTACTGTTGTAGCCCATAATCTTTTATTTAGATTTCAGTCCCAATCTGCCCAACACTACAGTTGTATTTAGCATGAATTGATGGCATTTATTAAGCAGCAAGGTTGTAGGACACATGTGCAACTTAAGCAAGGAAATTTTGCCGAGGGGCTTCTATTTCAAAACTAATGTGATTTTTGCTTTAACTTCAGAACTCTGAAGAATGCTGAGTCTAATAGAAGAGCCACTGAAACCCATGGGAAGGGTTCTGATGCTTTAAGCTCCTCTTGAGTGAAGCCTAACACAGTTGAATTTTCATTTATGTATCTTATTGAACAGAAACCGCATTATCATTGTTGGCATCTAAAACTGAAATAATCAGTTGCAAGTTGCTGTTTTGGTTTTAGCCAGCATTTGCAAAAAGAAAGTATCCTTGTAGGTGTACGTAAGCAATTGTGTGTGTGTGTGTGTGTGTGTGTGTGTGTGTGTGTGTAACTTTCTCCTTTTAGACTGGCAGTGTGTATATATTTCCATCCATCCATTTGATCTGGCTCAAATGTAATGCTAAACTATGGTTCAGTGTCATATGTACAACCCTTGGTCTAGTGCCCTCCTCCCTCTCTGGTGCGGCCATGAGGAGGTAAGAAGCTTTCACTTCCATTTTCAATTATTTGTGATTTATAGTTAGGCATGAACCTGAAGACATGATTAACCTTAACTATGGTGTGCTCTGGTCCATGGGGTCACAAAGAGTCGGACATGACTAAACGACTAAACGACAACAACAAATGGTTTAGAAATGCAAACCAGGATCATAAACCATGATTTGAAGTCGGCTTGTTTCCCTAAACCATAGCTAAAACTAACCAGTTTGTCTAGAATGTGGAACACAGAAACTCAAAGCTTGTTTACCCCCAAATAAAGTCCATGGTTTCAGGCTACATCAGAATGAGCCCAATTAGTTTGATATTTGCTTGTGGCAAGAATCAGTGTTTGTGTTCTGATTGCAATCAAACGGCAAGTAAGTGGTTTTTTTAAATAATTAAAATCCTTAAATAAATCTTGCTAGTAAGCAGAACAGGAAATAGACACAATGAAAGATACAATGAAACACACAAATAAACTCTTCCACAGCTGCATGAAGAATTTATGCCCACAACTGAGTTCTAAACAGACATACAGTATTTGGAAGCAAGTTCTACTGTGATCAAGAAGAACAATACAAATAAATGTAGTCAGTAAATGTATTCAGAATTAGGTTTAAAGCCAGAACAGCAGAGACATTACGGGTATTATAGAAATTTAGATTTTGGGCTTGCAAAGAATCTGTATAGCTGTGAATGTTGCTGCCAGGGCCAAAGCTGACACATTTTCTCCCCATCAAAATTTCTACTTAGAAACACTGGAAAACAATCTGATTCAGTGGTATACAAAAATGCCCAAGGAAAGCAAGGACAATGCTTCTGAGTTTCATTTTTTGGCCATACAGCTGTCTGAAACAAACTACAGTGAGACAATTCTTCATCTCAGTTGTAAAGTTCTTGGTAAAAATATTACTGATTTACAGCACTGTGAAAAAAGCACTGGAGAACAACCATGAAAGTTCTTCCAACCAGACACTTCTGAATCACCAGACAAATGCATTACTTCAGCTTAATTCTATTCCATCATGAGATCTGACTGTTGGCAACTGCACATCATTGGGGCTGGACACGGAGATCCTTTCTGCCCACTTCAGCAGCCCTGGAAAAATGGAGGGGGAGGGCATACATCTGCAGCGCTGTACCTTCACATATGGGGTGTCCAACTCACAAACCCTAAGTCTTGGTCTAGTATAAAATGGGATGCAAATTGGTCACATCATAACTTAGTCCTCATCAGAGGAGAACCACATGTATGTGGGAGAGTTCCTTCATGCTATAAAAAGAATACACAGAACTATTGAGATTGCTTGTCCAATTCTGCTTACTATTTGAAATGCCCATCAACTTTTTAGAAGGTAGTATCTCTTTTTCTCCTAATAATAGGTTTTAATTAAAATGGTTGATTGATAGCTGCCTATATTGCCCTTGGACCATTAGTTGCATACTTTTAACACACACACATGTTTATTTGAGGAGTTACAAGAAGAAAATTGTGTGATTCACTTTCTCAGTGGCACCTTCTTTGGAAACTTGAGACTGTCATGCATAGTAACACTTTCCATACTCGGCACAGAACGAACATATATAGGGCATCCCTGTCAAAGGAGCCTTGCTTTATACCCAAATGTGCTGCAAACACACTGCCTAAATTAATGGATTGGGCCTGTGGTTTTCAGCTGCCATGAAGTGGAATTGGCTCCTGCCTCCTGTGCTCCTTCTGCCAGGAAGTGGGCTGGCAAGGGCACACAGCACAGAGTGCGGCATTCCCTCTACTCATCCCAATGACAAATCACTGCCCTCACATGCTGCACCCCTTCTGCGCACTACACATCATTATTATGTGACCACTGTGCTCAGTAGTACCCTTCAGAGTTTCAGCCTAAGGAAACTTGGAAGGTCAATTCCTAAACCCATATTGTTTCAATTCTCTGCATTATATCATGCATTCTTTACTGGTTTGGAATGCTTTTCTTTACTTACTGAAGAAAACAGCTTCAGTTGTCCATAAAGCTGACATGCAAGAAGAATTATTAAAGAAAATGTTTTCTTAAAGTCCCCTGAATGCATCATTAACAGCTAAACAGCAAATATCTTTACATCGCATTTCTGTGAACCAGAATTCATAGAGAATCGTGTTAGAAAACTTTCCTTAAACATCTGCTATAAACTTGACATTTTAGTCTCTTTTGGCCACATCAGAGTAATAAATGAAACCATGTTCTACTCTGGCTCAAAGAAGACACAGAAGCAAATAAGTTGATTTATAGCCTAAATTGCTCTGCTAAAACTTCACCTACCCCCATCACTTACTTTCTCCCACATAAAATGGTTGATGTGTGCTACTCCTAGCTCACCTTACTACTGTATTGCCTTGACGTTTTGCCCCTGCGTCTAAAAGGACTTTAGACCTACCATCTGCTAGCTTTCATGGTGATGTCTAGGTAATTCCTCATCTATGTCAGTTACCACAAATGAATCACTTCCATAAGCTGCATGTGTTTGGAACTGGTCAGAATTTTCCACTGCCTCATATCTGAACAAATGGGCTACTGTCTTACACAGTCAACACAGTAGTCTCACATATCTATGGCTTAATCCTTATGCTTTGAAGTCAGTGGGTGTTCTACCTGTGGCCGCTTCATACATTCAGATGTACACCAAGGATGCTTTTAAGTGTACACCTTTAAATATAATGTATGAATGCAGCAGGTCTCTGAGATTTGTTAGTCTGACGTCTGTTTAATGCTTGCATTGTCCCTGCAGTGCTGTTCTCATTATTCCTAACTTTATTGTTTATAGTTTCATTTACACTTAAATGAATGTGTGTTTGGGTGGAGAGAGAGAGAGAGAGCGAGAGAGAGAGCGAGAGAGAGCGCTTCTCTGAGAATCTTTGAAGAGCAGAATATATGAATAAATAAAATCAAATTTTATTATATGGAAATATATCAAAATGATAACTAAGGCACACTTCTGAAATTAGAACAATGATTCTGGTGTCTAACCCAGCCACTGTTCAAAACTAAAATCCTTATTTTACTGGTAAC
The DNA here is from genome assembly GCF_965113315.1 of Podarcis vaucheri. Classification (NCBI taxonomy): domain Eukaryota; kingdom Metazoa; phylum Chordata; class Lepidosauria; order Squamata; family Lacertidae; genus Podarcis; species Podarcis vaucheri. The sequence goes on from NC_138760.1 coordinate 60,953,299, forward strand.
ATGGAAATATTCTGTCACTTTGCTATTTTCCTACTGAACTTTCCAATGGGAGTGAAAGGGCATTGGCTGAACATAGTATGAAGAGGGGCCGCGGGAGGGGCGATTCTTACATATCACAATGGGAATAATTCATTTAATGAAGGACAGTGGATGGAAAAACAATTGCCAGAGGATGAAAGATGTTCATTGAGACATGTCCTTTCTCTTGACATGACCATTAATCACATGGCCATAGCTGGGTATCCATGGAACCTTATTTGGCAAAGAGTGAGCAGCAACAAATTCCATGAGGATTCACTCAGCATATATAAAGAGAAACAAAATCATAAACAACTAGGCTATTTGAATTGGTCTACAGAAGTCCCCCCAGCGCTTTTTCTTAACTCTCACTAAATGGAAAATAAGGAAAGTGGTTTTATTATTATTATTTCACTTCTCTTCTCCCTCCCTTCTGTCTGGTAGAAAATAAATTAAGAAAACAAAGTAGAACATGTCAGGGACATAAACAGGAAAGCAGAAACATAATTCATTGATAGGAATGCATGTGTGTGAAAACACAGTGTCTCAAAACTACAGGAACTACTTATCCAAACTATTAAGAACAGCCAGCCTCCCTGTCTGTGTTTTCTTAGAAGTTTAGCTTGAATCCAAACCTAAAGGGTACATATGCAATCAGTGAAAATCTTAGTACCAACTAAGCTATCCTAATACATGCCAGCTGAGAATTTGGCCTACAGGACTGGCCTTTTTTAAAAAAATAAAAATATAATCATCCTTCCAACCTGAAGGAAAACTAAAGCATCATACTTCCAATTGGCACTGGAACTTAATATCTCAAATCTCATTGAAGTCCCTCAAGTCTGCCAAGGTAAGAAATAACAGAATTTTAAAAATATAAAATGAGAAGCTATGATATCTGTTTTGTGAAGTACTAAGAAGAACAACATACTTCATTAAGAGGCATCCACTAGGTTCCAGAAGGCTATTATATTAAAACATAAACAGGAATCCTTCAAAAAACATTTTTTGAATCACAGAATATAAATGACAGCTAACTGTTAATGCTCTTAAAACAGTAGCCCCCAGTTTATAAGCTGTGGAATGTGTATCACTGAACTCTTAAGTACTTGCAAGTTTTATTCCTTTCAGTGAGGTCCAAACTGAATAGAGTTTCTGAAGACTGGGCCTTAAATTACTTTTTACAATGATGCAGCCAAGGCTGAAGTCCAATTGAACTCAACAGGACTTACTTTGGAGGGAAATGCAAGGTATTTGTAGGTTACGCCAGTTCCTAACAGTAAGCTGAACATTTCTCCTAATCATCTAATAAGTGAAAGTCAGCTCAGTGTAAATGCTAAATCCGTTTTATGTAATTGAATGCAATATTTTTTCTGAAAGTAGGAAAATGAAAGCAAATGCATTCTGTGCTTCTGATGTCTGAACATCACAGTGCAGGAGTTTTGTGGACATAAAACACATATGTATTTTTATTGGTAAGGAATGGATGTTAAACATGCTGATTTTATAGAAGTATTTGGATCTGGGAGGTCTAGATTAATTATCAGAAGAGTAGCTTCCCATTTCTTTTGAGAAGCGTTGCTATGCAAGGATGACTCATTCTCAGTGACAAAATAGACCTGGATGTGGCTTGAATAGTGACTAACTTTTATTGGCCAGACAGAATGGTTAGGAATCCAACAAATTGCTAAATGCTGAGTGGAGAAATAAAAAAACCCACATCACCCCTATGTTTAATTTGGTCCAGTCTAAAAACAGAATCAATAAAAATGTTACTGTAGTTGCTTTAGCTGAAGCACAAAATAAACAAATTGATTTTCCCCATTAGGAGAGACCTTGCTTTTTACAAAGAGGCAGTTGTTCAATTTTGGAGGCAAATATATTTTAGATTTAAATTCTTTATAAAGCATTCATAAATGCAATAATGACCTGACATGGAGAAGTGAAAGGAACAAAAGAAACCCCAACTCCTGTATCATCCAGGAATGTTAGTAGGTCCATGACAGGAATCAAATCCTTACAAGAAAGAGCAGAGTACAATAGTGAGGAATTGTGGAAAAGTAACAGCTCTATTCTCCAACAGATCGGAGAATTACAAAGCAAAAGATTTGTGATCAAAATTAGAACTATGTTGAATTTTCATTCTCACACATATCTGAGAATGTGTGCACTCCCCCAAACTCTTCTTTCCAGTTTTAATTACGTTTGCAGCCATTGTTCCCTCAAACTTTGGCACTTAAAAAAAACACTTTAACTGGGCTTTGTCTTCCTAAATATGTAAGAGTCTGCTGGATCAGGCCAATGGCCCATGAAGTACAGCATCCTGTTCTCACAGTGGCCAACTAGATGCCAATGAAAAGCTCCAAAGAAGGACCTGAGCACAACAGCACTCTCCCCACTCATGATTCCTAGCAACTGGCTTTCAGAGGCATACCGCCTCCAAGAGTGGAGGCAGAACATAGCCATCTTGGCTAGTAGCCATTGATAGGCTTGTCCTCCATGAATTTCTCCTTCAATAATTGATAAAATTTTCAGAGACCATGTAATTATTGTGATGACTTCTTGGGGCCATAGAGCCAACTTGATTTAGCTACTCAGTGACATGCGGTCAGTGCAAATGCAGGAGGCGCTGGGTAGCAAAAATGCCAGATGTTCTGATTACCAATTGGCTGGAGGTCTCCTAGAAAACATGGCTGCATAAGCAGCTAGGTTTGAGTTCCTCACAGGCCAAGACTTTCTCACTGGTTCTGAAGGCAGATGGAGCAAAGATGTCAGAAGCTGCCCTCCCAGTTCTCAGATATTGCAAGGGTTATTCCTCCCCCAGGGCAAATGCTTTTATATCCTTTCTAGGGCGGTGGTGGTGGGATGAAGCAAAAATGGGAGGCAGTTTCTGAGGGGTGCACAAATGTTTACAAAACTCATTTCCCTGGTTCAGCTAAGCTTTTATCAAAAGGGCAGAAATCTACTTTAGCCACAATAGAGTTTATTTCGGTGCAGAAATATGCTAGTTAAAGTTATGTGAAAACACATGTGGTGTTGAAAGCATTACATCATGTTGTCTCTAACAATGTGGTCTCATTCAATCACAGTTATTGGAGACCTGCTGTACTAGAGATAAACACCCCCACATAGCTCATTGTCTTACAATATGAGAATGATAGCAAGAAACAGGGCCCCAGATATCATCTAGCGTATCTGTAGACTTGCAATACTTAAATTCACTGAAACTGATGATAATTCAGTTTGCATTTTAAAGCTTCTCTATTGAGGGTGTTCTATTGCTAAGCTATCATTAGAGTTGAGACACTTCCCTGTAATATCCTCCGCCTACTACCACTCTGATCTTTTCTACATTTCTACAGAGCCAGCCCTACCAAGAGGCAGAGTGAGGTAGATGCCTCAGGCGGCAAATATTTAAGGGCAGCAACTGGAGCTTTAAAATACTTGGAGCAGATCCACACTATACATTTAAAGCGCATTCAACATTCATTTAAAACACATGGCATCCCCCAAAGAATTCTGGCAAGTGTAGTTTCCCCCTCACAGAGTACAATTCCTATCATCCTTAAAAGACTACATTTCCCAGGGCTTTTTTTCAGCTGGAACTCAACGGAACTGAGTTCCAGCACCTCTTAGGTGCATTCCAGCAGCCCTTTAGGGTTGTGGCTGTGCAGTGTGACGATTGGGTTGCTGCAGCGATCGTGTTGGCACAGTGAATGTAATTGTGGCTGCACGCCAGAGGTGGAAGTCGGCAGCAGGGTTGCCAAAAGTAGCTGTTCCCCCTAAAAAAAAAAAAGCTCAACAGCTTTGTGTGGGTGCTCAGCAAGTTCCAACACCTCTTTCTAGGAAAAAAAAAAGCCCTGACAGTTCCCATGATTCTTTGCTAGAATTCATGCGCTTTAAAATGTGCATTGAATGTGCTTTAAATGTATGGTGTGGATCTGCTCTAGTTCTCCAAAGGTGGGAAGAGTCTAGGAGGCAGAGGCTCAAAAGGCCTCAGCTTCACTTCCAACCCTTGTTGGGGCAGGTTGCTCACTTGCCCTCGGGGTGAGAGAAGGACAGGTTGCACTTGAAAATGTAGTGTGATAAAAATCCATTATACAACCCACAAGTGTGTATCGTGAACATTAGGTAGGAAATGACCGACTGATTGTGCTCTGTCAGTTGCTTCATACATTCTGATATGTCTATGCACACATCCCTATGCATGCTGACTTTTTTAAAAGGGTCATATTTACTCCTAGAAAGTAAAAAGTTGAGCATTTTGAGAGAATGGGCAGTATTCAACTAAGTCTTACTCAGAGTGGACCCATTAAAATTAATGAGCCTATCATGTTCATTTATTTTAATGGGTCTACTCTTGAGTAAAACCTGCTTGAATACCACTCAATGGATATAGGAATGTACCCTCCAACATTTAGGATACTACACATGGCAAATTTGTGAGTGAGGTGCAAGCAGATGCATAATCCCACTGTCCAGCCACAGGTTCAGTACATACATTTTGGTGAATGTGCACAGACGTAGTGCGTCAGCATGAAGAGGCAAGCACAGATAGTTTACCTGTTCACAGATAGGGTCAGCTGATCCAGGCAAGCTTTGATCTTGTTTTGTGCTTCTAGATGTGTCATGTTTTCTGTGCTCTCACCATTAATTGACAAGATGACATCACCTGGGCAAAGGTTGGCAAGGGCGGCTTTACTTCCAGGATTAATCTGCATGAGAGAAAGAAAAGTTTGATTACTATGAAGTTTTAATAGCGAGCAAGTCAGATTTGTTCCTCAATGTAAACTGCATGTGGAGAAAAAGCAGGTCCAGGACATTTATTGACTTTTATTCTTGTTGGGGTTGTGAGAGTGAAGAAAGCAGAGTAGAAACTGGTAGCACACTGTTTTTAGAGCTTCCCTGAGCAAGCAGCTTTGAACTGAGAGAGCCAGCAGAAAAGAACAGAGAAACCCACAGGAAAACTGCTGATCCATTACAAACGGCCAAAGTCTATCTGCAACGATTTCCAGCTCATAAGGATTGTAACTAAGGTTAAAATGTATTGACTTATTTCTTTCTCTTTCTTTCTCTTTAGAGTGCCATATGTTATGTGGCCAGCATGATGCCTATTTCGAGTTAAACAGCTTGGTGAACTTAGTCTCCATTGACAATAGTTCAGGTTAGAAGCTTGAAACCCAGGCCATGATTGTATGGCCAAGTATCACTGGAGAATCACTGGAGTCAATAAAGAGTGTTAAGGATGCTTGTGGAATCTGCTTCTGCTGGATTTTTGAAATTTCACTGTACTGAATTAGGTTTCACCCAACAATGTTCTCAAGCTCTTTGATCCAGTAGAGACTTCCAGCACCATGTATTCATGCTCCTTGTTTGCGAGAGCATCCGGCGGTTGCCATACAAGAGTCCACCAGTGCAGGATTTGTACTCCAACACAGTTCCATGGCCTGGTGAATAAGGACCATAGAGTAGTGGGAAGTCAGTGTTGCATTATGGGGGAGGTGTGTACTAGCAGAGAGGTGATAAAGCACACTTTCTGTCCAATATGCAGCTGAAGACAGAGTATGTAGATGTTCAGCTTGGGCATTCCAGCACCAGACAACAGCCACAGGGATATAACTTGCACCTTGCTAACTTATTAGTGATATTCTGGGGGTGGGGTGGGGATTTGCAATTGAGACTCATTCAGAAGCTAGATAAATCCAAGCTGAATCTTATACTATGAGCAGACTGCAAATGCATTTGGCCCTTGGAAACCCCCATTTTTATTGCCAAGGTTCACTGTTTTGTAACATGCTTCAGATCAGCTCATTCAGTTCAAGGGACAAATGAGAAATTGTTTCTATAATTGAAAGAAACAGTTAACATGGTGGCAACTATTCTAACAGCCTTCTGCCAGGGTGTTATCTTCCACAACAACTTTCCCTGATTACCTGTCACTTTCCAGTCATGCATGAAATATCATGCTGTTTATTAAATCTTTATCGCTTCCCCTCCTGCTGTTTTTGTATTAATGCCAAAATCTTGCAAAGCTTGTAACTCCCTTTGAAGGAGGCTAATGACACATCCTGTAATTTGAATTTGTAGTTTGAATTTGAAAGAAAAATGGGGAGTGGATTCTACACTCCAAAATGAAACAAAGTTTTCCTTGAACCATTGGGTATCAGAACAAATAGTCTTCGTGCACAAGATTAATCTATTATGATATAATGGAAGTAGATCAGTGGCCAATGAATTTGTGAATAATTTAACTCCATGTTTACCCTCTAGCTTTCTCCACAGTCATTCACAGCATCTGTTATTGCTTCCAAGCACAACTGCCATGAAAAGCTAGACTACTATGGTAATAATAATAATAATAATAATAATAATAATAATAATAATTTTATTATTTATACCCCACCCATCTGGCTGGGTTTCCCCAGTGTTATCTAATGAAACATTTCTCTGGAGTTTTGGTTAATTATATCTTGCTGTGTTAAGAGATCATTCTTATCGCAATAACCATAATTCTGTTTCCTCAAGAGATGTGTAACTTCTTTTAAATAAGCTGAGAATTATTTTCTTACAAATAAATAAGCACTTGCTGCTTAATATGGATCATAGATGACAAAACTTTCACCACAGTCGTTTTTAGTTAATAGCTTACTGTAACTATATACGACTTTTCTGTTAATTCACAGAATGCCAGTAATAATTTAAAGTAACAGAACAAATAAACAACAAACAATAAAAGAGCAGAATTCTCTGAATCAGGCTTTTCAGAAACGAATTGCATAGCACATGAATGATGTAAGATTGGAAACCTGCTTTCTTTAGGTTAGATGAGTGGTTTTTTTTTAGAAATGATTGAGGGTGCCATCACAAAACAAAATTAAGTATAAAACAGAGGTAGGGTCCTAGCCACAAAACAAAAACCCACCATTTTCTGTTTGAATTTAGCAAACCCCTCAATCCACAGAAGGCAAGCTCCTTCCTTGCCTTTCAGGCAATTCCCCTCATCTCTCTGTCTTCCCTTCCCCCATTAACATCAGCACCCAAGCGTATGCAAGATTGGCACTGCAGAATTGTCCATTGGAACTGTGTCAGGTTAGGACTATAATCCTGCCCAAGATTTAAAAGCCTTTCTAACCATACCTTCAGGTACTCCTAAAGTGACAATACTCTACAGGTCCTTTTCTGTGATGGCCCACCACCTCTGGAACTCTCCCCTCTTGAATAGCCCCCTCACTCCTTACCTTTAGGAAGGCACTTAAAGCTTTTTAAAAAATAAATAAATAAATCAGGCTTTGGAACTCCCCTAGCTATTTTGGCTGCTATCTAATCTGCTATAGTCTTGGGTTGTCTGTTATAATCCTACTTTATATACACCTCAGCAGCTGTATAAGAAGCATTTTATTCAGCTTCTCAAGCTTTCTATTTCATAAAAAACACTCCCATGCAGCAACCCTGGAAGTATGTACTGACAGAGTCACTTTTCTATTCAGATGTTGTATAGAATAACTTAACAATACTACACAGATGCTGTGTCATGAAACCTAAACATTCAGTCTGACCCTTCTAGCCATTGCCTTTTATTAAACCCCTTATAGGCCCATTTCTTTCAGAACTGAGATGGTGGCGAGAGGAAGTTGAATAAATAGCTTATTGCTGACTTTTAAAGGACTAGATTTTTAAAAAGCATAAAAAAGAACACCTGTGTAGCAACATATTTTTATTAACCAAAACACAAACACTAAAATGTTCCATAAAATGGTTTAAGTTTAGAATTGTCCCTAACTAGCAGTTCCTTAAGGAGACCAGACAAAAACTGTACAGGGGTACCTCGGGTTACATACGCTTCAGGTTACAGACGCTTCAAGTTACAGACTCCGCTAACCTAGAAATAGTACCTCGGGTTAAGAACTTTGTTTCAGGATGAGAACAGAAATTGTGCGGCGGCGGTGTGGCGGCAGTGGGAGGCCCCATTAGCTACAGTGGTGCTTCAGGTTAAGAACAGTTTCAGGTTAAGAACGGACCTCTGATTAATAAAAATTATTTAAAAAAAAAAGAATGGACCTCCGGAATGAATTAACCTCTTAACCAGAGGTACCACTGTATTAAAATAAGCATATGCTTTTAACAAGATTCGTTAACTGGGTTCCATTAAAACAACACAGAAGAGTTTGTTTTAGTGGATTAAAAATATCACTGACTGTTATTGATTACAATTGCCACAGGCAGTTTTGGCAAGAAGCAGATGAGTTGCAATTGACAATCATGCAAGTTTAACTCTCTTGGTATGGGGGTGGAAAACGTATGCAAGCCAAAGGAAAACTTAAAATGAACTTACATAATTCTGAATGAAGTGAGTCAGTGCATGACAGACACCTTCCTTTGGATGTTTTGTCTAGACTAGAAAAGTTTCTGAACTTGAAAGTTCTCTATTGTATTTTGTAGAAAGCCAAGCACAGCAGGGCTATTTAACAGACAATGGTACCTTCATTTCTGCTTTAATTGCAGGACTGAAAGGGATGCCAGGCATCCTCCAGCCTAGTTCCTTGCTTTTCATCTGTTTGCGTGATTACTATGGTTGGGTTGACACATGAGGGAAATGAAGTCATGACCTCCGAAGGTAAGATATATTGTTTGCATTTTCTCTGGTTTAGCATAGTGTTACAGACTGAACTATGAATCAGAAAGAGCTTACTGCGTGGCAGTTGGCAGACACAGGGTACCCAATCTGGATTGTAATCACAATGAGGGGCAAAAGGTTAGTGCCACCTACTATCCCTTTAGGGTTCCAGCATAGATCAAACCCTCCTAAACATGCTATTTACTGTTAAAATGGTGCTGCATGTAGTTTGGCTGTCAATGATAATATGATTTTCTGTGCTAATTATTGCTGTAATTTTTCTCCCTGCTTTTTTTTTCTTGCAAAATATAGAAAAGAGTCCTGAGTAAATCATATTTCAGTACAATGCATGGCTGGTATTTTATACTGGTTTGTTTGCAAACACCCTATGCTGTTCCAAAGGGTCCCTCAACTCCCAAGAATGTCTTTTTGCAGGGTGCATGAGGGTACAACGGTGGAAGGAGCCAGGAAAGCCTTACTGCATGAGTGGAGTTCTGCTTGCTCTTCTTTGAATCCAACCCGATGAGTGGCAAAGGAACACTAAATATTTCCAGTTAATTGTGCGAGCTTGGTAAAGGAAAGGCAAGAGTTGGGGTTGTGTTTTTGTTTTTTTATAAGTTCTTGTAATCCCATTATCCCTCCAACCTTCTGAATGCTACTACCCACAACTTCTCTTCTAGCCATGAATGTGGGAGAACAGGATCAATGACTGCCTTTGTGAGGGCTGCTTCCATCTGCTGATGTGTGGAGTGCTCAGCTCTGTCCCCTGGAGACTGACACGTTTCCTTCACATTCACAGTATAAAGCTATCCCTCTCCAGAGATTGCAAGAGCCTGATGCTAAAATGTATGGTTTTAGTTATGAATCTTGTTGCCAGCCAAGAAGAGCTGAGTTATCTCACGAGTGAGGAAAAAGGAAGCAGAGCACCACAGTGCTTGGCTTCCCCCATCTATGTCATCCTCTAATGGTAGAATTATATGTTTCAGTTACAGGAATCATACGGCTGTTGCCAAAAGCAGCAACCTTACCGCTCTTTCTCCCTTCCTCCCCCGGCAAACATTTAACAGTACAAAGCATATAATGTGCCAATCCCAACCCTCGAAAGCCAAGGGAATCAATTGGAGAATGGATAAAGAGACTCTCAGCTCAGTGACATCATGTCACACATTTTATACCAAAGGTTATGGGAAAGATAGGAAGTGGAGACATAGGGCTGGTGTTTTTGAGGGCCAGTGGCAAGCATGGGGGCTGTAACCAGGGCTGGCCCAAGACATTTCAGCACCTCAGGCAACCCCAGAATGGAGCTACCCCTCTCCCTGCCAGCATAGGCGCCGACTCCATGGGGCCTGAGGGGGCTCGAGCCCCCTCAAAAAAATTTTTGGGGGGGCTCAGCCCCCCCCCCAATAATCTCGGGCGCCCTTCCAGCAGAGCGCCGCCGCCGCCCCCCGCCTCCTCCCCACCTGCTCCCTCGCCAGCCAGCCAGCCAGCCGTGTACCCTAGTCGGAGAGCCCCGGCCGTCCCCCGCGAGATTAGGGAATCCCTGGGGGCGGGGGCTCCTGCCTCGCTGCTTCGCAGCACCACCGCCACTGCCAAGGCACTGCCGGGGGGAATTTCCTTCCTCCTGGCGGTTTCAGCGGTTTAGGGCCGGAGCGGAGGGGGCTCGCCCTCTCTTCTCCGGCTAGCCCCACGTTTCCCGCATATCACCTGTTCCGGAGCTGATTAATAGGCGCAGCACGCTCTCCCCTATTCGCTCACGAGGAGGCGGCGCCACTTTATTTGCATATTCATGAGCTTATTTATTATTCATGAGCTTTCCCGGGGCCCCCCAATATTTTTTATAAGTCCGCGTCCCTGCCTGCCAGTGAAGAAGGAATGAGTGAAGGTCAGCATTAGGAATGGATTGGGGGAAAGAGAGGAAGATCAACATTGGGATCTACTGGCCCTGGGTACCTTGCCACCTGAGACAATCACCTCACGTGGCTCCATGTGTTGGCCACCCCTGACTGTTAGGGAATGCACAAATGTAGAGCATTTTCCTTTCTCAGTGGGCCTTCTATTCAAGGATGAGCCCTAGTGGACCTATCTGGTGACTGTGACTTGTTACAAGAACTTTTCAAACCCATCTGCCAAGCTCAAAAGCCAAAGCAGGGGACCCTTATTTACAGGAATCTCTACTCCTATTGGAGTGTTTACCCTGTGCCACCCAGTGCTGAAAAAATATTTTTAAAGAGAGCCCAAGAGGTACCACATGCACCCAGCCCAATAAAGCCATTGTGCTTATCTAATTAAATGAAACAAATCTCCCTCATTTGTGAATCATATAATTAGTACCTCTTGATGCACTCACTCAGATGTCTCTAACAATATAAATATATTTATATTCTTTGTGTATCAATTTATCACTGGCAATAATATATATATATATTATTTCTTAGTGCCATTTCTGTAATTTAATTCACTGCCCTCTGTTTATTCCCTTTTAGAGCTTTTGCACAACAAATGGTTGAGTATGAAAACAATCCTTTTAAAACTGGATGTTGTTGTTTTTGCTTCTTTTGAATAAATATAAGCAGAGTAGCTGGACTGATCTGATTACTATACCAAACTATTAAATTTACATATTGTAAATATACTTATGTGTTAGCAGCATCACTGTCATAAACTGGGAACCTGTCCTATTCCCATTTTATTTCAAGGTACAAGGTTTGGACTCAGTGACACTTTCTATTTTAAAATGTTTTTGGTTGTTTTTCTGTTGAAAATGTCAAATCATGACAGTCTGCTTGAGAAATGGATGGAATGGTTTCAGGTCTTGGTTCAAAGTGGGAACCTTGATGTTTGCATATTATTTCCGCAGAAACTTGGAGCACCTGCGTCAGGAGAACAATAGTTTAAACTTTGTTTTTAAAATACTGATGTCATTACACTAACATTGTAAAAGTTCTGTAAATCCCCTCCATTAGGCTGAATGTGTTTTGTTTTGTCCAGCTTGGCAAAGCTTGAAAATGTTTAGGGTGTGTGAGGTTTATTTTGTTAAGCTTCCACCAAGGTCAGACCTTGAAGGAATGGAACAACATGAATCATCCCTTCCGTCTGATTTCCTATCCCAGATTATCAGTGGGACTGATTAATTAAAGTAATTCATTTTATGCACAAAGTCAAGATTATCTTAGTTTTCTGTGGGGGAAAAGCACTATTAAGTGCATAAGGTAAGGGTAGTTCATAATGATGTTCAAAAGAAGGGAAATTTAAAATTGAGTCACAAAGACCTGCACATTACTACTTAAGAAACACAACTGAATTTTCTACAGTAAATCCAAAAACTAGTAATTTATCAGGAGCCAACCACTGTTAAATAGAGGAAATAATAACCATTAATGCAGCTACACCATTTTTGTTGAGAAACACCACCCATGCTGTATTGCATGATTAAATTATACACATGGATTACATGATAGTGCACAAGTAGATCTATAAGCATATTCCAGCCATAAGACACAAAGGCTTCTTTTGTGGTCTCTACTGTCATAGCAGGTGCTGTAACTCTCCAACAGTTTGACTTCACCCCTGAAAGGGCACTTTTCCATTGTCTCCCAAGACAGATGGATGCCAGCCAACCAATATTTTCCTTGCTTCAAATTAACACTCAAAAGCTAGATTTGCTCTAGTGTATATATCTGTAATGTTTTATGACATTGATAGTTGTTGGCACATGTTCCCAACTTAAATACAAATGACTGTGATATTCATGAGCTGGAAACATCTCCCTTTAGCACAGGGGTTGCCAATGTGATGCTCATGGGCATCAGTGTGCCCACCAATACATCCTATGATACCCATGAAAGGTTTCAAGAAATATTCCATCAAAAATCCACATGAGAGACTGCTTGGACTTCCTGCTCAGCTCCTGTTTGCATTAGTTCAGCTCCCTTAAACATGATCACATTTCATGGATGCCAGGATTGGACATTCATCCTACCATCTCCTCTGACAGTGGCTGATGTAGGCGCATTTCCCCCATTGATGGCGAAGGGAGAAACCTGCATTATTTTATAGTTCTGTCTCTTTTTGTGCTTTCTTTGATGAAGCAGCCATTACACTATGCTGCCATGACAGCCATGTTTGTGCTATGTCATGTAGTGGGGGTGGGACCAGGGAGGCCATGGCCCCGGGCGCAAATTTATGAGGGGGTGCAACCAGGCACCTCCACAACAGGTTCCCACATTGAGGCCAGAGCTGTAGGGAGGCAAGCCACACCTGGGGCAGGCCTTTGGTGCTGGGCAGTGGCAGTGCCTCCTCATGGCTGGCAGAGGGACAGCTGCACTTGTGCCACCACCACCCACAGAAGAGGCAGGGAGGAAGAGGAAGGCGGGAAAGCAATGCCAGAGCCACGTGTGTTGCCCAAAGCACCTAGCTGCAAGGACAGGAGGTCAAGGCGACACAGCATTGCTATTGGCTTCACGTTTCTCTGCCTTATTTCTGCTCCCAGCTTGGGGCTAGTTTGCAAGGAGAGACTCCCTTGATTAGATGCTGGCCAGCAAATGAACTGATTGCTGCCCAGTCCACCAGGGTGTCAGGAAGCCGACAGGGAGAGCAGGTTGTTTGCAAGTCAGAAAAAGAGAGAGAAACACTTGGCTAACTTGCAGTTAGTTTCTTTATTAAGGAAGCAGAACAAAGAACACACAGAGGGCAATCCTGTCTTAACGAAGCAGTTGTTCGGTGGGGCATAGGAAGCTGTCAGCAGAAAAGCGGCCTTGAGGGAGAATTGCAGGTTCTACCTCCCCTCTGTCATCACTATCAGCACCTACATCAAAACTGGGAACCTCCTCTCCCTGTCCTCTCTTTGCTATCCCTCAAGCACCCTACTATCCCACAAGCACCCTACTTCTAGCACATCCCAGCTTCTCCCCTCCTCTGAGGTAAGACCAGAGTCGCACCACCAGTCCCCAGGCATGAGATCCTCTTCTTCTGTGCCTTCCCTGTGGGGCTCTTGGTTGGGTGGATTCCACCACTCTTCCTCCCTCATCCAGCCAGCTCCTGACACAGGGGGATGCAACACTTGCCCTGCCCCAGGCTCCAGCTACCCACTCTACGCCCCTGACACCATGCCCCAATGGCAGCAACTTTGTGATTAGCCCTTTGTCCAAATTCCAGATGTGCCTACTGGCCCAAAATTTTCACAGTGCCTGGTTAGTGGGGCTTAATTCTGAGTAAACATTCATAGGATTGCTCTGTAAGGCTGTGGTCCAATGCACATTTGTTGGGGAATAAACCTCACAACACAGTGAGACTAATTTCTGAGTGAACCTGAAGAGGATCACACTTAAAACCGCTTAAGAATAGGTTATCTGGTGGTTCTCTGGATATGATAAATTCCATTAAGACCAAAGGGTGGCAAGGAGAATGACAGAGAGCTATCAAACATTTTTTAAATAAACAAAAAGTGTTGATGCCTAGAGACCAATTGCTTTCCCTCTGGGCATATCTATTATGTGCTTGTTTAACAGATGTCTGCATTATTTTACTCACTCCTCATCAGTACCTTGTCACATGTTCCTTGCCTGCTACTACTCAAGGTCTGTGTTATTAAAATCCCCCCATTAAAATAATGGGATTTGTGCAAAACCTATCTAAATTAAGAATATATAGAGTTTTGCAGCCAAATATATTCAAATTGACTGTAACAATTACAAATAGAATAGTTTTGAAAAGTTATTCATTTGCCTGTCTTTGACATTTTGTTTTAGGATTGCTGGATGTGATTCCCATTTACTGCAGCGACTTCTTCCAGACTGAATGCAGCTACAGAGAATGAATTTTGCAGGCTGCATGGGGGGAAACACCTTTTAGCAGCTGTTTCTCCTTGCAATGTATGTGACAGCTTTATGAGCCATTATGTATACCTATCCCAAACACAAAATGGCTACAAAAGTGATATAAAAAAGGCAAGTTATCTATTTGACTTCAAAGAGAAATGTTCAGTCCTTTAAGACACTCCCAAGATTCAAAGTTCGCAAACTTTTGCAATGAAAAGACAAAGGAGGTCAGTATTTTTGACACAACAAATACTCAAAATGGAATGGCCTAAATAGCATAGTACCATGTCTGCTAACTCATTTACCAAGATCTGTATTTTTGTGACAAAATACTGCTTTAATACTAAAAAAAAATTCCTCATTGCTTTGTAATGTATATAAGACTTTTTTCAAAGTCCATTTTTCAAAGCAGCCTGAAGAAGAAATGGGTAACAACCTATTGTAGGAGTACTTTATATTTCAGTTTGAGATTAAATGTTCCCTATGTCTCTGGGACAGTAGCTGATGTTCTATATTAGGAAAAGAGCTTGGAATGTGTTTGATAGCTTAGCTTTAGCAGCGTAAACATTTTGTTTTTGGGGGAGGAGGATTCAAAGTTAATTTTTATTAACTACTAAAATGGTCATAATCGCAGATGAAGCTGCTTCAAAAGGCCTCTCTGAAAGGCAAAATGCAGCCCTACTCTTTAATTACTAACCTTTGGGTTAAATCATAGCAAGGTTAACTTTGTATTAACAAGCCTGTAGCACACAACGTGCCAAATTCTGCACTGTCTCCTCTCCCTGAAACTCAGTTTATGAAAACAAGATTTCAAAAGTGTTGCTGCAGGCGGAATCTAGTGCGACACTGGAAAGCTGCTGGCCAGGTGGTCACATGTCATGTGCTTTGTGTTTCCAGGTGAATAAGAAATAGTACCTCAATTGTTTTCTTATCACATGAGATTATTGTACTGATTCCCTTTCTCAAGCTGACTTTAAAATATAAAGTTCTGTTATTTTAAACGGATGATTTGTTTGGTATTCCAAAGCACTGTTGTTTTTCTCCTTAGGAAAAAAAAACCAAAAAAAAGAGTGCTGGGATTTTAAAAAGCTGGCATGACTACAGCCATGACTATAGCCACCACAATGTAAAGTCTGCCCAGGTTCCTTGCATAGCTTGCAGTAGGCCTACAAGAAAAATATTTACAACTACCCAACCATTTGGCACCCTCCTAAATAGTAAGGGAGCATCCCTCCATGCTTAACAGAAGTTGAACAAGCTTTGATCTGATTAACAGGACTGGCAGGTCCTGATGATCACTGACTGGCAAGATGGCTCATGATGGATGGCTCAGTCAGTAGAGCAGGAGACTCTTAATCTCTGGGTCATGGGTTTGAGCTCCATGTTGGACAAAAGATTCTGGCATTGTAGGGGGTTGGACTAGATGACCCTCATGATATCTTCCATCTCTACAATTCTATTACAGTCATAAAGGTAAAGGTACCCTGCCCATACAGGCCAGTCTTGACAGACTCTAGGGTTGTGCGCTCATCTCACTCTAGAGGCTGGGAGCCAGCGCTGTCCGCAGACACTTCCAGGTCACGTGGCCAGCGTGACGAAGCTGCTCCGGCGAACCGGCACCAGCACCGCACACGGTAAATGCTGTTTACCTTCCCGCTATAAAGCGGTACCTATTTATCTACTTGCACTTAACGGTGCTTTCGAACTGCTAGGTGGGCAGGAGCTGGGACTGAACGACGGGAGCTAACCCCGCCGCGGGGATTCGAACCGCCGACCATGCGATCGGCAAGTCCTAGGCGCTGAGGTTTTACCTACAGTGCCACCCGCGTCCCTCTATTACAGTCATACTTCAGGTTAAAGTTGCTTCAGGTTGAGCATTTTCAGGTTATGCTCTGCAGAGACCCGGAAGTAATGGAATGCATTACTTCCGGGTTTCACCGCTCGCGCATGCACAGACGCTCAAAATAATGTCACGCGCATGTGCAGAAGCGGTGAATCGCAACCTGCAAATGCGGGTTGCGTTCCGCTCTGGATGCGAATGGGGCTCTGGAACAGATCCCGTTCGCATCCAGAGGTACCATTGTATTCTATGGCTCATTCCGTTTCAAAGTGCTCCAAGCTCTGTTGACATCACCTGCTGCTGGTCTTATCACATGAATTTCAATCCTCCAGCACAGTGAAATCACCTTTGTGATAAGTTCAGGTGGCTAAAAGCTTCTTGCTTTGAAGGCCTCCCTTGAGCTTTTCTTCTCATTAGATCTGGCTGAGAGCCAGATCTAATGAGAGAGTTTCCTCCTACCTGAAATTTTCAGCTCTCAGAAATTTCATTCGTGTTCTGTTCCTCTCTCATCTCATCTTCAGGCCACTATGCTTAGGAACTCACATGTGGCCTC
Organism: Podarcis vaucheri; assembly: GCF_965113315.1. NCBI lineage: Eukaryota > Metazoa > Chordata > Lepidosauria > Squamata > Lacertidae > Podarcis > Podarcis vaucheri. Next base: position 60,970,140 of record NC_138760.1, read on the forward strand.
TACAATAAAACTAAGGCATATCTCTGGCACCTATGACCCCCATATTTCTGTAACATTGCAACAGTTCAGTTCAGGGGGCAAAAGTTGGTCAGCGGCTGGCAACTACGGTAGCTCAATAGAAACTCCATATTTAGAAGTACAGAATGCTGGATCCTAGGCAGAAATGATAGATATCCCTCATTACCTCTACATCAGCTTGCAAATTTCCACACCACAGATTTATATGGACCCTGGTCTGGTCTAGCAATTCATGCCTTACTTTTTTAGCTTTCTTAATATCTGTGGAAAACTCAGTCTGACAGGCATTGCCTAGACTGGCTGTACCTTTTCTTTCTTCTCCCAGCAAGCCCTGTTACATTTCCCCCTTGAAAAATGACAACAAATACATATTCACTGCTTTTAAAATACCATTATGGTAGGCACCAGGAATGGTTTGCAGAAAGAGTCAAACAGGAAATTAATTAGCTGGAGTGGGAGGAGTGCCTGAAGGGTGCCGGTTGAAGGGGGGGTACTCCTTCCATGCACTTTGCATTTTTATGTAGGAACATAAGTAGAGCCTGGTGGATCAGGCCCACCCAGTGCAGCATTTTAGTGTCACAGAGGCCAACCAGATGGCGACAGGAAAACATGCAAGCAGGCCATTTGGTTTGTGGGTGGTGTATATGTGAACAGGGCAAATGTAAGAGCAAAAGAGAAAACTACATCCACAAATTTGCATAGGTTTCTATTTATGTATTTCAAATTTGAACCACTGAAAATATTTATGGCATTTTGAGTTGACATTTGCATCCAAAGCCTATGCATTGTTTACTCAGAAATGTATTTAACTCTGTTTAAAGAGGTTTACTTCCAAGAAAGCGTGTATAGGATTGCAATCATTGTGTGGCTGGATGGGGGAGAGGGAAAGAATCAGATGCTCTCTAGTATCTAAATCTATGGTTTCTGTTAGAGGCATGTTTTGAAGTAGGCACTTCAAAAATTCCAAGAGAGAAGGACATCTTGCCAGTTACTGGGCTCCTGTTGGAAAGAGTTTTACTCATTTCTTAAAACCACTGTTTCCCTGTGGTACATTCACTTGCTTAATGAAGCTCAAGAAGTGTACATATATCCATATCTGGAGGAGGGATTTGTGATTTACTGAACTGTGGGCCAAACAGAGGACATTTTTCATTACAACAAAGTAAAAAAATGAAATAAATGCCATTTTCACAAGGAAATCCAGAGATCTTGTATGGAGCAAAAGAACCAGAATACTTCAGGACAGGATCTCCAATATATAATGCCACAATCCTAAAGGTAAGTACAGTATTACATTGATAGCTCAGGAGTAGCTGTGCCAGAATGAAACATAGCAGGAATAGTGCCATGCTATCTACAGTACCCAGATGCGGATGTTTTCACAGTGGCCAAACTGACTAAAGTGTAATGCTGCCTTGGGATAAATAAAATTAAATGGTGAAATAACTATCCCAACCCGTTTTTACATTATACAATGTCAGACCTGCGTTTTTCTGAAACACTTCTAGAAATCAAACATTCTAATCAGTAGGCATTTCAAGTCACCCTTCAATCATTTTCTTTGGGTGGTTAATAGTTAGTAATGGTTATTATTCATACGAGTCCTAAGCTTCATTCATATGAATTATCCTAAGCTTGTTTCTCAGACATTTTAGGACGCTGCCCTGTTGTATACTTAGGACTGTAAGCTGAGGTGATCAGTCCAACCCAAAACAAGTTAACTTCATAGCTAAGACCCACGACTGTCAGGAAAACTTACTTCCCAGTCAACCTGAATGGGATCAGCTTGTTTAAACCAGATATGAAAGTCATGCACCCCAGGTATAATTTCAGGAGAGCCATTCCTGATAAATAACTGGTCCAAGGATTGCCTTGCCTGCACAGCGCTCGAAAATGCTGAGACCCAAGCAGAAAAGAGATAAACAGCAGATAAATCCAATCGCTTCAAAGGCTGGAGGTTCCCTGTTCTGCGCTGACGCGCTGCATTCATTGGTGGGCCAAACACAACACCCAGTCAGACCACTTTGTGCAAACTCTTTCACTTGCTTCCCTGGAACATATCTCAGGCGATCCAGCCCGCTAGTTAGAAGCAGCAGCAGCCCATCGCTGTTAAAGGAGAACATCTTTTCCTGGTCCGCTCAGCTCGGTTCCAGGTTCTCCTTCTCCTTTAAATCTAAGTCGCTACCCAGCTTTGCTTAGCGCACACTCCGGTCCCAAATAATATCCCACTTCTCCACTTACAGCACCAGAGAGGAAACTCCTGAGTTTTGAAACCAAAGCAGCTGGGCAAAACCAGCCTCCTGCCTCAGCACCCCTGAAGGCGGGTCTTGATCCTGCCTCCTCTGTCGTCTTAAGTTTTCACAAGCCATGCCACCCTCCCGCATCCAGCAGCGACGAGCGGAACTCGAGGCGCGCAACAAGTGCCTCTGCGGGGAGCGATGCTCCGCGGAGCGCTTGGCGTCCCTGGAATGCCGCCTTTGTTGCCGTTGCTGCTCCCCGCCGCGACTCAGTTGCCTCAGAGGCTGCGGCGCCCGGGAGGCAAGAAGACGGGGCACCGTCGTCTCCCCACCCCCCGTCGGTTGAGAGCCCAGTGGCGCAAAAGGCTTGCTGGTTTCCCTCGCCTCACGCGCTGCCCAAACTGACAGAGTTCTTCGCCTAGCTGCGCGCAAGTCGCCGTCCCCTCAGAAGGCAGCCCAGCTGAGCCCAACGCGGGTCAGGGCATGGTGACAGCCTCGCGCCGGCCGGTGCCTGAGAGGCTTCTCAAGCCAGCAGCCCGCCCCTTCCCCCCCACACTGAAGAAAACGAAAGGGACGCGCTTTCTCCCTCGGGAGTCTTACCCTGGAAATGGTCAGCGGGGTGCTGAAGTCCTTGCCCCCGACCAGCCGGAAGCCCCACGGCGAAGGGCCGCTCAGAGCCACTGTCTGGGGCATGGCGGGGCGCCTCAGTTCGAGAGAGAAAGCGAGCGAGCGAGAGAGAGAGGCTGAAGCCTGAGGAGGGGAAGCGGCGCCTGCTCCGCTCACTCTCCGCTCGCTTCTCCCAAACTCGGCTGCTTTCTAATCCACTTAAAGCGACTGCTAATCTCCGGTCCGGCCTGACGTCTCTCTGTTTCTCCACCTCGGGGAGAAGAGGAGGAGGAGGAGGCGGAGAGGCGGGGAGAGGCGGGTCGCTTGGCGCGCAGGGCGGTCGGGGCTTCGGAGCCCGACGGGTCGCTCTCAGGTGTCCTCAGGATGACCCTCCCGCTCCAAGGAGCCCTGTTGGAGAAGCGGGAGAACTTCTCTCTCTCAGGCTTTCTGCTCAGGGCCCTTCTCTTAGCTGTAGGAGTTAGATAGCAACACACACAAGCCCTTCCTACCTGTTGTTTTCTCACCAAGGACTAGTGGGTTGCTCACCAGTTCTCGAATTACCCAGAAGAAGAAATGAGCAGCCTGGGCTATGTATATAGAACATTTCTTACCTTCTCCTTTCATAGAAAACTTTCCCCAGGGGCCTACAAAAGTGTGATTAAAACTGTCTGCAGGACAGATAAATGCTGGATAAAGCCACCTGAAAGCATACAGTGAGGGAGTGTCGGACTAAAAACATAAAACGAAAGAGCAGAGCCAGGGAAAATTCTAACGAAAACGGCTTCTAAAATAACTTGGCAAACAGTAGCTCACCTGCTGTCAAAAGAGAGAGAGAGATTATAATAGGGGCTGGGTCCTAAAGCCAAGGTCTAAACCTCACAGGTGTCCCCATCTGCTTTGTGAATACGTAAAGCACCTCTGCTAAAGGAGGTGCTTGGATAAAGTAATAAAATCCACAAGCCCCAGCCCCTAACCAGACCCCCAAATTAGCCATATCATAGACTTCTAAAAACAATAGCGTCACTTCCCCCATGCACAGACCTATTTCTGATTAGTTGTCTACTTGCAAAATAAGGAGTTTTGTGTGACATGCCTTTTCGCCTGCCTCTTGGAATGTAGCATAATTGAAGAAGGTCATGAAAAGTCTATGCCAGTGCACCATGCACATTTTTGGCAGGTTGGGAATCACCGTGTCTAGGGCACAGAACCAAAACCCAAAGACATGAAAGGAGATTCCTTAGATGCCCTCTTGTTTCAACCACATGCTGACATTGCATGTGTGGACAGGAGAATTTGCATGCAAACCTGCTCCCTGCAAGCACATAGACTTGTAGGCTTGTCTTCACTGGTGGCTGTTGTGCAAATAATTGATAAGGTGCCAAATGCTCCTGCAACCCAACTCTGTGACCTTTACTTGACCTGGTCTCTGTGCATTCTCAGAGGTAGCATGGCATAAAGAGTCTACCTGGGTTGCAGTTGTGAGAGGCTCTAACAATTCTTTATCTGATCCTTCTTGCAGTCCCAGAGTGTGGAGGAAAGGACTTGCTCCCATTAATTTCTCCTTTGCAACAGAATGAGTTACCGGTAATAGAGAAAGCAAAGGCAGAGAGAGAGAGAGAGAGAGAGAGAGAGAGAGAGAGAGAGAGAGAGAATAAAATAGAATATGTGATCACCTTCTTCTGAACATTGTCTTGGTGAGTTAAATAATTCCTGGCACCTGTAACTACAATTAGCAGGAATCATGGAAGTAACCTGCATGGAAATTATGGGAAGGAAATACATCAGCATTGCCAGTGAAGTGGAAAACCCCTCATTTTCCAGTAAAGGCAGGAACAGGAAAGTCATTCTTGCAAGGAAGTCTAAACAAACTTGCCTTTGTTTGAAACATGATTCTATGAAAATGGACTCTGAGAGACACACACACACACACAGAGAGAGAGAGAGAGAGAGAGAGAGAGAGAGAGAGAGAACCTGATATACCAAGAGATCTACTACTGAGAACTTGTTCAGGCACAGGTGTCAAAACTGGACTTTCTTCATATCTGCTCATTTGATTTTTATCAGATTCTGCACACTTTCAGCTTGCTTGTATCAAATGTTTTAATGCAATTTCCAAACATATATAGTCATGCGTTGAGGAACCTCATAATTAGTTTAGGAATTCACATAATTTGGGAATTTCACCTGAACTCCCTCACATTTTCACCCCTCTGATAATGCCCATTGAAATCAGTAGAACTTAAGTTTCCATTGAAATTAACCTGCCATGACTAAACTTGATTTCATTGATTTTAGTGGTTTGATATTCAACCCAATTTCAAATAGTGAATTTACATCAAATTACCTTTTCCAAGACAATGATGTAAAAAAAAAAAAAGTTACTTCTTCATATGTTGTGCTACTTAAGTAAAACAGTGCTTTAAATTGATGCCACTTCATTTTCCATTTCTATCACTCCCCCCCCCCATCTAGAGAGAGGTGCAAGTTTTGTAAAGAAGTGGCTGTGGTCTTCTGGCTAGTGGAATGCAGTAACTTATAAAATTCCCAGCCTCTGCAGCTTTTGTGAGCCACAGTGCCCCACTGGCAATCACATTTCCTTTCATTACTGAAGTTTTAAAGGCAACTCCGTCATTGACACGAGATAGGGCACAGCATATTATTAGAATAAAACAAAATAGCACAACACTTTAAAAAAGTCCTTACACATAAAATTAACACCATGGATATTTAAAGGCAGCTGCCTAGTAATAAACCTTTCCCAAGTGATATTGCAGTCTGATTGATTGACTGGATTTATAATCTACCCTGTTGTAAAGGCCCATATTGGGTAACAGTATACTAACTATTCTAGCCTACCTTAGGCAAACCTCATTACTAAGATATGATTGCTGATGCAATCACAATAGTACGCCTAGTATTGTCAATGCACATTTCAACATTTTACGTGCAGATTGCCCAAGGGGATTTATTGATTCCATATATCACTGCCACTTGCATGACAGTTCTTATAACCACTGGTGATTTGTGATGGCAGGATCTGTAGGAATTGTAATTATGTGGCAGAAGAGACATTGGCAGTTATCATATGTTGCAATAATTTTGCGTATCCTGAACAGAGAATGCTAAGCAAAATGGACAAGACTGTGGGCAGGGGGGCGGGACCCATAGCCATTTACCTCGCAGTAGAATAGTAAGAAACCTTATACTGAGTCACACCATTGGTTCATCTAGCCCAGTATTGTCTGCAGCAGGGTTTGCCAATCTCTGGGGGCCTGGGGGCACATTTGCAAACTGAAGAAACTCACGGGCAACCACACCCACACTGCAAACAAGCACAAGCCACATCCTATATTATTGGCCTCAATAAATTCTTTATTCAATCCTAGTTTCAGCTGGAAACAAGATAGGACCCTTTGGGCACCTCGGAAGGTCTCTATGAGTGCCTGTGCATCCACAGGAACCAAATTAGCAACCCCTAATCTACACTGATTAGTAGCAGCTTTCCAGAACTGCAGCCAAGATCTTCAGCCTCCCAGGAGATGCTGGGATTTGAACATACCGTACATCCTGCATAGACTGAGCAGCAGCCTCCCCCAATGATTTCTTTTATGGTAGTAGTTCCTTGTCTATGTCACTCTTTGTATGGGAGTGCAAGTCATTAAAATATGTAATTGAAGTCTGAGTCCCTTTTGAAAAGTAACACCTGTCTTACTTGAGAAGCATCAACAGAGCGTGAAATGATAGGCTGTTAAAGACTTTACTGAAATATAATTCTCCTTTATTACTAGTTTAGCCCTATTGTGTGCTGCCTCGATGTAGAAACTGCAGGCAAAGGTTACACATTTGCTCATTCATGTTTATATTTGCCATTAAAACAAAATATAGAATTTATTAACAATTCTGACAGCAGATGGGTGTGTCCCCCCCCCACCTCTTGCCTCCCCAGAATTTTGATAAACGCTTGTTTCCCATTCCTCTTTCTACTGCAAGGCTTTCATCTCTTTATCTCAATGCTCCATTCTGGTCTTCTTTTAAAGCAAATATCTCCCTTCATCTGTCCACAAAAGGCATGTGTTTAATACAAAGTCCAACTTCATTTACTATTTTTAAGGCGAACTATTTCCATTTGCCACCCACATGTTGAAGTAAAGGTTTTCTTTTTCTCAGGCGAATGGCTGAAGACCAGTCTTAAGCTAGCATTTCCCTCCATTTCCTCTGTTGGTGTTGATTCAGTATGGAAGCTCAAGCTGACAGCTATCATCCTGACAACAAGAATATGTTGCCCCATTGGTGGCACTTCCATATATTCAAAACGTTCCTTCATCAGCATCAGGATTGGAAGTCAGCTATGAAGTCTGAGGCAACACGCTGAGTTCTGAGATTAATCAAGATTAACTGATTTCATAATGTTATGAAAATCACAGCTACATCATTTGGTACATATAATTATAAGTACAGACAGAAAGTCGCTGGCCTTTATATTGCAATTCCACTCCATCTCCTTAAACCAACTGTATCATAGTGGGCTGGAGGTAAGTACGGGAACCTATTTTCCCATTTGGCACACCATTCTGGTAGGGTTGCCATATGTCCGGAATTTCCCAGCCATGCTGTTATGAAGGTGCATGGCTATCATTGTTCCTATACTGTAGTAGCAGGAAAAATAATAAACTTGAAAAAGAAAAGATTCTGAGCACTGTAAAACAGTCCTGTTTCTTCTATACGGATGAAATGATTGCAGCTTTCCAACTGGATCTGTCATATATCCCTTTCATGTTTTCTTTCGCAAGTAGATAGCAACTTCCAAAATTTCAGAGAACTGTGCTTTCCTATTTAATAAGAAAAATAACAGGCTCTGAAAAGTCATTTTTAAAATGACATCCATCAAGTTCAGCAACATTTGTTATAGTTACTTCACTCAAAGGTTCCAGCTGAATGAGTTTTCTGAAAGAGCTCTTATTGCACTCAGATGTAATGTGGCAGACATGAAACACCAAACTATATTTAATTTTATCTCTTGAGAGTTCAAACAGTCTGCTTGCAAGCCAAAGGGGAAAGGAGAATAGGAGGGGGATATTTTTACAGCTCCGCTGCCTTACGCCTTACCTTTGGGTACAAGAGTGTGATTTTTCTTCTTCCATCGCAATAACAATTTTGTATACTTGTGGTTATTATGTAAGCATCATTAAGGATGATGGAGCATATTTTAATAAGAACACAATTTTCATATTTGAAAAGTTGGAAATATCTTCAAGGGAAGCAGCTGACAACACAAAAAAATTAAGCACACACATTTATCAGCTACTTTTATTCTGTTAGTGGTGTTAATATTGCTTTGCTCCATTTAACACTGACACATTTCCCATCAGTGGGAAGCAAGCTGCTATTTTAGATCATTCAATAGGCAGAACTAGGACTGGAAAATAAAGACATGGTCTGCAGGCCCTTTCAAAGCCAGTGGTGTGGAGGCCTAGAGGGAAGGCAACACAGCTCTGGGACATGTTCAGAGCAGGAGTGATGACATGGCCACTTGGTCCACCAGGGTAATTAATGGACCCTCCTTGCTCTGATAAGTGAATGAGGTGATAACAAAGCTTTTCATGTTTTTACTGTTGTTTGTAACAGCTTAGTAGAGGATATGGGAATGAGGAAAAGGATCAAGCAGAGGCTGGGTACCTTTTCCTGGTTCATGGGAGCAGTTTAAATGGTAATATTTATTTGCTGGTTTCCATTTCTAATTAAAAGCTAATGGCTGCATCTCAGATGGCGGAAGAACTCTCATGAAAACCACAATGTGTTTTATACAAGTTGCAGTCAGAAGTAGGGGTCACAGTCAGAAGTAGGGGTCGCAGAGTTCAATGGAATGTATTCCCAGGTAACCATGCACAGGATTTCAGTTTTGCCACATGCGGGATGTGAAGGTAAGTATCTTCAGCGAAATTCTAACATGCCAACCACTACACTAACTAGCTCACTATTATAACTGAGTTCATTATATATTTTAAAAAATTATATCCTTCCCTTCCAAGGCAGCTCAGGGAGGCAAAATAAGAAGCAATAAAACAATACAAACCACTTTAAAACAATTCCAATACAGATGGGGGCTAGGAAAGAGCTTTGTTGAAAGCCTTGTTGAAAGAGGAAAGTCTTTGGTAGACACTGAAAAGAAATGGAGATGGTGCCTGCCTGATATTCAATGGAAGGTGCCACAACATAAAAGGCCCAATTCTTACATTGTGTAGAACAGGTCTCCTGCATTTGCAGGATACAGTCAGCACCAAGAAGAAGGTCTACTAGGCTTGTACATTGAGCACTCTATTTTATGGTAGTGATATGTGGGCAACTTGTGTTGGGAATCAAGCCTTTATCAGGAGAAACTGGCCACTCTCCAGGCACCCGGCTTGATCTCCGGTTGACCTCCCTGTCTGCATTCCCGGCAAGATCCAGGCAGAGGTCGCGATAGGCGATCCTTCTCAGTGTGAGAAGAACACCCCCCCTCTTTCCTGCCCCCCCCCGGGCAGGGGAAAGAGATAGACAGAAACGTATTTACATGCCTTTATTTCTGTCTTTGCAGCGTTACAGAAAACACGTCTGCTCTCTTCGAATTCCAACAGCAGAGAGACAAACTCCTCCTGTACTTCCTGTACAGCTCATATTACACTCTGAGCTAATTCCGGTGCTTCGCACTGTGAATAGACTGTCCCTCTGTTTCCCACGGAACAGTCCCAACATTCCCATTATGTTTTGCTTTCAAGCTAGCAGCAGCTCGCGGCCGCATTGCTTCTATATCGTAACAACTTGCACTCACCAGGAGAGACACCACATGCTGTGTGTTAGGAAGATTTCGGGCATCACATGGCAGGACAGAGTCTCAAAGATGTGGGAATGTTCAGGGATGCGGGAGAGGATATATTGTTTGATTATATCCTTTCCAACTTGTGTTAACAAATTCTACAATTTAGCAGAGTAAAATTCCCCTTTTTAAACTTGCACAGCAGATGCATTTGCTCAGGCTCGCTAAAGCCTCTAAAATACGTTTTGTTTATAATTTCCCCTTTAGTCCCTCATAAAAAGATAGACTCGACACAGTCTTCTATAAAAGTATAAAATGAGTTTACTCACACATTCTGTTCACAAATGGATCCCAGAAGGCAGACTTTAAGTTACAAAAGTAATATACACCTGGAAACTATCCCATAAGGAGAAGTCCCTTTGTCCTAAGCAGATGTTGCGTCTTCGACGAATGTGGTCAGCGAGAGAGATGGCTGACCAGTCCTGCTCTTTTGTTACCTGGGCAGGTGAGGTCACACCCACCTCTAGTCACATGCGGAGGAAGTCTGTCCCAGCCTAGGAGAAACAGGAAGTTCCGACTGGCTGGTCCAGACTTCCTCTTTTATGTTCACTCTAGGGATGTTGTACTTGACTGGTCTTGTGTTTCACATCCCACAAAAGATGTGCTGTCCCAAGTCCACATTCCCAGCCTGTTCACACTCCTGTTTTAGCAACATCTATGCCGGCTTGGTCACTTCCACAGAATGGAAGGTGGCAGGATCCCCAGGGACGTGCACTGTGAGAAGCTGGCTTCCGACATCAGGCCCATTGGCACTCCAACTCTGCATTACAAAGATGTCTGCAAACGTGACGGCTGTCACATATCAGGCCTGCCATGTGGGAATCCCTTGCAGATGACCAAAGCGCCTGGAGACAGACAGGTCGCGTATCCACAGCAGTGACCAGAGGAGGAATGACCACTGGGAGGAGTTCAGAAAGAAGTAACGCCATGGTACACCTGCATGAAGTCATCATCATCAACAACAACAACACAACCAGCCTCTCCTGTATTGATCTCTACAGCCACAACAGGCACTGTAATTCGCCAATGGTTTGACTTCATCCCTGAAGGCACACTTTTCCATTACCTCTCAAGACAGACAGATGCCAACCAACCACAGCAGGAAGCCCTCACCTCCTGCAGTGACGGATTTGGTATATAAGGGGTCACAGAATCTTTCAGGTATACTGGTCCCAAGCTACAGGGCTTTTTTCAGCTGGAACTCACCGGAACTGAGTTCCAGCATCTCTTTTATGCATTCCAGCACCTCTGCAATGTTGCATAGCCATTCCCCGGCATTGCACTTGGGGCTATGTGGAGGAGGTAAGCTCAATGGCTTTGGTTCTAGCACCTCTTTTTCTAGAAAAAAAAAAAGCCCTGCCAGTGCTATGAAATTAGTCTGTTAGCCAATATGTAATATTGATTTGATTGACATCCTATGCCCTTTTAAAATGTGGGGGGTTTTTTTGGGGGGGTTACTGGGTTGTTGTTTTCATTTTTATTATATATTTTGTAGTTTTATATTTTGATTTTGTTCTGTGAACTGCCCTGAGAACTCCAGGTATAGGGCAGTATATAAAATAGGGCGGTATTTCAATAGAATAGAATAGAATAGAATAGAATAGAATAGAATAGAATAGAATAGAATAGAATTGGAAGCCAGTGGAATTCTTTCAACAGTGGGGTAAAATGGGCAATATTGTGTTCCAGTGAGCAGTCAAGCCATCACATTTTACACCAACTGTAGCTTCTGGTTCAACCATCCTTCTTCCTTTTGTATAGTATTTTTAATTCTTTGTTAGTTGGTGGTCTTTTCTTTTTAGATTATGTCCACTGTCCGACCAACAATAATGCTTTGATTACTTAGTATAATTCAGTTCATCCCCATATACCTCAGTGACCCAGTCCCAAACTCAGCAGTTTGACAATAATTCAACCTAAATGAACAGCCTGATAATAACTCTTTCAAATTATGGCATCTTTGCAAGAGAGTTTATAGACAAATCTTTGAATCTCATTGTTTGGACTATGTCCCAGCAAACCTGAACCCTAAGGCAGAATTTACTTGAGATTTGAAAAGGATTACTTAATTTATAGGCTTGGCTCTGCAGAAACTTTCAGCTTAGAGTTATTTTGCCGTTTGAAAGGTTTTTGGAACATCCTCATGTGCCGAGAGCTGTGGCTGCACATGTGTGTTTAAAACATTTATAAAATGTTTATAATAATTTACATAAGACTGATATATAGCAAAAAAGCCAAGTGGTAATGTAAAAGATTAAATAACTTTAAACACTTATATACCATATTAGAATTTCTTATGCTATAAACTAGGAGTGGAGAACTTCTGGCCCACAGGCAAGATGTGATGCTATAATGAAAAGCAAGGTATAATTTCCTTAAATCAATTAATAAGAAACGTAGCAGGTTACTAAGGACCTCAAGGAGGGGGAGGGTCTTAGGCCTGCATATCTAACAACAAATACAAAATTTGTGCCTCTCCCCATTTGGGGTGGAGCCAAGGAAAGTCCCTTGGGAATACAGGATGGAATATATCTTGCCACATCCTTGATGAGCTTCAGTGAATTATGCTATTGATTCAGTACTCTGGGTGGTATTCAGGTAAGTTTGACTCAGAGTAGACATGTTGAAATTAATGAACCTAGCTTAGTAATGCTAATTAATGTCAATACTGTTGGGATTCAAGCCTGCCTTCAGGAGAAACTGGCCATTCTCCAGGCACCCGGCTTGATCTCCAGTTGACCTCCCTGTCTGCATTCCCCGGCAGGATACAGGCTAGGTCGCGATCAGCGATCCTCCTCAGCGTGAGAAGAACACACCACTCTTTCCTGCCCCCCCCCCGGGCAGGGGAAAGAGATAGACAGAAACGTATTTACATGCCTTTATTTCTGTCTTTGCAGCGTTACAGAAAACACGTCTGCTCTCTTCAAACTCCAACAGCAGAGAGACAAACTCCTCCCGTACTTCCTGTACAGCTCATATTACACTCTGAGCTAATTCCGGTGCTTCGCACTGTGAATAGAGTGTCCCTCTGTTTCCCACGGAACAGTCCCAACATTCCCATTATGTTTTGCTTTCAAGCTACCAGCTCGCGGCTGTATTGCTTCTATATCGTAACAAATACATCTACTCTAAATAAAATATAGTTGAATACTTGTTGGGTCAAATGTGCCCTTTGACCTAGGGTCTTACTGGCCCAGTTATATACAGAGGCTCCTGCCCATGCATCTGCTGAAGTTCAGTTTTGAAGGGCTCAGGCTTGTTATATTGACAAATCCATGCTGATGTGCTGTTTCACCAGCCTTTAAATGCTATAGTGTGTTTTTGGAATGGTGCCCAAGGATGAAAACAGGCAATTAGGCAGGTACATGTTACTTGGACATTTTCTTACTTGCAGGGCGAAAGGGAACGGGGGTCTGTGCAAACATGTTGGAGGCATGCCATCAATCAGCAGAGGAGTCAAACGTTCTTGTAACCCATGAATTCATGATTGCCATGTGACAAGCTGCAGGTTTTGGGAGACTTGATCAAAATGGAGGAAAACATCCTTGGGGAATGTCTAGGCCTTCTCAGGACACCAGAACTTTGCTTGTTGGTTAGTCATGCCCTGTCCCAGAATAGGATATGCTTCTAATTATGTGGCTTACATTTGAGCTATAGTTAACAGAAATGAGATTTATCCAGGGCAGGCCCAGCAATAGGTTTGGGGCTGAGCATGTAGGTCTAGATATTTGTCCATGTGGTTATTCATATTGTACATATGGAAGCAACAGGGTGAATAAAAACAGACTTCTCTTGAGATAAAAATTATCCAGACAAAAAATATGGTACCAAAGCTTTATGAACAGAACTTATTCCAAAACAGACTTTCAACAGTATTGATACATTCAAATAGTCCAAGCACAGTCTGAACATCGTAAAATATAAAATTATTTCAAACTGAACTGAAATCAAATTTCTTTCTCTCCACACAGACTCCATTACAGCCCAAGGCTGTGTTCTCTCCAGGAGAGACATCATTAGCATACCCTTTGTCTTTGGTGGCTTGAGAACAAAGAGAACGAGCTGACACAAAACAGAGATTTGCTACTGAATACCTCTCCCATGTGATCTAAGTTAAACACAACGAGAGGGAGTAGCAGAAATACATTCTCAGTTAATTATCAGCCTATTAGGCACTTAGCTCCACTGGAATTTTCCATGTTCCCTTTAGCAATACACATACAGAGTTATTCTCCATTTCAATGTACAATTATACTCAACAATCTCCACCCCTCCCCCATTAGTTCTGAACACAACTGCTCTTATATCCAGGTAATCACCAAAAGGGTCAGTATCAGCCCCAGTGGTGCTCTTTAAGCCTTTCAAACCTTCAGACAAGAAACCTATTGGCCACACATCTGGTGGCGTACAAAAGGAACAACTGTGGTTCTCCCAAATTGCCATCAGACCCAGCTGAAGAACTTGAGAAAATGAATGGTTGGGAAATGAATTAGCTTCTGGCTGGCGATGGGGGTGGAAAGGGACATGTGGTCCTATCTAGCCTCCATTTGATGAATAGCAATGTTTCATATCGTTGAGTTTCTAAAGTGCTCTGGCCCCTGAGGCATTTTAAACAGTACACATGTAAGTCAAATGAAAATGAACACAAATATAATGAACACAAATCTAAAACAGGTGACCAAATACATTTTCACGTATCTATCTGCCTACAGAACCATATTTTCAAAAACAAGTCAAAGCAATGAGAAGCAGGCATTTGTTAGGAAAATTTATGTGTTTACGCAAAATGGAAAAAAAGAGGTATGTTATTAAACATGCTTAACTTGACAGTTACTTTGAAGATATTCTTTGTATAGTTGCTGAAGCATTTTTTTCTACCTGTCAGTCAATGTTTTGCATTGTGTAGTACTTAGAACTAAAGCTGAAGGGCTTTTACTTTTTATTTTTTACAAATTCCTCCGAATGTCATTAGAAAAAGACAAATCCTTCACAAAATGCTTCCTTAATCATTGATTGTAACCCAAAACTGGCCTACCAGAGTGTATGTAGGGGTCAAAAATGGTTGCAGATTTCATTGTGTGTGTATGTTCACACCAGCAGTGCCAGGCAAGGTGTGATAAGTCAACAAGGCTGGTTAAAGAAGGTATACAGAACAATCTTATGCATGTTTACTCACACCACCTCACTTGGGTCAATGGTGCGTATATCTCTCTTGAGTCTCTCAAAGGAGAAACCATTTACAGTGTAGCAAGTTTATTTTACTGTACATAATTTTAATTTTCATCCTAATTTCCCAGACAATGATGCCCAAGGTTCTTAGCTGATACGGCACTACTACCTATTTAGGATGTAGAATGAATTGTCTGGTCAGTTTTTGCTCTTTTTTGGCTAAAAGGTCACTGAACTGAATAAAGATGTGGATAGGGAGTTACTGCTTACAGGTTTCCACCTTGTCTTGCCTCTTCTCACATTCCTGGGATATTGAAATGAGAGGTTAAATGATCATTTAAAACATTGGTGCTGTTTAATTATATCTATCATCTACTGTCTGTGGTCAGATATTAAGGAAAGGTCCATTAGTGTCACCTGACAAAATTCTCACTTCTACCCATTTATTATTTTCTAGTTTTGCAGCACATTACAAATCAGATGATCTGTGTTCTTATCCTGAGCCCAGAATGGGGAATCTATAGCTCTACAACTCCCAACATATCTGACTATTGGGAATGCTGGTTAGGTCTTTGGGGAGTTGGGGTCCAATAAGGTTTGGAGGACCACAGACTCCCCACTCTAGTCTAAGCTCCTATTGACTTTGCTTGTTGACATCCAGGATGGGCATAATTTATAAGTTAGTCGTGGATGCCTGGAAAAGTAGTAACAATGCTGGCACATTCTGAACAAGTCCGAGAAACATACACAGGAGGTAATTACAGGGAACTCGGCTTTGGGGTCACCAGGTCATGAGTTACCATAGGAAGGTCAGTTTGACAAATAAGGGCACAGCTTCCATAAATTATGCAGCTAACCAAATGATTGCACACATGCAAAACAGGCCAAGAAAATGCTATTGTAATTTTCAAAGTTGACAATATAATTATGCCAGTGGCGGGTTTTTCTGGAAACATTAATTACTCTTATTATGGGATTAAACTGATCCATTTCCTGTAAGAAACAGTAGTTGGGTGAGGAAAGTCAAAACTTCTAATGTGATATAAATTGCAGGATAGCACTGTGCTGAACAATGGTTCTCTGTCCTGTTTTGTTCTATTTCTGTTTCAGACACATGCATTACTGTTGTATTTTGTAAGAGGAGAAATTTTCTAAACCTCAGGAAGCATTTTGTTTCTCTGCTGTGTTAGCCACTCTTCATACAAATCTGAAGATCCCTGCCTTGGGGATTTAAGTGCTCCAGGACTGGAGAAATGAAGATAAACACAAGTGTGTTTGTACATGTGTGGGCATGCATGTGAATGTTCACACAGATATAGAGTGACCTAAGTACAAATCTAGAGCTACCAGGTCAAATAGTCCTTCTGTAATCAGTCTTGTGTGTCTTCTGGTTTAGGGCTAACCTAAATAGGGCTAAACCCACGCAGGTGACGCTGTGGGTTAAACCACAGAGCCTAGGGCTTGCCGATCAGAAGGTCGGTGGTTCGAATCCCCTCAACGGGGTTACCTCACTTTGGTCGGTCCCTGCTCCTGCCAACCTAGCAGTTTGAAAGCACATCAAAGTGCAAGTAGATAAATAGGTACTGCTTCAGTGGGAAGGTAAACGGCGTTTCCATGCGCTGCTCTGGTTCGCCAGAAGCGGCTTAGTCATGCTGGCCACATGACTATTGGCTCCCTCGGCCAATAAAGTGAGATGACCCCAGAGTCATCCACGACTGGACCTAATGGTCAGGGGTCCCTTTACCTTTACCCTTTAATTGTTACCTCAAAATGTTTGATAGCTTGACAGCTCTTTAGAAGAGGAAATTCTGCTTCCAGAGGCTGTGATTGGGAGTGAGCGAGTAGGAGCTTTTACTCTTTCCCATTTTCTTCCCTGCTCCAAATACTTCCAGACTGTTTTTGCTTTGATGGGTTTTCAGAAACATTTTGCAACCTTAGCTGGCCATCCCATGGAAATCACCACCTTACCACTCCCATACCTCTCGCTAGGCAAACCTTTTCCAACCTGGCTTGGGCTGATGGGAGTGTTCGTCCAAAAACAGCTAGACTGAGGGAAGCAAGTTGGCCAAGGCTGCTCTAGATCTTTAGTTTCACAGCTTTTATTAGTTGATTTAGACTCCTCCATCAAATTGGAGATAAAAGAGAAATCTAAATCAACAGTGAGTCATTCTTGGAGAAAAATAAAAAAAGCACACAGATGCGTCTAGTCGAAAGATAAGCAATTCTAAGTTAACTTTGTGTTGAAGATGCTTGGAATCAAATAGTCACAAATCAGTTTTCAATATGACTGCCTTTCATAGCCATGAAATTGAGGAAAAATTGTAATTAAGTCTTGCTTTCCATTTTGGCAGGGATTCAAAGAAATCTAGTTCGTAATATATTAATTTCCTTGCACGTATTCCATGTTACTCTTCCTTGTTTCTAGTTTAAAGTTGGATTAAGGGCTTTTGAGGCACATGCTGATCCTGAAAATGACAACATGTTTAATGCATTAAAGGTGAGAATTGTTAATAAATTAGGAGAGATGTTAGAACATAAAGAATTCTGTCTCTTATTAAATGAGCAACTTATGCTTTGGAGAATTGTCTAAATGTTTATATTATTTCTCACTTGAGGCAACAGAGGAAAGACTTAGGTTTATCCAGCTGTAACTCCAGTCCCTCATGCCTCATATAAATCCTAATATTTTAAGCATTTTATATTTGGCTTTTGTGTATATAGATTTTCTAAAAATTGAACTGTGAAAGTGAAATGTTTTAACATTGCACTGTATATCCAGGGACTGTAGAATATAAGCAGTATTTTTAAAGAGTTTACATAAAATAACTTATACTCGGGCATAGGTCTCACATAGCACACTAAATTGGTAATCCTGAGTCCCACAGGTACCACTTCAGTCTTCAGAAATTACATCAGGCTGGGGGACCTTGAGATGTTGCTGGACTACAAACCCCCATCCTCCCTGTCTCTTGGCCACGCTGGCTGGGGCTCCAGTGCTGGAGACCGTTGACATCTGAAAGGTTACAGGTGCCCCACCCCTGATTTCCATAACTGAATATTGCTGCTGCTGCTCTTCCTCCTCCACAATCCTATACATAAAAAGTGAGCACTACATGGAAGCCCTTTTCCTCTGTACCTGCACATTTTGTTTCTTAACTGTTTTCGTAGAAGGGATAGAGATGTACCTTGTTTTTAAATTGTGAATATGGGCCGTGCTGACTACGGAGCCTGGTAATTAATACCCTATGTCAGTGGCCTGAAGCAAAAAGTAAGTAAAGCAGCAACAGAGGAGACTCAGTCAGTGGAGTACAAGACTCTTTTTCTTTCTTTTTTTAATATTTAATATTTTATTATTACCAGCCACCAAAACACAAACAGTGAAACCCCCCAGGGTTAGGTATAATACAGTATACATATTCAATAATCTACATATTTAATAACATTCAATAATAACATATTCAAATCAACCATACGTACACTTCTATATACCTTTACACTCCTCCTTCCACAAGGTTTATTTAACTTTTAACATTTTAATTACCCCAAATTGTTCAAACCTACTCAAATAATTCAATATCTTCTCAAACCAATCCTCCTCTTTCTCACTGACCTTAAACCCTTTCATTTTATGTATCTTCACAGTTAGGTATTATAAAATTATAATATTATTCAGTTTTTTCCTCCATTGGTTCACCCCTAGCTCTTCTGCATTTTTCCAATTACTCGCTATAACCTGTTGCAGACAGGAGTACAAGACTCTTAATCTCAAGGTTATGGGTTCAAGCCCCATGTTGGGCAGGGGGTTGGACTAGATGACTGTCATTATCTGTTCCCACACTACAATTCTATGATTCTTACCCTTGTATAGTAGGGTGGATTCCAAACAGGCAGAGAGTAGAGGTGTTCACTCACTCACTCACTCACTCACTCATTCACTCACTCACTCACTTCTCCTTCTTCCATCCAGGCAAGCAAGAGGCAATGCCATGTTTTTGCTGGCCAGAAGCACTTAAAAGTGGTGTAGGGCTCTGAGGGGTGTGGCATGAGAAGGAAAGGTGTGTCATGGAGGAAGTTCCAATGGCCAGACAGAAAGGCCTTGAAGGGTCATGTTTTGCCTCAGTCCTGAGGTTTTCGCACGTGATATAGGGGCTTAAATGAACATATGAGGGGAGGAGTGTGGATGAGTGCGCTAGCTCTTCCCCTGGTCACCCTGTGTAAGTTCCAGGAGGAATATCTGCAGCAGACAAGAGAACTGGGACCAGATATGGTCAAGGGCCAGACAGTTACCTCCACAGTGTTTCACTTCTCTGGGAATTAATCAAAACATGCCCCACAAAACGAATTAATCCAAACTCACTTTAAAGGTCTTTAAAAGAACTCCAGTGTTGTACAAAACTAAGTAAAAGCTTTCTTTATAACTTCTAAGGCTAAGGAACACATCTCTATTAGCTTTCATCTTTCATTGAAGCAGAGTGTAAGGCACATCAAAGGTTATATGCCAAGTATTTTTTTCTGACATGACCTACACAGAAAGCCACTAATTTGCAGTACTTAAAGGGATCTTAATTCATCAAAATAAATATTGTATTATATCATTAAGATATGGAACATAGGAGAAGATTGCTAAGGAATATTGCTTTTTATGGTGCTTATGAATGGTAAGGCAAGGGGGGTGTTACAAAGATCAAGCAAAAGCTAGTAATTTTGTGTCTCATAAAATGGCAAGCTCGAATAAGTTAGGTATTTAATTCATCTCGGAAGCTTTGAAGATTAAAGTTTCAGCATGGCTTTAATGTTCTTTTAACGATCAGGTTACCTCCCTCTCCCCCACTTTCCAGAAGGTTTATGTCAGTGTACCACTGGCTTGAATGTTTCTTGAGAGTAAAAGAGTAAAATGCTTGTAAACTACCATATTTTGCCATTGCATGCGCTATGAATGCTGCAACATCAAAGAACTTGGCAAATTCCCATTTTATCAGTGGCTTGGTATTCTATCTGGAATTCTAAAGAGACACCCCAAATAATGAGCATCATATTTCTCAATGAGGTTTCATTTCACAACTACTTTGATAGGTATCAATTTTGCTACACATAGAGGGAGGGAGGGGGAGAGAGAGAGAGAGAGAGAGAGAGAGAGAGAGAGAGAGAGAGAGATGGGCAGATAATGTTGTCATTTGCTTTTGTTACGAGAGTATGCATGCTCTGAACATCTCGGGGAAAAGAGTAAGCCTTTGAAACATATGTAGGAGGACATTTTCCAGCTTATTGATCCTAATATATGTATATTTTGCAAGGCCTTAAAAAACAAACGAATTACTGCTTACTCTGCATCCATTGTGTTCCAATTGCTAGTTTTTGAAGCCACGATCACATGATGTTGGCCACAATCCATAGTGATCTTGTAGCTTTTTGGCAAATACTGCTATTTGTTGCACCCCTCTCAAACCAGCCTCAGTCCAGCTAGAAAACTGAAGCCACATTCGCTTCATACTTTGGAAGAGAATGAACATTTGAGACGGCCATCATACACGCTTAAACAAGTACAGATTTAACCCAACGTTTCACAGCTTCATGAAGAACAACAATTAGTGGGTGGCAATGTTTAGCTCCTCCTGTTAAGTGGGACTTGTTGGTTGTGTTAAATCAAATGGCAAAGTGC
Source organism: Podarcis vaucheri (assembly GCF_965113315.1). Lineage (NCBI taxonomy): Eukaryota > Metazoa > Chordata > Lepidosauria > Squamata > Lacertidae > Podarcis > Podarcis vaucheri. The sequence goes on from NC_138760.1 coordinate 60,990,682, forward strand.
AGGAACAGGCCAGGTGATAATCATGTGTACTTCCAATGACAATATTTGATTTTGGCCAGTTTTGCAAATAAGATGTAACTTTTTATTAGGCACACAAAGCAAACACCAAACACATCAGCACTCTTTAAATATTACCTGGTGTGAAAGTTTCTAGTCAATACTTACCCTTCAAGGTCAACTTTTCAACTGTTTCTGGGATCCGACTACTCTAAATTTAGGAAATGCCTCATCTTCTGAACTTCTTCAAAAGCTCCTTATTTCTCTGGTCCTGTTCTTTATCACTCTATTCCCTCATGTTCTACAACTCATTTAGTCCTTCTCTGTTGTTTCTTCATTGCTTGCACTTTTCTCTTGTATTGGAACCAGAAAAAGGACTCAGTTTGAATAAAATGCCCTCTGGCCTTATGGGATAGACAGTAGTCTCTGTGGCTCAGAACTTCAACTAAACTTTTGCTTTGCTGCAGTCCATGTCCAGTCTTAAATATAGGTTTGGTTCTGGCTTGGGTTAAAATCATCCTCTGTGCTGGATATTTTGGATAGTTGGCGCTTGTAAAAGTTCACTGGATGCTGCGAGTCAATTTTTTAAATGAGTTTTCTTGGATATAAGCATTTTTGGGGATGCAAAGCCCTGCGTCCTAAAGCAAGGGTGGGCAGGAAGTAAATCAGATCTCTGGGTGATATGAAATCATTAAGGATTTATCATTACTGGTGTTTAACAATGGTAGCAGCAGAGTGATTCTCCTCCCCTAAATTATATACCTTCCTGAAATAAAGAAAGCTGGAAGATGGTAACAATAATTTTATTTTTGTGTGGAAGGCCTGTTGACTCTTGTTTAGTTCTGGCACTTGAATAATAAAAAAAATCTTTGGCTCAGAATTCTGTAATTCTAAGTCTATGTCTTTTGCATTGGGCTCCAGCTGGTGGATCTTCAGGTTCTAGTGAAAAACAAAGCAGATCCTGCAAGCCTGAAATTTGTCCACTCCTGCACTGGCCACTGTTCCATACATTAGCCTAATTCAATGCTTCCACAAGTGCACTGTTTCAGGCTTCACAGATATCTTGAAACGACATGCACTTATGCAGTAGCTGCAAGTACAGTGGTGCCTCGCAAGACGAAATTAATTCGTTCCGTGAGTTTTTTTGTCTAGCGAATTTTTTGTCTTGCGAAGCACGGAATCCCATAGGAATGCATTGAAATTCAATTAATGCGTTCCTATGGTAAAAAAAAAGTCCAAACAAAGCCAAATTTGGTACAACAAGAGTTTATTAAGTGCTCTTTAAAGTCACACATACTGTAAAGAACATTTCAAAAATTGAAGGAACAATAAATTAAGTTTCTAAACATGACAGAAAAACATTTAAAAATCAACAAAGTGTACAGTACATTTTCTAAGACTCTGGGGGACAACTCAAAGAAGGTTCCTCTTCCACTCTTTGCTTCTTGCTGAAGAACCCCCTCCTCAACTGTTCCCCCAGCCACCCACCACACAGAAATTCAAATCCAGAATTTTTTTAAAAAAACAGCAGAGTGGCCCAATGGTCACAGAAAATCATAAAAATGCAGGGGGGAAAACACACAAGCTTCCAGATTCTTGCAAATCCCTCCCCAACACCAAGTCCTTGAATTCCAAACACCCCAACCCAAAATCCAAAAACCCCCCAAAAAGTTTTAAAAGTTTAACTACCACACCGCGTTCTATGAGTTGCTCCTTGAAGTCAAGTCGCAACTGTATTAACGGTGTTAAGAAAAAGGAAACAAACTTGCAAGACATTTTCGTTTTTCATCATGCAAAGCAAGCCCATAGGGAAATTCGTCTTGCGAAGCAGCTCAAAAAACGGAAAACCCTTTCGTCTAGCGAGTTTTCCGTTTTGCGAGGCATTCGTCTTGCGGGGCACCACTGTAGTTGAAATAAAGGTAGGAATTTCCTACTAGGAAACATTACTTTCTAAGATATACCAAGATGGATCAAAGTGACATTTCTTTTACTTGGTGACTGCCTATTTGCCTGTCTGTCATAAGCTATTTCCTTTTTGTTTATGCTGCTACTCTGTTAATTATTTTCTATAAATGTGTATGAAAGACACAGAACATAATATCTCAGCAAGAATTCTGAGGGTTAGAACTTTCTGGAGCAGGAGAGCTGCTCTCTGGTACTTAATCACAGTATGAAATATTCAGGGCACAAAGCCTATGCAAAACCACAGAGCTGATTTTGGTCTGAATTTGAACTCTTGCTAATATTTCCATTTATGGAGTTCGTTTACTTCAGCATGGATATTGCATTACTTTGTGGCTGTTAGAGATGAGAGAAATTTTTTATGATAATCCAATCAAGTTAGGAGGCTCATTTTGTACCCCCCAAATAACTCCTTAAGTGCTAGATTTATATGCAGTTTTCCAGCTGGGAGACTACTTAAAAATATCAGATTCTCAGTAGTGACTTTGTTAGATTCACTGAAGCTGTATTTGGTACTGCTTGACCTTCTATCCTTATACACTGTTATTTCAAAAGGGCTAACCTCTAACTTCTACACTATTAGCTGCTAAAAAACCGTTAAGTTAAATGAACAAGAATCTGCCTCATATGCTATCCTACTCATTGAACAGAGTGATGCAATCAAATCACTTTCTAATTGAAGATTAGTGATGATTTCTGGGTGCAAAGACCTGGTTTTGCTGGAACTGTGTGGCTGCCACCAAAAGCCACAGTCTTGTGTCTCTTCTTCTTATCTCCTCATAATATGCATTCAAACAAAGGATGTAATATGACATCAGATCTGACGTATTTTGTTCTACCACATCTTTCCAATGAAAGAGGAGGATGGGAGGTGTGGAGTGAAGCTTTTGGATGCAACCATGAATCTTTATAGACTTACAGAGCTGGAGAAGGCCTTGTAGCTCATCTAAATCCAATCCTCTGCTTGAAAAAGGATATCCATAGCTAGAACACGCATTTTGCATGCCCTTGTAATAAATATCACTGCATGAAATCACCTTCAACTTATCGGATATGCAAAAGCTATCCTCACTTAGATTAGCTTGGCACAGTGCATTAAGAAAGCTGGGGGTTTGGAGGCAGTACTGTCTCAGCTCTTCATTCCCACTGAGAGCTGAATGTTGAATAAGAAATGTCAGGCTTTGACCCCCTGCCCTCTCAATCCCCATTCCCAGTCTCCTTCGACCCCTTCAATTATGCTTTCTGTTGCTCTCCAACTAATGCAGGGAAACCATTGCAGAAGTGGAAGCACTCTTAACTAATGAAGGTACCCCACACCTTTTAGTTGAACCCTGTTTTCCCAAGGTCTAGGAGGTTCCTGGCTTCAGAAAGTTGCCCTCGCTGAGAGGGAGGATGAAGAAATGACGATGAGTGGGAGGGAGGGAGCACATCCATTCCCACTTCTTGCCCCTCACTTGTTTGCTGAACACTGAAAGGTAATCCTGAACACAGCTATTATCTATAATCATTTCGGATTTTTCTCAGTTTCATATTAGACCGTGCATGGCTTGCTTCATGAACTTCTTTACTGGAAACAAAGTAAACAAACATAGTGGTGTTTTAGATCATAATTAGATCATAATCTTCCACCCCCTTTGTGCTTTTAAGCATGCCGAGTCATGCCTTTGTTTTTCTAGTTGCACAGACTGTCAAAGATAGCCATGAAATGACCTGTAAAAGTCTAGGTCTTGCCTCTTATTTCTTTGTTTTTATAGGAAATAGTCTTCCTGGACCACCAATGGGCAGATGTTATCAAGGAATTCAGCTGTACAGATCCCAGACACAAATGAATATCCGCCGGAGGTTCTTCTGGACATCTGGAATGGTTTATGCTATAGCAATGTGTTAGTCCAGTGGGATCTATGTGCGCTCTCACGCGTGTTGACCTTTGACCTTTCAACTCCGTGTAAATGCTGCTCGGGCTTCCTAAATATTTTGCAGCAATTACAACAGAGTATCATGTCTCTCTGTCATTACCACTTCATGGATGTGTCATCAGCTTCTTGGGGTCTGTGTTTTGTAGTTCTCCCCCTACAGAGCTTGCCGTCTTGGCTAGACTTCATCAGATTTCATGCTCTAATCTGAGGTGCTGTTTCAGGCCGGGGGGGCAAAGAAATTTTGGTTGAGGCTGCAGGCAAAATCTAAAAAATTACCAAAAAAACCTGATTACATAAAACAGTTTAAGACCATGTTTTGTGATTCTTTCATCATAACTAGCATTGTGTGTTCCTGAAGAAATGACTAATTAGATGCTGCTTGAATACACAGAAGATGGCTGTCCTCTGCCTTTGCTGAATGGTGTGTTCCAGACCATCATAGGTGTGTGTAAAACAATAAGGAATTTGTGAAGTATGCAATCAGAATGCTATTAAGTTTCCAGTTGAGGTGACACTGATCAATAATTCTGGTCTCCAGGTTCATACTCTATCTACTTGTGCAATTAAGGAAAGCAAGAAGTTGATCGCGTGTTGTGCCATAATTTTTCCATCCCGGAGGGAGGAAATAATAACATGCATGTAGCAGTAAAGAATGGATCCACTTGTTTTGCCAAATATTATTTACAAGATACCAGCAGAAAAACTGTAGTGCTGCCATAGCAAATGGCTTCCGGGGTTCTGTTTCTTGAAAGAAAAGAAGCCAAATTATCCAGATGTAGCCTGCAGTTTCCTAAGCACTGCCTCTGCTCACTTGGTAGAAAAACCCATTTCAAATCTTGGACAGCAACTTTTTATGAGTTAGTGCTTGCTGTTGGAGCAGAATACTGCACCCGTTTGCCCAGGTAGGGATGGTGTGGGTTACGAATGGGGTTAGCTGATGAAGACTGTTATAACACAACTCCATTGCTATTGGGCTACATTCAGACAGCTGAAATGGCATTTTATTTTCAGCTGCTAGCATGATGTGTCTTTCCAGCTGTTCTTTTTTTCAGGCCTGCTGACGCTGCACCCTAGAATTAAAGAAAACATGTCCATACATCTCTCAGATGGAAGACCATGAGCTCTGGCCTGTCTTCTCACAGTGACTGCAGCTGGGAGGTTTGGCTTTGGATCTTCTCAACTCTTTCCCAAAAAATGAGTAGACATGGATTAGGAGACACGGCATTTTTTATTAGGTTTTTCTTAAGGCATTTGGAAGCTGTCCTCTAAATCAGTTTCTGCCTCATTGACTATAAACTGTCAAGTGGTCTTTTTCTGTGGCATAAATTCTCATCTGGTGTAAGTCAGCACACCGTGTGGAGTGTGTGAATTTAGCTTGGAGGAGTTGCTGGAAGTGTTTAATGAGTGCACTAAGTCCCCACTCAGTCATGAGGTTCACTGGGTGACCAGCCCAAGCTACCTCACAGGGCTGTTGTGATGATAAAATGGGGGTGGGGAGAGAGCCATGTATGCCACCTTGACCTCTCTGGAGGAAAGATGCCATTGTCATGTGTGCACAGCCTATGACTTCTTTGTGACTGCAATAGTGGACCAGAATTTCAGCCATTTGTTCGAACACTCCATTGCTTCCTGACCACTCAGTCCTAGGCATGCATATTCCAAAGTGAGGCCCATTGTGTTCAACAAGGCTTACTCCTCATTGCAGTCTAAACCTGCTTACTCTCCCTGCACCCAACTTCTTTTTCTGTTTGAAGATGACCTCCTTGGAACTTGCACATTCTTGCTCCAGGAAAAGGTACCGCCTCGCCTGCTCTGCCTCTCCCATCACAGGCAGCCACGCTATCTTTGCTGTATCAGTGTTGTAATAAGGTGAAAAGCTTCCCATGTCAAATCTGGAGGTGCAAAGCACAGAAACATCCTGTGGCATTAAGAGGAATTTGGCCCTCCCAACATAAATCAGGCAGAAGAATCTTACGGACTTCTGGATAACAGTGCACCGTCATTTTGGATTACCTCAGGGGAAACCCTCTTTTAAAGAAAATTAAAATGTATTGATTCTGATGTAAATTTTGTCTCTCCCAGCAGAGAGGAATATTCACATGAAAAACGTTGTGCTGTCAATACGAAAGTATATTGCTTCTACAAGAAGCATCTAGGAGCAGAAGTGAGTCTAGTGTCAGGCTGACAGCTCTTTCTTAGAAGATCTTCTCTGCAAATTTGTCCCTGAAATGAAAACCTGCATGTGAGATATAGAAAGGTGGTTGCATAATGCTCTGATTTAATAAACCTTATTGGTTAAATACTCATGAATGTGCCTTGAGATGATTTTATACCAGAGCCTGCAATTTGCTGCCCTCCAGATGTTGTGGACCCCAGTGGCATAGTGTGGGTTGTCAGCACCCGGGGCAAGGCAAGTAATTTGCGCCCCCTAACCCATGGATTTTAGCACTTGAGTGCAAGCGCGCCTCCCCAGATGTTGTGCCCGGTGCAGCCGGCCCCCCCTGCACCCCCCACGCTACGCCACTGGTGGACCCTGCTGGCTGGGGTTGTATTTCACAACATCTGGGAGGCACTACTTTACCTCTTTGCCTATCTAGTAAAGATAGATCTGCCCTACCAGTGTTTGTTATATCATTTGGATTGCGCGCCCTAATTCAAGCTGCCAAGGCTGGCGATTTCTTGATGGAAAGGCCACTGGACTTTGTTCCATGAAACAAATGAAAGTCATGTAGAATTTGAGTTTTGACGTTCCTTGAAGCACAATTGTGGCAAATGGCAGCAGTCAAATATCTGTATAGCCAACAATACGTTGAGATCTGCTAAGCTTCACATGCATATTTGACTACTTTAGCTCTGAGTATCTGCTCAAAGAAGTCTGGTCCAACCCTGGCGGGCTGACAAGGAAAGCCTGATGTTCAGCATAAACAAAGAGTGTCATGGTGGTAGGGAGATCGATTGCACACGTGCTCCAGCTGTTTTAAAGGATTATGCCGCACTCTCTAAGCAACACTATTTTCAAGTGCAAACAGCACTGTTTATTCCATTTTTTCCTGGTGCATTGGCAAAGTTCCCAGGAATGCTAATGGGAGTTACGTGCACTCAGAGGACAAGGATTTAGCTTGGGATGAATCATTAGAACTCTCTTCCATAGTAAATCTCTTGTAACACCTTCTTAGGCTTCTCTCCCAATGTATTATTTATTCTTCTTTTTAATTATAAGGAGAAGTGCTGCCTTTGTACCACATATCTATAACCAAGCAACTAAACAGGAAACTAAACACAAGTATCTGGACCCGAAACAAAGGCTAGAGTCCGTTGGTTTCCCTCCCCAGCTTAAACTGGGGCTTTCCATGCTATTCCATTGCTAAGTGCCAAGTGCTGTGGGTTATACCACAGAGCCTAGGGCTTGCTGATCAGAAGGTCAGCAGTTTGAATCCCTGTGACGGGGTGAGCTCCCGTTGCTCGGCCCCTGCTCCTGCCCACCTAGCAGTTCGAAAGCACGTCAAAGTGCAAGTAGATAAATAGGTACCACTCCAGCAGGAAGGTAAATGGCGTTTCCATGCGCTGCTCTGGTTCGCCAGAAGCGGTGTAGTCATGCTGGCCACATGACCCGGAAGCTGTACGCTGGCTCCCTCGGCCAATAAAGCGAGATGAGCGCCGCAACCCCAGAGTCGTCTGTGACTGGACCTAACGGTCAGTGGTCCCTTTATCCCTTTACCTTACAGCTAAAGAAACAGATGTAATACAATTCTAAAATTCTCTAACAATTAAGGTGCTTGCAAATTCACTCCTGCACCCAAAAACATAGAAATAGCAAGTTAAAATGCCAGATTTAATTTCCTTCCTGCAGTATAAGTAGGATACTTCTTCTCACGTCATATGTTCCATCCTGCCTAAAGTCCTCTATTATCGTTCCAATAGCAAAAAAATCTAACCTGGAAGATCTGAATGATTTTCATCCAGTAGCACTCACACCTATAATCATGAAGTGCTTTGAAAAGCTGGTACGCAATTATGTCATTGCCTGCCTACCAGAGGGACTGGACACATTCCAATTTGCTTATAAAACGAAAAGATCGACAGAGGACGCTGTGGCGATTGCCCTCCATGCCGTCCTTGCACATTTGGAGCAGACTGCTTTTTTTAGATTTCAGCTCGGCATTTAATACCATTCTACCACAACGTCTGATGTCTAAACTGGAAGATCTGGGGCTTCCGTTATCACTTTGTGGGTGGATATTGGACTTTTTGTCAGACCGCCCCCAGAGGGTTCGGTTGGGCCCTTATACCTCTAATATGCTTAAGACTAACACAGGAACACCACAGGGATGCGTACTCAGTCCGCTCCTTTATATTCTCTACACATACGATTGTGTCGCTACTCACCCTAGTAATAGGGTTGTCAAATTTGCAGATGACACAACTGTGATTGTGCTCATCCCTGAAAGGGAGGGTGAAACGGATTATAGAGATGAGGTGGAGCGGCTGACAGAGTGGTGCAGAGCTAACAACTTGTTCATAAATACAAGGAAGACAAAGGAGTTTGTGGTGGACTTCAGGAGACAGAAGAGCAATGTCCAGCCACTTTTGATTGATGGGGTCTGTGTGGAGAGGGTAACAACGTTCAGATTTTTGGGCATTGAATTACAAGAGGATCTGTCCTGGAGTGTCAACACAAGGGGGCTTGTGAAGAAGGCGCAGCAGAGACTGTACTTTTTGAGAATACTAAGGAAAAACCATCTTCCGCAGAAACTGCTGCTTGCCTTCTATCACTGTGCCATTGAGAGCGTGCTCACTTATGGCTTATGTGTGTGGTACGGAAGCTGTACTACCCAGGACAGGATGGGGTTGTGCAGGGTTGTTAAGGCAGCAGAGAGCATTGTTGGCTGCCCACTCTCCACCTTAGAGCAGATTTATGCCACAAGGTGCCATAGGAAGGCACTGGACATAGTAAAAGATCCATTGCATCCTGGTCACTGTCTCTTCGAGCTCTTGCCGTCGGGACGGAGATACAGGACGATGAAGACAAGAACAAGCCGTCTTAAGAACAGCTTCTTCTCCAGAGCGATCTCGGCCCTGAATGGGAAGCCCGGACTTTGAAAGTCATCTAATCTCCCTTGCTGTATTATACTGTATTGTTTAATTAGTGTTTTTATGGAGCAGTCAAGTAATTTCGTTGTCCCCGAAGGGGGCAATGACAATAAAGATATTATTATTATTATTATTATTATTATTATTATTATTATTATTATTATTAATTATATTGTGATTGCTTAATTACAACTTAACCTCCATATAGCCACACTTTCCTTTGGTTTCCCAGCCTCTTCAGCCTATGCTATTTCCCCAATCGAAATCATCTTTAAAAGGGGCTTATTTACCTATACTGGGTTTTTTTTGTTAATGAATCCATATAGTGTTGTTCAAAGCAAAGGTTTTTTCTTCTCCTATACTACTTGGAACCTTTCCCTTATGGAGAAAATAGCTTCTGGTGGGGTTTTTTTAACTGCAAAAATAACAGCAGGGAGTGGATTATAAAACCCTGCCCAGTACCTTAGTTCAACTCCAATGGATTCCTCTTCTAACTTTTTAAAGAAATAATGCAAGGAGCCTTCAGAAGTAGATAAGGCCCCCCACTTTAGGAGACTGCCTTTCAATTTGTAACAAGTTGTGTGGAAAAGCATAATGATCCAGTGATCCGATTATCAAAATGTCTTGGCTCACACACATTGGGTTAGTAGGGTACAGCCATCATGAGTAGTAGCCAGGAAGGCATGCAACTGGACATATACTGGACAATAGCAGAGCAGGGGTGGACTTTGATACTATGGCTCCTTGAGCTAGGCCAATATTTGCTTCCCAACCTGCCCAGCCCCTTACACCATGTCAGGCGTTGGGAAGGAGGTCTGACAGCTCTGGCAGGGTCCTAGAGCTTTCCCATCTCCTTCCCAAAGTTGGACAAGCATTAACTAGGCCAGACTTCCTCAACCTTGGCCCTCCAGATGTTTTGAGTCTACAATTCCCATCATTCCCAACCACTCGTCCAGCTAGCTAGGGATCATGGGAGTTGTAGGCCAAAAACATCTGGAAGGGTGAGGTTGAGGAAGCCTGAATTAGGCTTTGGGAAGGGGGAAGAGGGACTCTAGGACCCTGTCAGAGCCTTCATGCCTCCTTCCCATAGCCAGGAAAGTGCATACCGGACACTGACTCAGTGCCCAGTGTGAGGGAATTGCACTAATTCAATGCACTCTGTGTGGGACTACTTTGAAGGTGACCTGAAAACTACAATTAATCCAGAATGCAGCAGCTAGACTGGTGATGAGGAGTGGCCACTGAGACCATATAACACTGGTCCTGATTGACTCCCAGTACATTTCCAAGCACAATTCAAAGTGTTGGTGCTGACCTTTAAAGCCCTAAACGGCCTTGTCCCAGTACACCTAAAGGAGCATGTCCACAGCCATCATTCAGCCATTGAGGTGCAGTGCCAAGGGCCTTCTGGTGGTTCCTTCACTGTGAGAAGCAGAACCAGGCAGAGGGCTGTCTCAGTAGTGGCACCTGCCCTGAGGAACACCCTCCCATCAGAAGACATCTGAAGGCAGCCCTGTTTAGGGAAGTTTTTAATGTTTGGTGTTTTATCAAGTTTTTAATATTCTGTTGGGAGCCGCCCAGAGTGGCTGGGGAAACCCAGCCAAATAGGCAGGGTATAAATAAGAAATTATTATTATGATTTATTATAATCGGTCACACTACCATAAAACCGCCTCTGAGCAGAGAAAATAAAAAATGTGCATCTCTTCCAAGCAAAGCTGCTTTCTAAACTAGAAGAACTTCAGGCTTGTTGGGAAGAAGAAGTCTTTCCAACTTTACACATTAGATAGGCCCGAGACGATATAGGCATACATTCTGAAATAAACACTTGAATCCATTTCTGTATACTGAGAGGGTTGAGAGGCAAGCTTTTAGGTGGGTATAAAAATCTGTTGCCTGGATTTGTTTAAGATTAGAAATCTTGTGGCATTTCTCTTACCAGGTTCCTGAAGACAAAAATGAATTGTGCATAAGGAAACAGATGTTCAGCTGGGGAAAGCCAGTTTTGAAGCCAGTGTGTTGCTATGTTAATTTATATTAATGGAAAACATGATCCAGGAATGATGCAAAATGACAGGAATGTTCCAATTGGAAAACAGAGACAACGTAAAGACTTCCAGGACCTCATGTTACATATACAAAAGCAGAAAAAGCAGGGACAGATACTAATTTAGCCTTCTCACAGCAGGAAACCGAGGCCCAACTTTAGGAAAGCCCACATTTACTTGTGTGTATGTTTATATGGACATCCTTTATTTCATACCACCTTTCATAAATTAGCAGCATGGTGAATTACAATAAAAATATCAAAATGCAATAAAATGAAAAAAGACCTAGAAACAAACACAAACAACCCCAAAAATCATATTCTGATGAAATATTGAAAGTGCTAAATCAGTGCCTAACTGCAGTAACTGGTGGGCTGGAGGCAAATAAACTGAACCTCAATTAAAAAAAAAAAAAAGAAGGCGGTACCACAGGACGGGTTCGTTTTCCCCAAGGAGTGTGTTCATCCGCTGTCAGAAGGTGCCACAGTTTCCCTAAAGCAACAGGTTGGCCCTTGAGGGTGCTCCATGATCCATCTTTGCCACCGAAGGCACATTTTGCTTTTGTGATATGGAATACCCTTTAACAGTCTATGCTGGTATGCCATCTGCAATACTCCCTGGGCAGAGACTTCCATCCCTCAGTGATCCATGCTCTGATAACTTCCAGGTTAGATTGTGCCAGGAGCAAGCCACCCAGCAGTGAATCACACAAAGTAAGTGGAGTTAACTCTTCATTAGAAAAAGAAAAGAAAACAGAATCTGCTCAAGAGTGTCATGCCTAACAAACACAGCAACTCTTCTTTGGCAGGTCTTGCCCCTATGAAGCTGTTGTGGAGACTGAAGGTCCTCATCTCCTCACAGCTGTCTAAGTCCCCTCCTCTTCAGGGTTTGCCCCCAAGCAATCTGAGACTACACCTGCATGTCAGGCTTTGCTCCTCCCGCTTCATGTCTCTTCTGGTTCTGGGAGACCAGCAGGGAGGGGAGCTTGTCACAGCAGGAGGAGGCGACACCTGTGCCTCTTCACCAGCCAGACTCATCTCTGCCTCTTGGCCTCCCTCCTCTTCTGCTTCAGCTTCTGCCTCTGACAGTCTGCTCCCTCTTCTCCTTCTGACCACTTGTCATTGTCCTACCACCAATGCCCTGGCTCTGAGCCTTCTTCCCTTGGGGGTTCCCCAGATGGTTCCTCCCACCATTACTCTGCACCCAACCATTCCATGACAGATTGCTATAGTTCACTCTATGTGTGGCTGTCTTTGAAGCTGGTACAATAAACTGTAGTTCAGAACATGATAGCTAGATTACTGCCCGGGTGCTATTATCATATTATACCAGTTGCACTGGTTTTGAGTTCATTTCTGAGCCCAATGCAAAACCCTTTATGGCTCTGGACCAAGATACTTGTATTGCTGCCTGTATGTACCGTACCTTCCCACTCATTAATATCTTCAGTAGAGGGATGTAAAATATTCCTGTCTCAGATTCTGTAGAGCCACTGTTTATAATGCTAAGTGAGATAGACCAGTGGTTTGACTCCGTATAAGGCAGTTTTCTGTGTTCCAATAGACATATGCACGTCCCCCATCACTTTGTCCATATACTCTCCTGGTGCATATGTGTCTCTTTCAAGGGAGGTTGCATATATTTGAGTGACTTTCTCTAGAATCTCATTCCCATCCCAATTAAAGGACTCAGCAGCATATAGCACTTTCTGCAACCACATCACAGTGGTTCCACCAGCCAGGATGTCAGTGCATCAGTGGTGGTTCTGGAAGGTATTAAACATATTGGCAGTGATGGCAGGACCAGGGCCAAATCTAAACCATGGGAATGAAGTTAGCAATGGCAATGCTGATTTTGTGCTGATGTGTACCATCTGACTTGCCACAGTGCTACAACAGTTGCTCTCTGAAATTAAAGCATGTTTGAGTGGATCAGATCTGATTATTGTGTGAAACAACCACAGCATTGCTTGCATGCCTGCTGCTAGCTGTTTTGGCAGTCTGTTCCTGCAGAAGGTTGATCACACAAAATATGGTTTCAGCTGCTCTGAACTATTTGGCATGGTGTCATTAGTTTTCAGGAGACAGTTCAGCCTGAGAATTCTATGCTACAATTGTGTAGAAAGGGATGGCAGTGTAAAAACAGACAAACACTGTCAATAGCCTTCCTTCCAAACCCCTTGCCCTCAAATAAACCCAACTCTTCTGCCTTCTCACCTTCTGCCTCCGCCCCCATAACAAATGCCCTAATTGAAAAATCACTGAATGCATTGTGAATGATTGTTAGCTCCTAACTCTAATAGTCATCTTCACAACAGTCTTTGACATCCTCCTACCTTAGAATGACTTCAGCTTTAACTCAGCAGACAATGATATGTAGTGTCAAGGGATTCACAGCATCTGAAACCACCCCGCCAAAAAAAACCCCAAATCCCCAAACATAAACATGTTGCTGGACCAGAAAGTCTATTTCTGATTCTTGTTCCTTTTTGGCCGTGGGCCAGTTTCCATATTAACTGCCTTTGTGTAGAATAAGCATGCTCAACGAACGGATTGCAACGGCCTCGGACCACAATAAATTGCCTTTGGCTCATCTCATATTTCAACATTATTCCCTGAAAATGCCTCTGGTGTTAGGGAACTATCTTCCTGCGACTGTGCGAAGCACTCATTAGCTGTCTCTGGAGCAGTCTGAGCTCAGTGGGGAAGTAGAAGAGGGGAGAGTTGCTGATTGGTTCTAACTCTTCTCAGTTGGCAAGTTGTCTACTTCTACGCTATTCATAATGTGGGCATACCCAATTAGCTGGCCTGCACTGGGTGTACTTTTCCCCTTCAGAATCCTGAAGAAACTAGCCACTACCTTGGAGCTATCGTTTCAGCCAGTGGCGTAGCGTGGGTTGTGAGCACCCGGGGCAAGGCAAGTAATTTGTGCCCCCTAACCCGTGGATTTGCGCCCCTAACCCGTGGATTTGCGCCCCCTAACCCTAACCCCCAGATGTTGTGCCCGGTGCGGCCGGCCCCCCCTGCACCCCCCACGCTACGCCACTGGTTTCAGCCATGGACTTCTGGGCATCAGCTTCCTGGTCTTTATTTCTTGCGTGTTGCAGTGAAGAGAGGGAATAATAAAATCACAGAACTATAGAATCTGAAGAAATCGTGAGGGTTGTCAAGCCCAACTACCTTCAATGCAGGAATCTTTTGCCCAATATGCCCTAAGATTAAGAATCTCATGCTCTACTGACTGATCAAGATGTAATCTGTCAAGATGTAAGCAAGTGTATGACTCCAGAACAAAACAAGCTCTAAAGATGCCAATCCCACAATCAGGGGAAATGGTACAGAAGGACCACAAGCTCAGTGTTGTCTACAGCACTCTGGTATCCTCCATATGTTCTTTGATTACAGCTCCCATCATTCTTCATGATCTGGATCTGGAGTTCAACAACATATGGGTGAAGCTGGTCCACACTGACTTGCAGCGACTATTCATGATTCTGGATAAGTGTCTCTCCCAGACCTTTGCATGCACTGATCTGCATCCCTTCATGATCTGGCCGATACCTAAGCAAGCTCTTGAAAAACTTGTTCCATTTTGTATTGTCTTTAGCTTCCATATTTCATTGCCGTCACATTGAATGGGAACCAAACCAAGGTGCTAGAAATCAAATTTAGCATCTGAGTATTCAAATGAGTTCCAGCAGTTTATACCTGGTGAGGATCTGACTTAGCTTCCTCCTGAGCTTTGTGCAAGCATTTCAGATGCTGTATGCAGGCATGCTTCTTCTCTCACAGACATGGTGACATAGGTTTCCATTCCAAAGCTTAGTGGAAACTGTGTGAGCAGATGGAAAAAAACAATAATGGCCCAACGTCTGTTGCTGTGGGAACACCAAAAATATCAAAGGGTTACAGTGAAGAAGGCTGACATCTTGAGCCGGCCACATAGTGAGCTCTGGTCTTGGAAAACTAAGAAGCTAAATATGAATGACTAATTACCACTTTCATTCACTTGCTAGTCTCTTAATTCACTCTGACCTTTTCCATATAAATTGCTGCTCTCATCAACTTCTGGAAGACGTTTGACCTGCAGTCTGCATATTTACAGTTACCCCTCTGTTTATAAGCAAGACAACATACACTATGCTGCCTTCACTTTTATTTTGTCTTTCTCTGGTGTGTCTTCTATGAAATAGTGCCCATTCCCAGAAAACAAAGTCGGAAACTTGGAACAGGAACCTGATAAACACAGGCACACTTAAGAGCATTGTGTCATTTTAGCTTGCAATGACATTAGAAAATGTGGAATTCCTCGGCACGGCTTTTTTAAAATAAAAAATGCCACTTTTTAGAATATATTTAATTACTATACATCCAGCCCTTCAGTTTTCCTGCACAAGTGATATCTGACATACACATAGCACAGAGTCAATAGTTTATTTACAGTAGGGTTGCTGCTGTTGAAGATTCCCCCATCAAATAAAAAACAACAACAGGATTTTGGCAGGGAGGGATCCTTCTGAATTTACTCTCGTGAATTCTGTTGCTCTCTTGAATACATCACAATCGCCTGGAGCGCTGTGATGTTTTCACTCGCTGACTCTTGCGCTTGTTGTTCTCTGTGCACAAAGTCATAGTGGCGGTGGTTCTTAGTTGGCTGGGGCGCGAGGTGTCTTGTCATAGCCTGTGCCAGCTCATCGAAACTGCATGCCTCTGTGTCCCTGGGTGCCATCAGACCTTCCAGTAGAGTGATGGCGGAACTTCCCAGCACTGTCAGTAGCACTTCCACCTTGTCTGCCTCCCTAGTGAAGCCTTGTAGTCGGGCATAGCTCCTTATTCAGCGGAGCCACTGCGGCCATTCTGCAGGATGGCTCATATCGAAGTCCGGTGGTGGCCAACTATGACTGGTGGCCATCCTCAGACCTGGAGCAGTCACTTGTGCGATTGTGGGTGGTTGCGAAGAAGCGGCAGGCACGGTCTTGTTTCCAGGACTATTTACTGAGTCCAGCGGGGCAGTAAGGTCACGCTTACTGCGAGGTGGCAGGCGGTGGTGCTGCGGTGCGGTCTTGGGCCTCTGGCAGCCGACGGGAGCTCATACATCCCATCCTCATTGCCAATGTTAAATGTTCGGAAAAGTCAGAAGCCCAAGGCAGTATAAGTTCCTCAACTACGTTTATTCAACATTGTCAGTGACAATGGCTCACTCATAGGAAAACAAAACCCGAACTCACAGGACTACACAATAAAAGCCCCAACATGAACTGACCATTGACAGTTGACAGTTGAAAGTGCATGCGCTTACTTGCCATTAGAACATTCGTCTACCAACAATTATATGATTGGTTAGAGTAGTAGATAGGTAGCCGTGTTGGTCTGCCATAGTCAAAATAAAAAAAATTCCTTCCAGTAGCACCTTAAAGACCAACTAAGTTAGTTCTTGGTATGAGCTTTCGTGTGCATGCACACTGCACACTGTGTATCTGAAGAAGTGTGCATGCACACGAAAGCTCATACCAAGAACCAACTTAGTTGGTCTTTAAGGTGCTACTGGAAGGAATTTTTTTTATTATGATTGGTTAGAACGCACCTCGTAACATAAAAAGTGCTAAACCCAATACATAACAGTGATGCTAAGGGAATCATATGTGCCAGGAGTTGCCAACCTTTTTGAGCCAAAGGAGCATCAAAAAAGTTCTAGTTTTAGTTACAAATGACTGCCATGGGCACTAGGCCAGATAGATCACAAAATGGCTGCCATGGGGGAACTGCATAGCACAAAATGGCTGATGTGGAGCATGTGGCATGAGAGAAAATGGTTGCCATGGGATAATGGGTCTACAAGAGCAGAAAAAGATACCTCACCAACCCTTAACCCCACATCAGCCACCCCATCAATGTCGGCGGCGGGGTGGGCCCACAGAGATAAGCTCTTTGTTCAGAACAGATGGGAGGGTGAGCATTCAATCCTGGCATCCAATGAAACATAGGCATGTTAATCAGACGCGTTCGACGTAAGAGCAACTGAGGCAGTGCAGACAAGAACTGAGCAGGAAAAGCGAACAGTCTCTTGTGTGCTGTGGATTTCTGAGGAAACAGTTACTGAAACCTTTTGTGGGTGCCACTGGAGATACCGGTAGGCCCAGCTGTGCTTATAAACCTTGATAATAAATAATGCTTAAATGAAGAGACTTTTTTAAAAAAAAATGCTGGCAGGGAGCCTTTTTTGAATAATTTACAGTGTACAGCAGGAGGCAATGGAGCAAAAAACAAACAAATCCTTTAACTGTTAGTTTGGCTTGCACCCTGGAGGCTTGTGTCAACAATTAGAGCTGGGCACCAAAATACTAAAAATATGTCTGGGCTCTTCTATTTGTGCTGGGGGCTCACACAATTGTATGCTCCTCCATACAAAAAGGTATTTCAACACCAACAAGTTTCTGTTCACTGCTTCCCACAAAGGTTGTTGCAGAGCTGGAAAAGAGGCATAAAAGGCACCTCTGGGTGGCATACAATCAATCTGTATGTGTAAATTAAGATGGATGTATTGGTGTTTATTGTATTTACGGTCCCTTACAAGGGACCACTCTGCCTCCACCAGTCCAAAACCAGAAAGTATATCAAATTGCATTGCCTATATGCCTACCATAGTTTGGTCTGAGATTGAAATGAACCCAAAGAATTCAGCATGTACATATGCATCCCCATCACTGTCAACCACAGATCTCATACCAAGAGACAGTCCTATGCTAGAAATGTATGCTGCTTCATCTGCTAAAACTGAGAGTCTCCCTCAAAATTTGGCCACACAAATTTATTAACTCATTCTGTGCCTTCTTGCAAATGTGTGCTTAGTATTTCCTGCCTGTTTTCAACTGTTTTTTGAATATTCTATCCTGTTCCTCAGCAAGAACTCAAAAGGTCTATCCTGTTACCTGTTGTACTGGTTTTCCAAGAAAGAGCAAAGCCAAGTCATCCACAATACACAATGGTTGATATTATCTAGAATATAGCTTCTGTTTATTTTCCTCGATAGCTCTTGCATTTGATTTATTAAGCCAAATGACACCTTTTTCCTGTTCGTGATAGAAAGGAAGATAAAAGCATCTTCATGTGAAACCTTATGCCATCGACTTTGTAAGTGCTGTTTGTACTTGGTACAGACTTTGGTATTAAATGTGCCCTGTACCCCTTGTGGGGAAATAAAATGCAATAACAGCACACAGGTGCTTTCAAAACAACAGAGAAGGCTAACCAAGGGGAACATTCAGAAAGCCATGCATGGCAAAATGCTCTTGGACCTCTACTCTCATGCCTAAAGTCATAGCTACATGAAGGGGTCCAGCACTGTTTGTGCAGCTCAGTTTTTAACAATTCTAATAGGGGATTTGCTTTCAATATGTATTTCCCTCCATCCAGCTTTTCCTGCTGTTCAGGTTGCACTGTACTGGTTTCCACCTTAGTATTTTCAGTAGGGATGTTCTCTGTCCCTGGATATTTTCTGGTAGGAATTTTTCCATTTGGCAAATTGTCATGGGCCATTTGGTTTTCGCCTACCTTGTAGCAATCATCACAGCTTTGTCAGGTTTGGTGATTAGGCATTGGTTGAACTTATGATGGGGGAGGGGAGGTGTGGCCATCACCCGCCCCTCCAATCTTAAGGGTATTCTGTTAAAGGAATCCAGGGGTGTGGATCTTGTCCGAAGTCCGGGGCTGGGCTAGGGCCATGCCACGGGAACCCAAGGGAACTCGAGTTGGTTTGCATTGATGGGGCTCCCCCTACTGGGTTGACCCTTACTGGACTCCCTGCATGACGGCAGGAGTCAGATATAGTTGGGTCAATTCCAATGCCTAAGCCAATACCGCTCACATTCTGTAACCCATAAAGTTGTGGCCTAAATTTGCCCAATAACATTAACCTAATATCTGTGTCCTTGTGTCTTATTCATCAACAAGGGGGTGGTCTCAGGGTCTCGACACACAACTGGCCTTCAAGGAGGCACTGATAGTTGGGCTTGGCAGCCATTTTGATAGAGTTAAGTGTTGTTTCCAAGGTGAACAAAATATTGATTGAGGCCCATAGGATTTATCCAATAGTAAACATTAAGAGACAAAAAGCTTAATGTTTGTGAGGTAGGATGGAATGTAGCCATTTTCAAAAAGCTGGGTGTGGTGTTTGCTTCAGGACTCCCGCAACTTTCAAAGAGAGTCCCATGACTTGAATCTCAGGAAATATTTCATAAACAAACCTGACGGTGGCATGCAAATAACAAGTGAGACGCAATGCCAAGGTTTATAAATGAGCTGTCAGCCACATCTCAATGACCTGGCTTTGTTTGTGTACTCATGCCACAACTCCCTGGCTTAGTTCCACAAAGAGAGGTTTTTATGAGAGTGCATCAAAGGCACTGATCAGCATTAGGGGAGTATGTCAGAACAGCTTATGTGTCTGCATTGGTGTAATTCTCTATGGCATATGAGAGAACCAGTTTAAATGCAGTGGCTGTTAATCTTTAAGCTTCATTCATACCAGTGGTGGTAAATCCACATGATGCCTTGGAACTCTTTACAAAATAAGTTCTCAATATTCTGGAAAAGCCACCAGGCGGGATTCACCCGACAAGCCCTGTCAGTGGAACCCTGCACAAGGACTTCTGCTTGCCCGGTGGGGCTTTTCTCCATCTTTCTCCCCCCCCCCCATGGACCCTGTACCCACATACCCCAAAATTGTTTCAGAGGGGTGTGAACAACTCCAGGACTGTACAGGGATAGGGCAGCAGACCTGGCAAACTGGGATGCTTGTGCAGATGGAACAAGCGGAAGCGTGCATCCTTGAATTCCACCCGCTAGGTTTCATTGAAAGAGACCCACATCTTTTTAAAAGTGCTGCAAATGACTACCATTCACCCACATGCTAATATGTAGATAGCCATTTGTGGGGGACACAGTGGCCATCCTCTTTCCCAGGAGAGAATGCTTCCTAAGATGGTGCCTCCTGCCTTACATATGGAAGAACAAAATGCAGTTTTTCTTTACAGCTATTGCCATTCATATATACATTTCTGCAGACTGAATCGACGGACTAATTGATTAACGTGTTGCTATACGCACTACTAACCGACATTTCTTCAGTTGGGTGTCAACCCCATTCAGCCCCTTTGCGCACACAGAATACAAGTCTGTGTGGGTTCCTAAGAAATTGGGAGAGATTGCTCCTGGATAATGTACTGGCATTCTTTGCTTTGTTCTCATATTTGTATTGTAAATCTTGACATTTTAGAAACTGGGAGGTCCAAACAAGCACATATTGGGCAAGCTTTGTACTGCTAAAGCTGCATCCTAAACCTGACATGCTGGACAGGGACACCTGGCTCTGCTATCTGCCAGGATAACGCAATATCTGGTCATTTACATTTACAGTTATACTTGGAAATGTTTTGGCTTTCCTGCCTTGCTGGCAGGACAGTTGATGGGCACAGGCCCATCTCCTCTAATACTACAGAACACACACTCAGCATGCGAAAGAACTACCTATGTTCAGTCTCTGGCCTCTCCCAGGGTAGGAAGATGTTTTTCCGAAATTCAGAAGTCACAGTAGGCAATACCAGGCTCGATGAACAAATAATCTGGTGCATGGCAGCTTCCTATATTACCTTGCATAGCTGTTCTGCAACAGGAGCAAAATGCAAAACTGTGTAGATGGGTTTTGTTGATGGGAAGCAGCTATATGCTTTCCCTATCACCCTCCTCACTCTGTATCAGAGATGCAAACACAAATCCCAGGTGTAGGGAGCTGCTGCACTGTTTCAACATCCCATACCCTTTTAAAATGTGGCTCTTTCTGTGGGGAGGGTATTATTGGGTTATTGTTTTTATTTTAATTTTATATACCGTGATCTTTTTATGTGAACTGCCCTGAGACCTTTGGGTATAGGGTGGTATATAAATTCAAATAATAATGATAATGATAATAATACACACACACTGCAGTAGCAACATTAGTAAGAGCCTGCCAAAGGCCCATCGTGGCCAACAGGATGTCTTTGGGAAGATCAAAATCAGGACCCGGGTACAACAATAGTCTCCTCACTTCTGCTCCCCAGCAACTGGCATGCTACAGTGATGCCAAAAGGGCAGTGCTGCCTACATTGCTCCCCTTTTGGTCCACAGTGTTTGTTTGCATTCACTGAATTTTTATCCCGCCCTTCCTCCCAAAGGAGCCCAGGACAGAAACTGCAGATCTCACTATTGCCAGGAACTGCTACAGATCTAAACAGTGTCTGCCCATCTTCCTGTTTGGAAGGTAGAACTCTCAGAGAGGGAAAAGTACCTGCATTTCCCAGGCATGCGTCCCATGTCTCCAGCTGCATTCACTGGGCAAAACTGAGAGCACATTAAGGACCCTTGAGGGGGTTACCCAAAGTAATTTTTTAGTATTATTGTTGGTAGGCATTTTTAGTAAAGCCTTGCTCTTTGCTCTTTGTTCCTTTACCATTTCATAGTGGAATTTCTGCAGATGAGAATCTGTAATGCCAAGGCTCCCCCTCATGGCCATACTGTTAACATCTCCTTGTGTACATTTTAGGAAAGATGCAACAGAAACACTGGTTGTTTTCTTTTAATATAAAAAAATAAGCAAGTCATATGTGGCTTAATATTGGAATGCAAGAGAACCTAGCATTTTAAATTCATTTTTCAAACTTGTCGCAGTAGAACGAGTCATTAGTCATTGACTATTAGTCATTAGTCATTGACTATTAATCATTATTAATGCATATAATAATTAAAATGCTTGACTGGTTTCTGGTGCAATCCTTTGCCTACCTGCTCAGAGGTAAGCGCTGTGGAGTTCAGCAGAACAATTGTGCAATTGCAGCCTTAGGCATAGTATGGCACTGTTAAGATCCGGTAGTTTGTTCATTCTACTTACATCCCCATGACCAGTGGGGGTCACATTTATTACCCATCCACTAAGGTAAACAGGGCTCTGACCCACCAACCTCCACTGGCCCTCAGTCAGCCTCCACCTCCCTGCCTTCTTACTTACATCCACAGTAGGGGCTGGTGGACCTGACTGCTGGCTTCTTCTTCCTTAGGCTCAGTTTTGCCCTTGTAGAACACAGTAGGAAGAAAGATGGGGACAAAACTATAACTGGTACCACCCACTGTCAGATTCCCTGCCTTCAGCCCCACAAGTCCCAGCCACTACTGCCTGCGATTTGAATTAAGTTAACTTTATTCCTCTTTTATAGATGGGGAAATAAAAATGGACAGAGAACAGCTTTTCCCCAAGGCTACCCAGACAGGATGAAGCTAAAGATGGGGTTTTAATTCAGGTGTCCCAGATACCTATCTACTTGTCTCTGCTGGTTTTTTGTTCTCTTCCTAGCCTCCTCTGACTCATTTTTATTCTGTATCCTTCATGTAGCCCAATATTGTCAGAACATTCCTATATATTCTTGATTACTCAGCTGCATGTTGTAATATGCTGCTCTGATACATAAAACCTTACTATGATAATATTTTAAATTCCACTTGTGGAACGCACAAACATTGTTATTCACAACATACGACACTGAAATCACCTGTTTTTTAAATTGAGCATGTGATTGTAATTTGTGACTGCCATCCATTGTTTCTGTTTGTTCAGTACCTTGCAATATTGTTACTCAGAGCACTGGATTGGAAAACTCAATGTCAGAATCCACACCCTTTCCTTTGTCCCCCCCCCCCCCCGCCCCGGATGGATGCTCTCCCCATCATCAAGGTCTGCCAGGAAAGAATACACATCCATCAAAGTCCTGTGGTGACATAGAAAATATAAATCAGAGCCTAGAAAACTGCAGCAGTGTTCTGTATTCTGGTCCTATTCTTAAATAAAATACTGAATAGAATGAATGTATTTTGCCTATAATCTGAAGAGAGAAAAGCAACTATTTCCCAAGCAAGAAAGAGTTCATATTTAGTTGTTTCCCTGTTTTAGCTATATCAGTGGTACCTCGGGTTACATATGCTTCAGGTTACATACGCTTCAGGTTACAGACTCTGCTAGCCCAGGAATATTACCTCGGGTTAAGAACTTTGCTTCAGGATGAGAACAGAAATCGTGCAGGAGGCCCCATTAGCTAAAGTGGTGCTTCAGGTTAAGAATAGTTTCAGGTTAAGAACGGACCTCCGGAACAAATTAAGTTCTTAACCCGAGGTACCACTATACAGTATAGTGTCATACGTTTTGGTGCCCCCTTGTGGAAAAATCGTGCTGTATTAACACATACTGTAGTTCATTCCTTGGAAGGATGCTTTGGGCCAGCTAACCACCGGTTTAGAGCAGCAGTCAGTTTCAAGCTGAGGTTCAGTCAAGTATCATGATCAGATGGGAGTTTCTAAAAGTATGAGAATTTGTTTTGTTTGTATATAGGCAATACATGAACAGTATAGACTGCATGGGTGTAGCCAAGGGGGGCAGGGGAGCAACTGCGCCACCCCATCTCAAGTAAAACAATAGAATACCTAACTAACTGACCAATCACTTCGGTTCTGCCCCGCCCAACAAAAGTCCTGCCCTCCTGCCTAATAAAAAAACCTGGCTATGCCCATGATACAGTGATACCCGCAGGGAAGCCAAGCTGTCCTACTTTGTTTTAGTTCAGGAATATTTATTTATTTATTTATTTATTTATTTATTTATTTATTTACTAACTACATTTCATAGAATCACAGAATCATAAATTGTGGAGTTGGAAAAGACCATGAGAGTCACCTCACCCAGGATGGTACTTGAACCCATGTCCAAGAGATTGAGAGCCTCTTGCTGTATAATAATAATAATAATAATAATAATAATAATAATAATAATAATAAATTTTATTTATACCCCTCCTCCCCAGCCAAGACCGGGCTCAGGGCGGCTAACAACCAATAATAAAAACAAGTTGATTAAAATACAATTTAAAAGATTAAGACACAACATTAAAACAATTAGGGAGCAATCTCTTCATAGGAGGAGAAAGGAAAAAGAAAGAGGGGGAGGGAATCAAACTGATTCTGAGCCAAAGGCCAGGCGGAACAACTCTGTCTTACAGGCTCTGCGGAAAGAGATCAGATCCCGCAGGGCCCTGGTCTCAAGAGACAGAGCATTCCACCAGGCTGGAGCCAGTGTTGAAAAGGCCCTGGCTCTGGTTGAGGCTAATCTAACTTCCGTAGGGCCCGGGACCTCTAGGGTGTTGCTATATATGGACCTTAAGGTCTTCCGTGGGGCATACCAGGAGAGGCGGTCCGATAGGTACGAGGGTCCTAGGCCGTGAAGGGCTTTAAAAGTCAAAACCAGTACCTTAAATCTGAACCTGTACTCCACCGGGAGCCAATGCAGCTGGAAAAGCACTGGGTGAATATGCTCCCATGGCAGAGACCCCGTGAGGAGCCTCGCTGCAGCATTCTGCACCCGCTGGAGTTTCTGGGACAGCTTCAAGGGCAGCCCCGCGTAGAGCGAATTACAGTAGTCAAGCCTGGAGGTGACCATCGCATGGATTACTGTGGCCAGGTCGGGGCGGGAAAGGTAAGGGACCAACTGCTTGATGCGGCGAAGGTGGAAAAATGTTGCCTTGGCTGTTGTTGCAACCTGCGCCTCCCTGGAAAGGGAGGCGTCAAGGATTACACCCAAACTCTTAACGGAAGGCAATGTCACTAGTTGGGCCCCCGCAAGAGAAGGGAGTTGGTCCCTCATTCTCATACCATCCCGACCCAGCCAGAGGACCTCTGTCTTTGAAGGATTTAGTTTCAATCGGCTCCCACGAAACCATCCAGCCACAGCTTCCAAACATCTGGTCAGTGTGTCAGGGATCGAGTCGGTATGGCCATCCATCAGCAGATAGAGTGTCATCAGCATATTAGTGACAACCCAGCCCAAAGCTCCGGATAATCTGGGCAAGGGGGCGCATAAAGATGTTAAAAAGCATCGGGGAGAGGATTGCGCCCTGCGGCACTCCACACACCCAGGAGTGTGGAAACAACAGCATGCACATTCAATGAAAAACTAATTATTTTCCACGCTAATTTTGTACTCTGATTGCACTGCAGAACCTTTAGTTTTGTATGAACGTTTGGCTAAAATGGCATTGTGCAATAAGCATCATCCCAGGGGCTTCATTTCACCATGGGCTTGTCTCTCACATGACACTGAGGGCATGCCTGGGTTTGCCACCACATGGACCCTTGACAGGAAGCCATATCCTATCCTACTCCTCTGTCTAGTGTATTTGTGTAACACTGGTGTTTGCAAAGACACGTGTGTTGTATTCACATGTTATATATTTAGCCGCATACATGCAGTGGCCCATGGGGGGGGGCATGGACAGAGCCACCCTTCTGACACCAGCACTGCTGCAGCTCACTTGTATGGAGGTTGAGGTGGGACAGGGTGGTGGGTAGATGGGATTGTGTGGGTGCTTTGAGGGAGCCAATCCAGCTCTACCATACCGTGTAGCTGTGCAACAATCTTGGTGTCAGGAAAGTGGCTCCACAGCGCCATCCCTACACACAGGCCACTCTTGGTACATACTAAAAGCATGAAGCCCTTGGTACAGGCCAGAGGTGCCATCTTCTCAAGATGATTGAGGGGACCTAATGTGATTCTTGAAGTCATGCTAGTGTTAGTGCGTGAAGCCAGGGGCAGAGCCAAATGTCCTCTGAACCGTTGAAGGGCCCAGCCCCCTAAAAAACAAACACGGGGTGGGGGGGTGGGGGGGGTGAAAGTGCCTCGAC
Source organism: Podarcis vaucheri (assembly GCF_965113315.1). Lineage (NCBI taxonomy): Eukaryota > Metazoa > Chordata > Lepidosauria > Squamata > Lacertidae > Podarcis > Podarcis vaucheri. Next base: position 61,016,449 of record NC_138760.1, read on the forward strand.
CCTTAGGAGCTGACATCTATGGTACAGGCAGGATGAGCTTGCTTCTGTGGTAAATAAAACCTGTATTACCCCTGCATGTGTGACTGTAGTGTAGTACAGGGAAAAGGAACCGCAAAGGGGCTGAGGATAAGTATTTTTTTTGGGGGGGGGAAACCTTTAGTCCCTGGTTGTGTATGCAGTATACCATTAAAACACATTCAAAGCACATTCTTTAGCCCAAAGAATTCTGGGCACTGTAGTTTACCCCTCACAGAGATGCAACTCCCAGCAACCCTTAACAAACTACAGTGGTGCCCCGCAAGACGAATGCCTCGCAAGACGGAAAACTCGCTAGACGAAAGAGTTTTCCGTTTTGGAGGTGCTTTGCAAAACGAATTTCCTATGGGCTTGCTTCACAAGACAACAATGTCTTGCGAGTTCCTACTGGTTCCCCCCCCCCTTTTCTAAGCCACTAAGCCGCTTATCAGCTGATCCGATCAGCAGATAAGCCGCTAAAAGCCGCTAAAAGCCGCTAATAGCGCTAATCCGCTAATCCTTCAATGGGCTTGCTTCGCAAGACGAAAAAACCGCTAGACAAAGAGAATCACAGAACGGATTCTTTTCGTCTTGCAAGGCACCACTGTACAGTGCCCAGAATTCTTGGGGGGCAGTATGTGCTCCAAGTGTGCTTTAAAGGTATGGTGTGTGCACAGTCCCAAGGGAGAGGAAGGAATTATTCCATTTTTAAAAGTTTTTTAATTGGTCTAGAAAGTTATAAAATAACTTTCTAGAGTGTACTCTTAAGTACAGTGGTGCCTAGGGTTAAGAACTTAATTCATTCTGGAGGTCCGTTCTTAACCTGAAACTGTTCTTAACCTGAAGCCCCACTTTAGCTAATGGGGCCTCCTGCCGCTGCCACACCACCAGAGCACGATTTCTGTGCTCTCATCCTGAAGCAAAGTTCTTAACCCGAGGTACTATTTCTGGGTTAGCGGAGTCTGTAACCTGAAGCGTCTGCAACCTGAAGCGTCTATAACCCGAGGTACCACTGTACATAACTACGAAAGAGTTCAAACTCTGATTTATTTATTTTTTACAAAGTATGCATTTCTACTCATAAATCCTAAGATTAACATAAAAATAAATCCCTTTCAAAATAATCCAGAAACTGCACGTGTATTGATGTATGAACACTAGAGGGGAGAAATCCCTTTCTCGTATTCTAAAAGCCCCTGTGAAGTGTGCTGGTTAATTTATTTAATAAATCAGCCCTCTGAAGAGTCTACATGCTCAGTCATCCACCTATTTGCTTCTGCTGTGCAAACAGGGCCCAAGGAATTGCCAACAAGGAATAAGGCGTTATAGTTTAACTCCAGGAAGTTTGCTTAAAATCAAAAAACACTTCAGCAAGCACTCTTCGAACTCCATCACTTAACCATTTCTCGAGGAATCTACCTCATTCCCTTCCCCTGCTAATGACTGACAAGGCAAAGAAGAAAACCTACTGCTTTAACCTTGAGGATACCTCAGCAATAATTTCTTTTCTCTAATCAAGCTACTGAAAATGTTTCAGATCTGAGGACAAGGATATTGAAAGTATCAAATATTTTTTTAGTTTTGGGTAGCACATGCATGGGATTCTGCTCATGTGTAGAGAGAGAAAAGTGCTTTTAAAACAGAATCACAGTTGTACTAGACCAAAACTGAACTCCCTTTCCAAAGTCAAAACCACCAACTGCTCCCCTATCCCAGAATCAACTACACCTTCAGACTACAGTGTTCCACAGAGAACAGCTTTAGTGCATGACAATATTTCAGCATGACTCATGGAAATAAGTAATGCTGTGTGGTCAGAAGGGAAAGCCAAATCCCGTACAGTTCTCCATGTTACACCGTTGTATCAGATTTTGAGCTAATTTAAGGTGGGGAGTAATGAGTCACGGCTTCTGACTATATGGACTAGCCATTTATCATAGTAGTGTTACATGTCACCCCCAATCTCTGAGCGGTGCGAGATTCCAAGGGTACCAGATTCGCTTAGCAGAGTCTGTGTTTCCTTTTGGACAATGAGGCACAGCGGACGCTGTGGTGTCTTTATGATATACAGTTTATTTGCACATATATACAATCTGCGTCTAGATGGAGAGAGTACAGAGCATTCACTTGCTAATAGGGCCGTGCTCCTTCCATTGCTGCAGCCTCCGATTCCCCCCCCCCCCAAAATCATGTCTGACCCTCTCTGCAGAATAAAACAGACAGCCCACCCACTGGCGGAGGAAGAGGAGTGCAGGGGGAGCGCGCCGCTCCCAGCAGTGCAGTCCCGGTGGGGTGTCATCCCGGCTGCCTCCCCTGCCAGTGCTGGGCACCACGCCCCCAGGACATGTGCCATGCCCCCAGGACGTGTGCCACGCCCCCAGGATGTGTGCCACGCCCCCAGGATGCGTGCCAGCCCCAGCCCAGCCTGCTCTTCCCCCCCCCCATGCCAGAGTATAAAGCTCTGCCACTGAGCCCACTTTCTTTCTGCCCCCCTCCAGCTTCCCAAACTGACCCTTGTTTCCTATTCGCTCACATCATCCAAACTGAAACCCTACCCCCTTTAAACCCTTTTATCTCTGTCCACTAGCACACAGTTGGAGGAGGAGTACTACCCCTCCTTGTCTGCCATAGTCTTTGCTCTCCTAATGGCTTTCTTGATGGGTTAATGGCTCAGCCCTTATTAGCTTTGTTCCTCCAATGACCCACACTCAGCAAGCTATGCCAGGCTGGGCTGGATTGTTAGCATGAACTGAATCCAGCAGATTTTGGCACAGTTTAATCAAACCTTGATTCATTCTAATTTTTATTAGACCCAGGAATTTAAGGGGATCCCCCCCAAAAAAACTAATAGTGAACTCATTCTCCAAGTGCCATCCTTATGTGGCCAAAATGGCATCACTCATGCACAATATGAGGTGTGTATTTCTGGCGTGTTTATGAAATACTGTTAAAATATTATATAGCTGGCAGCAAAGAATAGACTATGACCTTCAGATATTCCAAAATCTCTTTTCAACACAGAGTAGCGTGTAACTATAAACTGAGAAATGTAGTCATGCCTATTTTTAAGCAGCAGCTGTAATTTACATCGCTTTGAAGACAATGGGAAAATTCCATTTGATATATACCTTCAAAAATTGTAGAGCCCAGCTTGGGCTTCTCCTGCAGAAGAGAGAATCAGATCATGTCTCAATTTTAAAATGCAGATCTATGACCTTGTACAAAACAGGATTTGAGCAACGTTGCTAAAGTTTTGCCGGTGTGGAATAACAATAAATGCTAACATTTGTGATAACCGTTTAAGCTATATTTGTTGCACATAAAAAGACAAATCAATCCATCTTCTCCTTACATGCACCGTGGGTTCTGACCTCTCAGAGACATGTCTGGCCACATGGTAACATTTAGACATTTTAAAAATAAAGCAAGCCACAGGCAATTGCTGGGGCTTCCCATATTCCAAATGTCAGTTTGGTGCCTTTGCGAACGTGCAGGAGGGCATGCTTTCTAAGGCTGCCAGAGAATCATTTGCTTTTACCATAATTACATTAAATGAGCCTCCAAAACCATCCCTTGGGTTTGGTTCTAAATGCTTCCGTTACTTTGCAGCCAGCCAATACTTGGTTTCTTAAATTTAGCAGAAGCAAAAGAATGTTATTGTTGAACAGGGCTTTTTCCTATCATATATGAGTTTGGTTTTGGTCAGTTAAGTTCTTGCTTCTACCTGTTAAAAGGGGGAAATGTAATTCTGCTGCCGTAATTTCTGCAATTTGATTTCATGGTTACATCTCTGCCATCAAGGAATGCAAGCACATGAAGACAATTACCTTATAGATCACTGAAGGCCAAACTGAACATGACAAGGGAGACCTGTGAGTAGGATTTCTAGTGGGTTTGTTTTAAAATAGTAGCAATTTACAATAAGTTGTAGGGGCAGGCAGGCACCTGATTCAGAGTAGGATCATGGTATGAGGGGAAAGGGGATTTGAGACTTTCCTTACCACCCAATTGAAATTGCCCCATCTAAAGCTAATATTTACCCCATTGGGCATCTCCCATGGGTCACATCAATACACAAACTTGTATTTAACAGAGGGAGAGAAAAAATGTGTTAAGAGAAATACAAAGGAGATGAATTGCAATCAAAGAAAATTAAAGACTATTAAACGAAAAGACTAGAACCTTGAAAAACATTCAGAGCATGATTTGTGCATTGTTCAGTATAACCAGTATGTTTTAAAAGTGATTGTTCTAGGAACAGTGCCCGCTGTTGATTAGTAATTCAAAATCTAAAACAAACCAGGCAAGTTTGAAGGATGATTTGCAAACCAGATGCTCTTCTTGTTTTGTAATTTAACATGAACACAACCCTTAAGAACAGGATCCTTTAGTAAGAAGAAGTCTTACTAAGAATGCTTTTCCTCTGGCTGTCAGTCAACATGTTACTGACAGATTCAATAATAGTATACAGGCAAGTGTTTTCTTCTTATGTATTGTATTGAAAGCAGCGTAAAGGAAATACTAATCCTTCTACTTAAATGCTCCCATTGCAATATATCTGTAGGTAGCAGCACAATTGTTTGTTGTAAGTCCACCAACAAAGCAAGGCTGTTATGTGGTTTGACAAATGGAGAAGGTTCACTAAAAGTTGTTTTACAAGACCACCACTACCCCCGTTTCAGAGCAGTGTGAGATTCCAGGTGTTCAGCTAGGGTTTGTGTTTCTTTCTGGAAATGAGACACAGCAGAAACAGGTGGAGGAATCAAATCAGCAGTAGCTCCTCAGCTCCAGGCAGCTGACCCTTCTTTGCAGTACTTCCCTCCTGCACCCCCTTTTTCACAGCAGGCTCCCAGGGAGGAGAGAACTCAATGAGAAGCAGCTCCTCCACTCCAGCCTGTGTACCCTTCTCTGAGGCATCACCTTCCCCCTTGTCTTCAGCTTTTGGGAATGAGGAACAGTGGAGACTGTGATGCCTTTAAGATGTTTGGTTTATTTACACATATGTACAAACTGAGACTATTACGATCTGCCCGCAGACTGTCTCGCCAGAGTGGTGCATGCTCTAGTTATCTCTCACTTGGACTACTGCAATGTGCTCTATATGGGGCTACCTTTGAAGGTGACCTGGAAACTACAACTAATCCAGAATGCGACAGCTAGACTGGTGACTGGGAGCGGCCGCAGAGACCATATAACACTGGTCTTGAAAGACCTACACTGGCTCCCAGTCTGTTTCCAAGCACAATTCAAAATGTTGGTGCTGACCTTTAAAGCCCTAAACGGCCTCGGTCCAGTATACCTGAAGGATCATCTCCACCCCCATCGTTCTGCCCGGACACTGAGGTCCAGTGCGGAGGGCCTTCTGGCAGTTCCCTTGCTGTGAGAAGTCAGGTTACAGGGAACCAGGCAGAAGGCCTTTTCAGTAGTGGCACCTGCCCTGTGGAACACCCTCCCACCAGATGCCAAAGAGAAAAATAACTACCGAACTTTTAGAAGACATCTGAAGACATCCCTGTTTAGAGAAGCTTTTAATGTTTAACAGACTATTGTATTTTAATATTTTGTTGGGAGCTGCCCAGAGTGGCTGGGGAGGCCCAGCTAGATGGGCAGGGTATAAATAATAAATTATTATTATTAGCATCAACACCCCCAGGGGATCTTGTTTCTCCCATAGTCACAGCCTTGGATTCAAGCAGGAATTAGCCATGTCTTTTTCTTTGCCTTTCCAGCCTACAGCTTCTTCCTCTAGGTCACATCACAGCAAACCCTCAACTCTGGCTTTTGTTCTTCTCACTTTCTCCAAGATAGAGAAGGGCCCCCAACCCATATGCCATCTGGCTCAGACACCCCTCTCCTTGGCTTCCTTAATGGCTCATCACCCCAGGAAATTTCCTCACCAGGAAACTGGCCTGGCTTATATGTTAACATTTGCTGAATCCAGGGGTTCAGTGTCTGGCACCCAGAAACTTGTAACCCAGTGGAGTCTGGCACCCAGAAACACATAACAATATATTCATTGGAAAGTTGTTTCTATTAGAGGTAGTTTCTGCATTTCTTCTCTTGTTTTCCATGAATGAACCACACACAGTCGTCTGTGAAAATCATCAGGATCTGAAGCCAAAAATCAAAGCATGCTGATTATATAGACAGGCAAACACTGAACTAAATTCCTTACACTGCAAAGATGTTCGTGTTGGTTTGGATTGGATAATTTCTTCACTTTCAATTAATGCTGTTAAGTGTATCACTTCCCAGACTGAAGTGCTTCCAGGAATATGGTGGAGGGCCATAAAGGACCACGAGGAATTCCCTTCTCTAATCTGCTGCAATTAGTCTGAAGTGGTCAAAGCTTTCTCTCTCCCCCCCCCCCTTAGCATGCATGAAGTTGTTCATGGCTGTTAAGTTCTTCAATCCCCAAAGGTGCTAGATGTTGCTGCAGCAGAAATAGAATGTTGCAAGTTTAAAGAATGTAGAGCTATACAGATGCCCGCCCACACGCAGCTCTAACTGTCATCCGAAAGCAGGTTGGTTGTGATCAGCAGAGTGTACTTTAAGGATCAACTTTTCTGTTTCACATTCTTTTATTGCAGGCTCCAGGACCATCTGGTTCAATATCTTCCTCTGCAGTAAGCTTTTCTCAACGTAAAACAATCTCTTTACCTTGGAAACAGTGAGTGTGTTTTTCCTCACAGCGTCCTGTAGACAGCTGGTTGAGACCTGTCTGTTAACATGAGCATTCAATCAGCTCACTTGTCAGTTTGTTTATAATGTGATAACTTCACTGAAGGCGGAGGCAGCAGAATGACACCTGGAGCACATGTTCAAAACACAATTCTATGCTTCATGTTCAGATGCCACCCTGATCCACACACCAGTTTTAGAGAGAGAGAGAGATGAAAACACAACACAACAGACTTCTCTCTTCTGGCCATCAGGGTAAATGACATGCACACAGCGTAAATGACATGCACACAGGACAACATCTTGCAGTTCAGATACAAAAGTATGACCCTCCACCACCACACTTGCCAGTGCTTTTTTTAGGCCTGTCTCTTTGCCCCTTGCTCCTACCTGACCTCCTACAAAGGTCTAGATTAAGATCTGCTGCCCCATGGGTCCTGCTGCCTGAGGCGGTCGCCTCACCTTGCCTCCTAGAATGCGATAATGCCCCCCACCCCCACAAGAGCATCTCTTTTTCTTTGGTGATCACTTGTAGCCGAGTAAGATTGTCTTCCATGAACACAGTCTAAACAGTGAGTCTGTAAGTGACTGTGGGGGGCCAATTCTGGATCCACACATCCTTCCACAGTGAGGACATGGGTTTCTGGGCAGGAGTTGATCATGGTGAGGGTTTGTCAGGCATGCCTTCCTCTTAGCACATTTCTTCCTTTCATCCTGAGTTTGAGCATCTTCAAAGTCCATGACACCTTTGGTAAAGGCTGTTCTCCAATTGGAGAGCTTGCAGGCCAGTGTTTCCCAATTGTCGGTGTTTATGCTATACTTTTGAAGATTTGCCTTGAGAGAGTCTTTAAACCTCTTTTGCTGACCACCAGCATTACACTTTCCATTCTTAAGTTGGGAATAGAATACTTAATTCATTCTGGAGGTCCGTTCTTAACCTGAAACTGTTCTTAACCTGAAGCACCACTTTAGCTAATGGGGCCTCCTGCTGCCGCCGCGCCACCGAAGCACGATTTCTGTTCTCATCCTGAAGCAAAGTTCTTAACCCGAGGTACTATTTCTGGGTTAGTGGAGTTTGTAACCTGAAGCGTATGTAACCCGAGGTACCACTGTAGTTGCTTTGGAAGACAATAATCAGGCATCCACACAACACGACCAGTCCAACGAAGTTGATGTTGAAGAAACATTGCTTTGACACTGGTGATCTTCCACTACACTGGCATTAGTTTGCCTGTCTTCCCAAGTGGTATGTAGAATTTTTCGGAGACACCGTTGATAGAATAAAGGAGATGATGCTTATAAGTGGTCCATGTTTCACAAGCATACAGTAAAATTGGTAGTACAATAGCTTTGTAAAGAAGCATTTGGGTTTTCCTGCGAATGTTTCTATCTCTTTGCCAGATCTGATAGGCCTTCCTTTTCTTGCCAATAATGCGTTCAATCTCACTGTCGTTCCCATCAAACATTCTTGTCGGTCCTCTAAACGTCCTAGGCAACGAGACGTCGCACTGACAAGTTGGGTGCTGCTTGGGTGCGCGCGTTTCGGGGAGGGTGTCGAGCGCACAGCTCTAACACCGTCCAGGCTCCATCATCGCCGGGGAGGCGTCGGCTATTGGGAGCATTACGGTAGCGCTCTCTCCGTGCCGGGCGAAGGCGGGGCTTCCGACGTGGCAGCCGCTCAATCGGAGCGCAGAACGCCGAGGGCCTCCGCCAAAGGGGCGGGGGAAGCGCAGCTCCGGCTGGAAACGCCAAGGCTGTTCTAGAAAGCGCGGCGCGGGAAGCGGCGTGTTCCCGGGCGAGGCGCGGAAGGTGCGCCCCGCGGGCAGGGCAGGGTTGGCGCGCGCCTCGGGCGACCCCTTCCCCGCGGCCGCGGCGCCTTCAGCCGGCCGCTCCCTTGCCTCTGGCGCGCCCGGGGGCGCTTGCTCTCCGGCTGCTGTGCCCTCCCGCTGCCCCTTGCCCACCTCTGCCTCCCGCTGGGCTCTTCCTCACCTCTCCGCCTTCCCTCCGTGGGGCTCGCCCCCCGCCTCCTTCCGTGCCTCCCTCCCTCCCCGCCCGCTGCTGCAGCCTGGAGGCGACGGCGCACCTGCATGGCTCCCGCTTGACCCAGCATGGCTTCTCGCGGGCCCCCGCGACGGCGACAGCCGAAGCCGCCGGCCGAGGAGGCGAGACGCGGGTGGAAAAGCGGCCGGGGATGACTTCATCTCTGGGACGAGCGGCGGCAGGGGAGGTTTCCGCGCCGTAATAAACTCCTGCCTAACTTGGTTTTCAGGCTCCCGAGGCAAGAAGTGCGACGGACGAGGCGGGCGCTGCCAACTTGTCAACACAGCGGCTGCGGCAGGTAAATCCGCTCCCTGGTTTGTACCGCTAGCGGGGAGTTATTTGGAGCAGTGTGACTTTCCACCCCCCCCCCAAACCCCCGTGGGCGATTTCCTACCTGAGGAATGTCTGTGGGAAACTTTGAGCTCAGGTCAGCAGCAGCAGCAGCAATGGGGATTTGCAATCCGTACAGCAAGAGAAAGCTCTTGGCAGCATCCTCTGCATTTCGGAAGGGAAGGGAGTAATGTAAATATAAGGCGACCCTCAGGTGCTTACCTGGTGCATAGACTAGCTACCTATGGAGTTGGAAGCAGTGGCGTAGCGTGGGTTCTCAGCACCCGGGGCAAGGCAAGTAATTTGCCCCCCCTAACCCGTGGATTTTAGCACTCTAGTCTCTTCCGCGCCCCCCCAGATGTTGCGCCAGGTGCGGCAGCCCCCCCCTGCACCCCCTCGCTACGCCACTGCTCCCACCACAAGTCTTCAGGACAGCCATCCGAAGGCTGGCGCGGGGAGAAGGTCTCTCCGACCCACCGCCAGGCTTCGGAGCAGCCTTCTGAAGGCTAGCGGTGGGGCGGAGAGCCCTCCTCCCGCCGCCAGGCTTCGGAGCAGCCTTCCGAAGCCTGGCGGTGGGGCGGAGAGCCCTCCTCCCGCCACCCGCCTTCGGAGCATCCTTCCGAAGCCTGGCGGCGGGAGGAGGTCTCTCTGCCCCACCGCCAGGCTTCGGAGGAGGTCCGAGGACAGTGGGGAAGACGCGCTGCGCTTCCCCGCTGTCCCGGAGATTTCCCTATGGACTTTTGTCTTGCGAAGGGCCGGCCAAACACGCCCCCCCCCAATGTTGCGCCCGGTGCGGCCGGCACCCCTGGCACCCCTCACGCTACGCCACTGGTTGGAAGGGGCCACGATGGCCATCTAGCCCAACCCTCTGCCATGCAGAAATCTCTTTGCTCGATGTGGGGCTGGAACCCGCAACCTTGAGATTAAAAGTCTCATGCTCCTACTGACTGAGCTATCCCTGTTTTTTCCAATATACGCAAATGGTTGTGTGCATAAGCTGGGAAGGTGGACTTCTTACAACACAAAAAAACCCTGGAATGTCTCCTGTGGGGATTTCTAGAGGGGCAGCCCTCTTAGTCTTGTGGCACCTTAAAAACCAGACTTCATCTGACACATGTATCCAGAGTTGTGTACATGCATGTTTTGGGGAGGGGGGTTGTGAACAGTGGGGTTGGAAGGAAAGGAGATGTGTTTTATTTTCAGAGAGGAGGAAGAGGGTATTGAGTGGCTCTGGAAAATAATGCAAACCATCCTCTGACAGTGTCAGTGGTAGATGGATTGAAGCAGGAAAGCTCCATTCTGTTTGTTTGTTTGTTTGTGGGTGGGTGGGTTGGTGGTGCTAGGGAGCCCCTGGAGAGGCAGGAGAGCTCCCACTTCTCAAGGATATCTGAGTTCAAGAGGCAATGTGGAGTAGGAACCTCTTGCACCTTTCCCTTGCAAAGCAGTTTTTGGCCGGAGAAAATATGAGAGGGGTCTTATGAAAAGTATGGCAGATTGATCATATGCTGCTCAGAAAAGGAGGAATTGAGGGTAGTGATTTCTTGGTGATAGTCCTTCCCATCTGCCAGTTTCTCTACCTCCATAGAGTGCTACGGATAGCCTGATGCTCATTACTCTCCCTCTCCCAATGACTTTGATTTGACCCACCTTAATCTGTATAACTTGCACTTTTAAGAGTGATATATAAAGTTTTCTGCATAACTGTTTGGAGTGGCTCTTTGAACATTGCAGCGCTTGTTGTTGTTGCTGTTGTTGTTGTTATATTTATTTATACCCCACCTTCTTCCCTGACAGGGACTTCAGGCGGGTTACAGATAAAAATAGGACAACTAAAACTTTTTTGAAAAACCAATTATTTTTTAAAAATATTAATCAATGTAAGCTATGCGTTGGAACTTCCCTGCTATATTGATTTAGACAGCCTGCTAAGAACTTATTTATTTCAGCAATAATTTAGTTATGTATACTTGCTTTTATTGATAAATCATGTATGCTGTGTGGAGACCTTTTGGTTATGTGGTTGATACATTTTACAAAATAAAAAAATTAAAAAGCTTATCAGAGATTCAACAAGCAATTCTTCTTGCACTGTTAAAGCCACAGTTGTGTTGTTTTCCTTCTTAGTTCTCAAGAGCTTTGGAGAAAAGGGATTTTTACATTCGGATTTTACACAAGTCCTCTGGTGGTAGAGGAAAGGCATTTTCTGGATTTCTCCCATATAAGGTCACATAAGGCCACCCTCACACACCAAGCTCGTTTACATAAGACTTTCCTAGTCTCTGGAAGTGGAGAAATGTGGATCATCTCATGGATCATCACTTTACATCCAGGGTAGCCAACAAAGCTCTCCAGATGTTCAGCTCCCATCATACCCCAGAAACCATGGCCCAATAGGCAGGAGCAATGGGAGTTGCAGGCCTACAGCAACTGACAAAACATTGGTTAACTGTGCTTTACATGACATGGGTACATGAAATAGCACTGGCCAATTCTGGTATTTTTGTGCCCAGGCTATGCAAATAAAAGCTATGCACAGAAAATAGCATCAGGGAGATTTGGAAAGTGACAAATCCATTGTTATACATATGTTCACTTTTCCTAGCTCATTGCAGTCTCTTCAAAACCTGCAAGCCTCTTTGACCAAAACCATGGTGGGATAAAAAGAATGGATGTGTGTAGCGTGTATAAGAATATAAATATAATAGTTCCATCAAGGCTCTGAAATATTATTATTGGTAGTGTCTTCAGGATACTGAATGTAGGTACCACTTTCCTTTGATTAGGGTGCATGCAATCTTGCAGATGGTTTATAAGAGCACCCTTAAATTAGCATGAAAAAGTCCACACAAAGTTGAGACAAAATGCAACAATTATAACAGTAATTTGCCATGGGCCCTAGTAGTTCCCAAAGGAAGTGGTGGCTGCTGCTTCTGATTCCAGCGGGATGCCTTTCTACACTACATGATCTCATTTAACCACAGTCTGTAATTCATGATTCATGAGTGCTGTGGTTTACGTTATCCAAGAAGCCAAATGAGATTGGGGACACTTTTCAGTCCTACTGATTTCAGTGGGAACAGTTAAGCAACTTCTCAGGAAGCAGAATTGGTCACCAGTTCTTTATAGCCTACTTCCACTGGAAGTTCTGAAATTCAAGGTAATGGGTTTCTTTTACCACATCTACCATAATGTCATTTTTCTTTCTTTGGTAGTTCATATTTGTATACTCTGGTGGTATCCAACAAAGTTGTTTGCTGTTAGGAGATACATTAGCTGAGGTCGGGGATGGGTTCTCTCTGTTACAGCATTTGCTCCATTGGGTGTACACCTAGGAGTAGCTGCGATATGTAGGACTGAGTTAGCCTTCAGCTAACTTGTAAGTGTGCTTTTGAGAATAAGGAGTTAATTCTTCACTCCAGACAGAGGCAGTGCCTGATTCAAGGTCATCCCAGTGAGCTTTGTGGCCAAATAGGGATTTGAAGCGTGGTCTCCCAGGTCCTAGTCCAACAGTCTTTCTCATTATCCCACACTGGCTTTCATACAAGTTCCATTAGCACAAAGACTTCTGGCTGCACAACGGAATTGCTCCCGCATAGCTCCCTGTGAGTCTCCCAAATGCCCCTGGACCTGTTCTGGATAGTGCCCCCCCCCCAATCCACTGGAGCAGATTCAGGGAGGGCACCAGGGAGACATGGAAAGAAGAGAGAAGAGAAGTTCCATTGTACAAACTGAAATCATTTGTGCTAATGTAACTACTTCATGGTGTTGGGTTATTTATAGTTTCAAACTATAAAGTTGAAGTTCTGCTTTAACCAAATATGAAAGTGAACTTGTTTTCCACTAGCAAACAAATATTCAGATTCAATGTATACTTCTTCCTCATTATTTTTCCACTTTCCCCCTTCATTTCTTCCTCTTTTAAATCCTGATTCCTCATCACCTCTGTTTGTCTTTGTCCATTTGATATCTAAAGCACACACACACACACACAAAACCCCAGTGGATATCTTTCCTACCTCCTTATTCCATTTGGTAGTGTGTCATATGTAAGACATATATTTTTCCATGTTCCTTTCGATTTTAGGGACACAGAACAGGGCTAGCTAAGAGCATTGCTTTGTGCCCTACCACTGCTTAATATTAGACAGTTCGTGAAAGAGGATCCCTGGGTCCCTGCAATAGTCAGCCTGCAATTATGTAGAAATGTTGTGGAATTCTTAGAGCACAGAGCTGGCTTTATATGCAGTTGCCTCATCCATCAAAATTACATATAACTTCCTTGGCACAGTACAGATGACCTGGCTGCGGCTTGCGCCAGATGCATTAAATTTGCATGAGTGCCCTAGTGCACCATGTTTAGTATGGAGTTTCTGGGATAGAAAACATGCACACACCCCACATTTCTATCTTCTAACAGCTCCACGTACAGCGAAAGGGCATGCATTCTGCTTAACAGAATGAAAACGAGTAGCACTTTTTCACTGTTTGGGTGGCAGTGGGAACTTCTACCATCTCCTCTACCCCCGTCCCCCTTTTACTGATTTGGAAGAAAACAGAAATCCCATCCAAGTCATTGACATATAGTGGTCTCTTACATCAGTGGACTCTCTCGTCTGTTTTGCAGCTACATTAGGAAGAGACGAGTTGGTTGTGTGGAAGAATTGCCAATAATTTTCAGGAGGTAATTCTTCAAGCAGATTCTGCTAAACGAATTATAGGTAACCACAGCGGTTATTTGACCAGCAGGGAGCCATATCTTAAGTTGACAAAAATGATACTAATGCGCAGTGTGCCTGTAGTGTTTCCCCCCTTGGGTGTTTTACACGCTACATTGCAGTCTGGTCCTATGTGTGTTCATTTGTAAAATAGGCCAGTACTGCTGCAGTATAGCCATAATATACGTAGATGGTAAATTGAAGGTACAAGATAGTGGCCTGTCTCAGACCACCCCTGAGTTCATAGCTAAGCAGAGCTCTGAATCAGAAATAGCCAGCACATAATCCTAACCACACAGTACTGCGCTAGTTGTCTCTGTAATGGGTAAAAGCTTAAGGGCAGTTTATGGAGCTGCATGATTTTTGTTTATTTACCTGTTCAATCTCTCTGATATGTGCCGCTTGTGTGAGTGGGAGGAGTGTTTGCGTAAATGGGTACAGTTTTATACATCCATTTAAGCTTAATGATTCAATCGAGTCTATTGCTTTCCTGCTGCTTGGAAGTAGTGCCAGTTCAATGACTGAATGTAATCAACATGAGTCATGCTTAAAGGACATTTCATATATTACTCTTTTGAGGTTTTCCATATGCTTAAAAACCATTAATTTGTAGCCACAGAATGTAGAGTTATGCATTTCAGAGCCATAGCTAGAAATCATCACCAAGGATTAATGACTAACCCCTGCAGGTTTTATAATATTTAAAAAGAATATGAAGAAAATCTGATCATTCTTGTCCCTGCTAGAAAATGTAAACTCTTGCCAGTGTCAATAGGTTGAGACAAAAATCTGAGCATTGGCAGAGTTTACATTCTCTTGCAAGGACTAGAGTGATAATCAGAGGGATATAATTTTATATATGTGTTAACATCTAATTTATTATTTTTATATCCTACATTTCCTCCAAGGATCTCAAGGTGTCATCCAGGGTTCTCTTCATCTCCATGTTATCCTCACAACAACCCTTTGAGGTAGGTTAGGCTGAGAAACAGTGATAGGACCAAGGTCACCCAGTGATCTTAGTGGCACAGTGGGGATTTGAACCCATCTCTCCCAGGTCCTGGAGCCTGACACTCTCGCTGGCACTCCTCCTACCTATCTGTCCCTATAAAGAGGCACATAGACATAAATATATGAGCCATTATAGGGCCGGGATAGAGCGGTTGTTTCTGTGGAAGCAGACCTGCTTTCTAACCACTGAAAACTGCCTGGTTTTGTGGACCTTAAACTCCGTTCATCAAGCAGATTCCCATCACCTTAAGTTCTAGTAATTGGACCATAGACTCATTTTAGGTTCGATGCAGTTGTCCCTTTGCAGTGGCACAGAGCCACATATGTCTAGGAATCTAGTCTAACTTGAGCATGTATAACCAAAAAGCACAGAACTACAATGTTCAAACAATGCTGTCTCACTCAGGACTGGCAGGGAATCAAGCAACAGAACAACATAAGACGTAGGAGCCAACCAACTTTGTAGGACTAGATAGAATCCCATTAGTCCTTTTTCTGTCCTGATTGGCAGTTGCAGAGAATATTTTTGCCATCTGCAGCGGTGCAGTTACTGCAGCGCAGCAGATAACAGACTTGCATAGCAATTCCTACCTCTAGCAAGTTGCTGCAGTACTGTAGTGAGTAAGATGTCTGAACCTCCTGTTGCCAGAGACCTTGGTTTAAGACATTGGTGTAGCACTCTTTAATGTGGCATGTGCTTATTACAGACTGCTGCTTGCTTCTACTTTGCCAAATGTGATTATCAAGGCCTACTTTCATAGCTGTCAACTTTTCCCTTTTCTTGTGAGGAATCCTATTCAGAATAATGGAGTTTCCTTTAAAAAAAGGGAAAAGTTGACAGCTATTTCTAGGTCTCACAGCATCAAACGAGGAAATAAGCTTGCTTCTAGATTGTACCATGTCAGGCTACAAGTCAGGGTCCTGTTACTGGATTCTTCTCCCGACGTAGAGAAAGTTGCTTTCCACAGAGAAGCACAGCTACAAAGCTGTCCCTCATTTAGTTTTCTGTGTGCAGGAAAGCGTTCGTTTTAAAAATCTCCATGTTCATTTTGAATTTGTACAATCAAGAAACAGATTAAATCTCCTCATTTGATGTTTATAAAAAAAAGGTCTATGGATAATGCTTGTAATGTTTACTCATACTGAAAAAGAATGATATATATGGAAGGATATATACAAAGGAATGTTGCCCATGGACTGAAAAGAGCTCCCCACCTTGACCGTAGGGGAGAGGAAACATTTCATAATTAAATATAGTCGTTAAGTTAAATGTTTCTGATTACTTGAGCTATGGTCTACAACACACCTAATTCCATTGGGATTTGCTTCCAAGCATTTTGGAACTGGGATTTTGGAATGATTTTCAATTTGGTCTTCATGATATATATATATTCCAAGACTGTTTTTAGATTTATCTGTCAGGATGTTACTTATTAACATTCTGGGCTTTCAGCACCAAAAGGCAGTTTTATGTCTGGTACTCTATAAGTCTTGGCTAGCTCCAGACTGGGAAGATAAAGCAGACAATTCAGAAAGCGTAGATCCATCGCTGTACTTTGCACTGGATTTAAGTGATTATTTACATCTATATACAGGGTAAGAGAAGGTTCAAACAGTGGAATTTAAAAGTGCCAGAGTACTGTGGGCTTTGGCAAAATAAAAAAAAAATTAAAAATGCTTTAGCTGTGAAATGCAGTGAAGCATGAAGGAGACTTTAGGAGCTAATCCAGATTCTGGGTATTTCCTAAGCTTACATAACACAAATCACAAGGTTACTAACATTATTGGAATAAGGACCCTACTGATTTCTGTACTAAGAAACAGCATTTGAAGCACCACGTCTTCATATGCTGTTAGGGAGAAGGAGGAAAGCCACGCCCCAAGGATTTGATTATTGTTTAGCATTTAGATGCTTTAATAATTTGCAGATGCACATTAGGCACTTGGCAAGGGAGGTGGTGATGCAGGCATGTGGAGTGGATGCATGCAAAGCTTTGAGGGGTGTAATAATGCTGAACTCCAAAGCAAGGAGCCAGCTGGAAGGCAGATATCTTTCAGGAAAACTGGGGGGGGGGGCTTAGAATGAGGGCTCTTGTATTTGATGGGTGAGCGCAGTCCTCTGGAAATGCTAGTGCGCTCCTTAAGGGTTTTTAATCAAAGCACTATGTTGGACCAGAAAAGGCTAAGAATAATACTGACCCCTGGGTTTCATATTGCTGGACACTCAGACAAATCTAGATTGTTCTGAAGACACGGAGCGGATTGGGAATGACTACAGATTCTGGAAGCTCTGTCTAGTGATTTCTGTGCGATTGGAAGGCTGCAAATGAGAAATACGATTTTAAACATTTAGAAGTACGTTCTGGAGACAGTAATTACAGGGTGAAGAACTGATGGATACTTTCCAGGGCAGATACCACAATGTAAAAGGAATAACAAAACAGTTTCTCCTTGTGTAATGCTGACTATTTCCTCTGAAAGTGCCTTGGAACTGCATCACAATTAGAGATGTTGAGCCTCAGTATTAATGAGCAAAGTTAACTCTTCTCTGAGCAGGAGACATGCTGCTGCCTGCTGTATATTACACCAGTAAGAAAGGGCCTGTGATTTAAACAAAAAAAAAGCAGCAAGTTATTCAGGCTTATGGAACTAATTTCACAGTTCTTTAGATTCTGGCTGATATAGACAAGAGTTGTTGTTTGTATTTAGCTTCCCCCCCCCCTTCAGCTTACAGAATATAATATTCTCACGCAATGATCATTTTGTCCAATGTCACACCCTCACAATTTGCGATGGGTTTGGCATTTAAATGTTGTTCCCTTTGCCTCCTTGCTTCAATATTTTTTTGTTTTGAGTCCTGTGCAGACTTACACGTAAGTCTAATTGAACACAGTGGGACTTACTTCCGTGTAAGCATACATAGGCCAAGACACTGAACTGTAGCCACGCTGTCTTAACAGAAAGGAGGCACATGTTTGGCATTTAATTGGCGTTGGCTTGTTAAAAAAAGCAAAACCCCTTTGTTTATCCCTCCCCCCACCAACAATTTAATGAAGAGTGCTGTGGGTTTCTCCTCACTGCTTCCATACGTGAAATCAAACAGGCCCAGAGGAAGGCCTGTCCTGAATCTAACCTCAAATTGTTGTTTATGTAAGAGACATGTCTTCATGGATTCAGCACAGGGTCACACCCCTGAAGCAAATACTAAGTGTCATATAGGACAAGCACTCATCTAAATTAAGATTGGTTAAACTGTGTCGAACAGCTCAAATTTAGATACACTGAGAAGCAATGCTGTATATAGATCTCCTGCTTCCCAGTATAAGTATCAGTTTTATTAAAGCAGAGGATCATTCTCACGTGCAAGTGCTTGGTTCTCTAAAACAGAAGAAATTGAACCTCAAGGGCTCAAATTATGGAGGGAAAGATGTGGCGCCCTTAAAAAAATCCACTTTGTCCCACCCCCAAATTTTTACCCATTTATGCCCCTCTCTAGATTTCTGAAATGAAGTAGCTAAGGGGGCAGATTCCCTTGGATGTTAGGGTGATCTGGCTGTGACATCTGTCACCCCACTGATCACCAGGGTTGATTTGGTTGATCTGGCTGCCTGGGCGGGTGTTCCCTCCCTCGCTCATCCCTCCCGAAGCTGCGCGCTCGGTGGAAGAGGACGACCGTCCCATATAGAAGGAGTGTACTATTCTTCGGTCAAGGGTATACGATAGCTGCCCTCCCCTGCTAGAACCTCCAAACAAGCTCAGATACGTAGGGATTCCTAACCACAAGGTTGTTCACGTAGACATGGGACGGAAGGTTAAAATGAACGATTACTTTCAGATAAGTAAGGGTCAGATTTTGCAGGCTTATGTTGGCATCCGTCTATCTTGGGAGACAATGGAGAGGTGTGCCTTTGCGGGTGAGCTCAAGCTTTTGGAAGGTTGCAGCGCTTGCTGTGGTCATACAGACTGATGTGGGAGAGACATGCAGCTGGGGCAGATGAAGACATCTTGGTTTTGCAGCTACAGGTGCATTTCAGCAACAACTACAATAGCTAAAGAAAGTGACTGATCACAGCAGCATCAGGGAGGTATACCTTATGGTGTATAGTAACGATGTTGTCACAGTCACTAACAGCACTATGTAGAAATTGGGGTAGGTGTTCAAACCTTTTGGACATGGGTTTCACAGTCCAAGTTTAACAATAGACAGAGTGTTTATTTGAGGAACATTGGAAAAACAGATTTGTAGTAAGCCCTCCCTCAACTGACAGAATTCCCATCCTCCCTCAACTGCCATCCCATGCTTCTGTCAAAAACCCCTCCTATTTCACATACCCAGCATTTCATACACCAAGTGATGTCTTCTCCCATCTCCTTGAAACACAAGCCCCAAACATGGTTCTGTATTATGTCCTTTCCTCACCCCAAACCTGTTGATCTTCACAGTCTGCAGTGGATTGTATTAAGGTCCCAGCCTGCTCTCCCACCTGTAGCCTCTCTTGAAGCAGACAAAGTACAAATCAGATTAAATGTAAAATGTATAAAAAAACCTCCCAGAGAGTGGCCATGTTTATAAGTCACAGTGAGGCATAAGCTATGATAGGCTTCTCGTGAATGAGCAAGTCTGTTCTTGGCTTGCTGATGTGGTTTGTTTAGGGATAACCACAGTTTGATGAAACAATGAACCATGGTTTGTGGATTGTTCTGCTTACGGGAGGAGCAAAGCAGGAGTGATTGGGCAGCATTGCTTAGTACACTGTTGGTTCACGGCAAGCCATAGTTAATGGCCTACTGTGGCATGCAAACACAACCAATGTTTTGTGTCCAGAACAATTTATAGACTTTTTTTAAAAAAAGTCAAACTTTTATTCTGAGCTGGATATTGATATACTGAATTTTGCTTAAGTCAGCAGGGGGTGTTTAGTTCCGGTTTGGGGAGAAAATACAAAGTTAGGTCCAGTTGTTGCTTCAGATTTGGCTTGACTTCTCTTGTTTAATAAGGTGTTGCTACCATAGACTAGATCATGCTTGTAGGCTGTAGTCTTTTGCACACTTACTTGGGAATAAACTCTTAACTCAGTGGGACTTAACTTCAGTGTATAAATGCATAAGATTGCACTGCTAATCCACTAATGAGTTTGGGAGATACTAAGAGCTGTAGAGCAACAGGTGACATTGAAGAAATAAATTCAGAACAGCCATATGGAATACATAAGACTCTTCATGGTGTTCATCTGTTTCCACAGCTGTGATATGCGGAACTGTTCAGCTTCCTTAAAATCCTGCATTTCTGAAACGTGTCATCTGTACTGGTATATTTTCTAGCTAATCATGTGTGACACGTAAGTTCTGGGCAATATATACTTAGAGAGAGAGAGTGCAAAAATGCAAGAGACCACTTCTTTTCCTGCGGCAGGAAGAAAGACGGTTGTGATTTTGACTGTTGCTTTAGGCCAGTTTGAGTTTTATTTAGAAATGTAATTTATCAGCCTCTATGTTTTTTTAAGCTAAGCAAAGTAATACAACTAGCTTGAGAAAGAGGAAATATATTTGCAACAGTTTGGATTTGTTGACTTTTATGGTTCTCAAATGTTTGCGGAACCCTTGCAGTAAAATCTTTTAAAATGATTTTTTAAAGGGGGCGGAGAGACGGGTTGATTATTTGGACAGGAAGCAAGGCAACACCAAACAGCTCGAGCTTTTAAAAACAACTGAGTCCTTGAAAAAGGTTGCTGTGGACCTCCCGATCTCCTCTGATGGGAGACGCTTTTAATACATTCATAGAATCATAGAATTGTAGAGTTGGAAGGAATCCTAAGGGTCATCTAGCCCAACCCCCTGCAATGCAGGAATCCTGGCCCAAGCTTTGCCTGGGTGGGCTCAAACCACCTTCTGGTTTACAGCCAGATGCACTGACTGGTTAGGCTGTGGCCCTAATCCAGGCTTCCTCAAACTCAGCCCTCCAGATGTTTTGAGACTACAATTCCCACCATCCCTGACCACTGGTCCTGCTAGCTAGGAATCATGGGAGTTGTATGCCAAAAACATCTGGAGGGCTGAGTTTGAGGAAGCCTGCTAATCTCACTGCAGTGTTACCCTTGCCTCTAGGCTGCAGCTCAATAGAAGAGGCTAAGGGGGGAATGAGGGAGTCACATGACAAGAGCTTGAACAGCAGTTTTCACCCAAGTATAGCAGGGCAGTATGGGCTGGGCAGTGTTGCTTACCTGAATTAACAGTGGGAGAAGGAAAGGAGGGGAAGGGGTTTCCAGGGAAATTGCTTGAGCAGTGCATTTATTCCTGATAGCTGCAGCTCAGTGGAAATCATGGAACTGCTTTATGGAACACAGTTTGAGAAACGCTGGCTTAAACTAATATGTGCTGCTGTAAAGAGCAAGATGACACAAAGGGACTTGATGGATTAACCCACAAGATTAACTGGAAAATGTTGTGATTATTATCCACTTTTGTATGCATTAGAATTGTGGCCACAGGGAGCACATGTGGAATATTAGGAATAATTGAATGCAACAACTAAATTAAATGCTGCTGTTAACATAACAAGACTAAACGTATTTTAAATAGAATGTCATTGTCCCTGTCTATACATTCTGCATTTCATTTGCCTCTAAGCTTCCTGTTTACTTTTCTTTCATATAACAATGTGGCCTCTGATCCATGAAAGTTTTTGCCCAGAGTAGCCAATTGCAATCTCACTCGTTTCGCCTTCCAAATGTGGATTTCCCCAGTCTGGGAATAATCCCATTAAGTGGTTACAAACCAGACACCTGGAGATGCAATGTAGCAGTATTTATTTTGCTGGTGGATCAGTAAACCACATCGGCTACTCCCTTTTCCACAGCCCTTAATTTCTCCTTACCTTCATTATTATTATTATTATTTATTAAAATTGTTAGTCTCTTTTTACAAAAGTAACTCAAAGCAGCTTACTGTAAACAAACATAATACATACATACATTAAAACAACCATAAAGCAAACAGGAAAAAACTTAAATACAAACCTGTTTTTAAAAGGCAGGATTTAAACCATCTCACCCACTCAAGGAGGCCTCAGATGGGTAAAAGCGGAAAGCCTGGTGAAAAATAAACACTTTACCTGGGTGCCTAAACATACGTAATGATGGCGCCAGGGGAGCCTCCCTGAGGAGAGTGCTTCACAGTCAGAGAGGCTCCACTGAAAAAGGCCTGTTCTCGTGTTTCAAACCTTCAGACCTCTTGTGGAGAGGGCACATGAAGAAGGGCCTCAGGTGACAATTGCAGGATCCAGGTAAGTCCTTGTGGTATCAGAGCATAAGGTTTTATAGGTCAAAAACCAGTAATTGGATCAGGATTTGAGTTATGTGCTCAGACTGTCTTGCCCCAGTGAACAACCTGGCTGCTGAATTCTGCACCAGCTGCATTTTCTGAACCATCTTCAAAGGCATCCCCACATATAATGCATTGCAGTAATCTAACCTAAAGGTTACCAGAGTGTAGGCAACAAAGATTAGCCTATCCCTGTGCAGAGATTTGACTCTGTGCAGGAGGGAATGTTGGCACTCTGAGTAAGAATCATGGCTACATGGTGAGTAGTGCAAGTGGCAAGCCCAAAGAGGCCCAGTGGTTTAGACCACAGCACCACCTGCGTCCCTCACCGCGATGGAGTGAGCTCCCGTTGTTCTGTCCCAAAACAGTTCAAAAGCACGCCAGTGCAAGTAGATAAATAGGTACTGCTGTGGTGGGAAGGTAAATGGCATTTCCATGCGCTCTGGTTTCTATCACAGTGTTCCGTTGCGCCAGAAGCAGTTTAGTCATGCTGGCCACATGACCCAGAAAGCTGTCTGCGGACAAACACCAGCTCCCTCGGCCTGAAGTGATATGAGCGCCACAACCCCATAGTCGCCTTTGACTGGACTTACGGTAACCTTCCAGGGGTCCCTTAACTTTTACCTTTAGTCCAAGTGGATTTCAGATCATTTGATAGGAATATGGGCTAATTTTCTACCACTCTTCAAATATTATTAAGAAATGTTTTTTTCTTGCACAGTGGTTAATTTCTGGCTTGGAAAAATATAAAAATACAAGGCAACCCTAAATCCATTGTAATTTAAGGCATTTGCCATTTTGGGACACCTGTATCTCAAAGTCAAGTTGTTGTGTGTGTCTTGGTGTTCCTGTGCCAGATCACCAGTGTTTTCTGGAATGTGAAGAAATAAAAAGGGGCAGACTTTTTGTTAGGTTTGTGTGCAATGCTCTGTGAAAGGCTAATTTCTTAACAAAGCACAGTCTGAATGAGCAGGGTGATGATACATTTTGTGAATAAGAATATAGAGGTTTGCAAAACCATAACATGCTTAGACACCCAAGTGAGTCACTAATGCAGCAGACAGGCATTTTAGCAGCTGGAAAAATAATGATACCGCAGGTGGGCTGGAGAGAATACCTATCCTCTTTTGATATCTTGGACTGTTTCTCCGGTATTAAGCTGCATACCTTTTCTTTCGTGCTGCCAGGAGCCCTGAAGAACGCCCATACATTCCTCCTGAAGTAAGACTCCCTTGCATGTTTGAGGAAGCAAATTCTTTTTGCTGTCTCAGCCAGCCAGGGGTCTCTATGCTTTCAAATTATAATGAAGCACTTGGAATTTTTCAGCATGTAAAATGATCTTCTAAATCAACCTGTCAGAACATGGCATTTTCCTTTCTGTCTTCTGGCCAACACAAGCGAAACGTATCATACAAAGGCAAAATAGTGACTTTTAATTTTCTCCTCCCCCCCCACACCTCCATCTGCTAATCCAAAACATTTATTTCTCTGCCTGACTGAACAAGTTATGTGTGTGTGTTTTTTTTTTATCATTCACACTCTTATAAAATCCCTCATAAGCTTCCCTTCCATTTTAGACTCTAGGAAAATGTGGGGACACATAAGCAGAAGTTCTACAGGCTCTCTGCACATGTATGCTCTTGCTCTTCTTCACGAAGCTATAGCCATGCTGGGATGATAAAGAGTTGTTTGCTTTTGTTTGAAGTTAAACAGCTGCACAATATGGAAAGAATATAAAATTCCATTGCCAGGTGTCTCCCTTCTTCCCAGCGAAATCCATCTTTTGTGTTTACTTTCCGCTTATTGACGCTCATAACTCTTGTGTACCATGGCAAAGCTGCAAAAGATTCAGACCACTGGATGAAGTAAATAATGTTCTTGGGCTTGGCAGGTACCCTGAACTCCGAAGCATCTGAAGCAGGCGGTGGGGAGGGGAATGAGAGCGGCGTTTGCTCGTTTTAGCTGGAAAATTCCTCCAGCGTCGCTTAGCCAAGATGTGTGTAATGTCTCCAGGAAACAAGAACAAGCACTTCAGATGGGCTGCCATGGCATAATATATCCAAATATATGTGCCTCCGGAATTCTTTTGGCTGGTTCCCCTGTTCTGTTATATCGCTTATTGTGTTATTGCCCTTGGCAGACCCCTTCATGGTACTTGTCACTCAGCTTTACAGAAGTCTCAGATTACCTGTGAATTGGTTTAGGAGCTGAAACTTCTTTCTTTTCTCTCTCTCCTAAGGGAGCTCTTGTTAAGTGGCACTGGGCAGATATTTCAGTGTGACATCATTTAGCGTTTTATGGACTAGCAAAGAGTCCATGATTATAATGGGCAGGAGGAGGCTGTAGGGAAAGGCCTGTGGATCAGCAAACAAGTGCCGGCATAGCTTAAGAGACAGCGCGCAGCTGGGGATATTTCTCTTGGTTCAAGAACTGGGACTGACAGCGCTCTTTGCTTGCCCAACAGCTGCTGGAATCCTGGTGGTGATGGGTACAAGGGGATGGGGAAGTATGTATTCCTGTGCATTTCACAGGACCATTGCCATCCCACTCCCAGGCCAGGTACATCTCAGTAAGTTTCCTTTAGTAGGGGGAAGAAGTGGTTCATGGGATCTGGGCATAGCTGTCAACTTTCAGATTTGAAAATAAGGGATCAGCAGCTGTCAGGGAACTGACATCAGAGGAAAGGGAGTTGGTAGGGCTCCCAGAGACTGGGAGAGAGTCAGCAGCCAAAGCAGGGACCAGCAGGGGGAGCGAGGGGTCTCTGGAGGAGGATCTCAGTAATGCTGAGAGAGACGCAGCAGCCCAGGCAGGAAACAGCAGGGGAGAGAAAGGGGTGAGAGACACATCCAGCGAAAATAGCGGGGAGGTGTCAGAAGCAACTGCAGGGAGACCCATGCTTCGCCGGAAGCTGCCACGTCGTGAGTCCAGGAGACGCGTTTCCGTTAAGGAACTTATTTGCTGGAAGCGCTTCCGCAGGCAGCCACTGTCAGACACTACTAGTGACTAGAGCAGACATGTCTGAGGAGCTCTGTCACACACAGAGGTTTGTGGGGCCGCACAAACTCTGAAGGGGCACAATTTTAAGCACAAGCAGCTAATCATCCCCTGACAGCAGTCTGACAGTCTTTGTACGCTGCCTGTGCAGGAGAAAGCATCATGAGCAACCCAGCCGGAACCGGAGGGGCAGGGATTGGAGCTGGTCCAAGCTTGGAAGAAAGGTATCAAGCTCTGGAGGTCCAACTTGCGCTGCAGACGGCGAGGATCGAGGAGAGAAGGGCTCAGGATGCAGACAAAAAGGGGAGAACCACTCAGTTCCCCAGAAAGGTACCAGGATTGGTGCAGAAGTTTGGGGGGGACCCCAAGGATTACCATGCCTTTAGGACAGAGATGCAATATGCCCTTAATGTGCAGTTTGATGAGTTCCCTGATGAGGAATCGCGAGTTGCTTTCGTAATTGGGCATCTTGAGAAGGGGGCGCGAGACTGGGTTCGACCCCTGATGGCAACGCACAATGATATCCTAAAGGACACTATGAAGTTCTTTCGTGCAATGGATATCATGTTTTCCAGCGATATTGAGGAAGGGGTGGTGCGCAGACAGCTAATGGCTTGCAAGCAGGGAAGCAGATCTGTCCGTGAGTACTGGACTGAATTTACCATGCTGATTCACAGATTGGGGTGGGATTTATCGGCGGCACCCATTCAGATGCTATTTGAAGAAGGTCTTTCTTCGGCTGTGAAAGACGAGCTGTCCCGGAGCCCCAGGGCGGTGTCTATGGATCAGCTGACCAAATCTGCACTGACCATTGGAGCGCGCCAGGAGGCAAGAGCCTTGGAGAGGCGGGAAGGGAGAGGGGAACGTTGGAAGGAGTTCCGCATTCCAGACATTCCTGAGCCAGCTTTCCCGCCGGCAGAGCCGATGGAAATCGGAACAGCCCGCGCGCGCGCAGTTTCAAAGCCCAGTGAGGGGGCTAAGAAGGAGGGAAAAGGAGCCCGGAAATGCTATCTCTGCCAACAGCCAGGCCACTTTGCCAGAGTCTGCCCCCAGAGGAAGAAATGGCAAGGGATGGTGGGAGCTGTTGAGGGGGGAGAGCAGGGAGAAACGGAGCATGTAAAAGCCAACGCCTGGTTGCCACCGTCAGGGCACTGCAGCCAGGCCAAAGAGCAGTGAAAGTGCCCGTGCCAGAAGCTCCTCGACCTGCTCTAGTGATTGAAGTGTCGCTAGAGCTGCAAAATGGACACCCCCTAAAAATAAAGGCGCTGTTGGACTCAGGCAGCTCCTGCAATTTTATGAGCAAGGAGTTTGCTGCTGAACACCAGATACAGACTATCCCTTTAAGCAACCCCCTGCAGGTGACCACGATCGATGGCAGGGAACTGTTGGGAGGAGGAGTCAGCTTGCAGACCGTCCCAATGATAATGAGGGTGGCAAGGCACACAGAACTGATAGCGTTTAATGTGGCCACCTTGGGAGGCGCTCCCATTATTTTGGGAATGAGCTGGCTAGCCCTACATGATCCGCTGGTGGGCTGGCATCAAAGAGTGGTTTCCTTCGGTTCAGCACATTGCTTAGAACACTGCAGGGGGGAAAAGGGGTCAGCAGGGGCCCAAGCCACCCTGGCAGGGACTGAAGTAATGGAGAAGGGGAAGGTGCCACCACAGTATGCTGATCTCAGCGACGTGTTCAGCGAGAAGGAAGCTGACCAACTACCCCCGCATAGGCCCTTTGATTGCCAGATCAATTTACTCCCTGGAGCACAGCTTCCTGTAGGCAAGTTGTATGCCATGTCAGACAGGGAAATGCAGCAGTTGCGAGAGTTCATTGACAAGAACCTGAAGAGAGGCTTCATCAGAGAGTCCAAGGCAGCAGGGGGTAGCCCAGTGTTTTTTGTGGATAAAAAGAACACGGACAAGCCGAGACTTGTATGTGATTTCCGGCAGTTAAATGCAGTGACAGAGCCGGCGGCTTTTCCTATGCCCAGGATTGATGATATTTTGACCAGGGTGCGGAAAGGAAAGATTTTTACAAAGCTGGACCTAAGGGGGGCGTACAACCTGATACGTATAAGGAAAGGGGATGAATGGAAGACCACCATGTTCACCCCTTTGGGGGCATTTGAATACCTCGTTATGCCTTTTGGATTACAAACAGGCTCCGCGTGTTTTCAAGCCTTCATGAACCACGTACTGGGGCCTTTGCTCTACAAGAATTGTGTGGCCTTCTTAGATGACGTGTTGGTGTATTCAGAGAATGAGGAGCAACATGTGAGAGACGTCAGAGAAGTGTTGAGCAGGCTGCAAGCCAACAGGCTGTGGGTGAAACTGGAGAAGTGTCAGTTTCATACCAAGGAGGTGGAATTCCTGGGGTACCGCTTGTCAGACAAGGGGTTGGCCATGGACCCCGGCAAGGTTCAAGCAGTGCTGGAATGGAAAACACCCAAAACCAAGAAGGATGTGCAGAGGTTCCTAGGGTTTGGAAACTTTTATCGTAAGTTCATCCGAAACTTCGCCCACCTGACGGCGCCCATCACGGACTGTCTCAGCAGTAAAAAGAAGTTTGTTTGGACGGGGGAGGCGGAGCGAGCGTTTGAGGAACTGAAAAGGGCCTTCGCCTCTGATGAACAACTTCTGCATGTGGATTTACAAAAAAAGCTGAGGGTCGAAACAGACGCATCTGACAGAGCCATAGGGGCGGTGCTTCTTCTGCAGCCGGGGAAGGAGGAGTCAGAGTGGCGACCGTGTGCCTTCTTTTCGCGAAAGCTGAACAAATCCGAGAGGAACTACACGGTGTACGACCGGGAACTTCTTGCGATTCATGAGGCCTTCCGGAGATGGAGGCACCTGCTAATTGGTGCACAACATAAGGTGCAAGTGTGCACGGACCATAAGAATCTAGAGTATTGGAGAACTGCGCGAGTGCTCAACCAACGGCAGTTGAGATGGGCCCAGGAGTTCTCCAAATTTAACTTTGAGATTTGTTACGTGCCAGGCCCAGAGAACGTTAGGGCGGACGCTCTCTCACGCAAACCTGAATATTTGGAGGGGGAGGGTGCACCCGAAGAGATCCATGTCATTCCCGAGGACCGCTGGGTGTGTGGGGCGGCATTGGTGGGGCAAAGGGAACTGGTAGAGGGAACGGTGCAGGATGAATACGCCCAGGACAAACTCAGGGGTCTCAGGAGGGAGGGAGACAAACCCGGGGGTTTTGAGGAGAGAAACGGGGCGTTGTACTACAAGGGAGCGTTATATATACCTGAAGGGGAATTGAGGGAAAAGGTACTCAAGCAACTGCACGATAGCCCCACAGCAGGGCATTTTGGGCAACACAAAACCATGTGGCTGGTTACCAGGGAATTCTGGTGGCCCAAGGTCAGGGAAGATGTGCGGGAGTATGTGAGAGGGTGTGACCAATGCCAACGAGCCAAGGGGGAGAGGCGGGCACCGGCAGGTTTATTAGAACCACTACCCACGCCGGAAAGGCCATGGGAGGCAGTGGCAATAGATTTCATGACTGATCTGCCAAGGTCCAGAGGGAAAACAGCCATCATGGTTGTGGTAGACCTGTTAACCAAGATGGCCCACTTTATAGCCTGCTCACATGCGGTCACAGCGGAAGAAACCGCTAAATTGTTTGTGGAAAATGTGTTTAGGCTGCATGGCGCCCCCTTGAGGGTGGTTTCTGACCGAGGGAAACAATTTACTTCCAGGTTCTGGAGGAAGCTCATGAGCTTATTGCATGTAGAGGTGAATTTCTCAACTGCCCGTCATCCAGAAACCAACGGGCAGGCGGAAAGAGCTAATGGTGTCCTCCAGCAATATTTGAGGTGTTATGTGAATGACAGAGAGAATGATTGGGTGGAGAAGCTGGCGTTGGCAGAATTTGCCTACAACAATGCAGAGAACGTGTCCACGGGGATGAGCCCCTTTTTGGCTAATCACGGGTGTCATCCCCGAGCCTTCCCAGGGGGGGAAGGGGAGAACTGGAGCGTTCCAGCTGCAGAACAGTTCGTTGAAGAAATGGAAGCGATCCATCGCCAGCTCCAACTTAATTTAAACAGGGCGAAGGAGGAATATAAGAGGCAGGCAGACAAAACCAGAAGGGAAGGGGAAAGCATTAGGGTGGGGGACCAGGTGTGGCTGTCCACCCAAGGGTTACCATTCAAAGGGGGTTGTAAGAAGTTAAGACCCAAAAGGCTGGGCCCATTTGAAGTCACGCAGCAGGTCAACCCAGTGGCTTTCAGACTCCGGTTACCGAACCACATGAAGCTGCACCCAGTGTTCCACAGGTCGTTGTTGTCACCGTATAAAGGGGACAGAGGAGGGAGGGTCAATAGGGGACCAGCTATGGAGGAAAAAGAACACAGCTACCATGTAGCGGAGATTCTCGATTCCAGGTGGAAGGGAGATCAAGTAGAGTATTTGGTAATGTGGGAAGGGGAGCCGGAGTCGGAAAACACCTGGGTCATGGCAGAGGATGTAGATGACGAGGTTTTGATAGAAACTTTTCATCAGAGATTCCCTCGTAAACCTCAGCCAGTGGCGAGGTTCCGGAGGGAATACTTCGCCACCACCGACGAAGAAGAAGAGTTGGAGGGGTTCTCTGATTCCGAGGCGGAGGAGGATTCAGCGAGCCGGAACGAAAACCGATGGAGGGAAATGTTCGAGACGTCTGAAGATGAAGAGGATTCTTTTCGGGGTTTCAGCTCCTCACCGCCCAGAGGAGAGAGTAGGGGCGGGGGGGAAGGGGGCCCTGGAGGGGAGGTGGATGTCAGGGAACTGACATCAGAGGAAAGGGAGTTGGTAGGGCTCCCAGAGACTGGGAGAGAGTCAGCAGCCAAAGCAGGGACCAGCAGGGGGAGCGAGGGGTCTCTGGAGGAGGATCTCAGTAATGCTGAGAGAGACGCAGCAGCCCAGGCAGGAAACAGCAGGGGAGAGAAAGGGGTGAGAGACACGTCCAGCGAAAATAGCGGGGAGGTGTCAGAAGCAACTGTAGGGAGACCCATTCTTCGCCGGAAGCTGCCACGTCGTGAGTCCAGGAGACGCGTTTCCGTTAAGGAGCTTCTTTGCTGGAAACGTTTCCGCAGGCAGCCACTGTCAGACTCTACTAGTGACTAGAGCAGACATGTCTGAGGAGCTCTGTCACACACAGAGGTTTGTGGAGCCGCACAAACTCTGAGGGGGCACAATTTTAAGCACAAGCAGCTAATCATCCCCTGACAGCAGCCTTGAAAATAAGGGATCAGCAGCCTCACCTGTCCCAGGGACAATCTATGGGATTTCTAACAATCCGGGAAGCAGTGGGAAATGGTGCTGGAATAAGGGAATTTCCCGCAAAAAAGGGAAGGTTGACAGCTATGGATCTGGGATCTACTCTGAGCGAAAGTTAGTCGGCTACAACCCAAAGGGCTGGATTCAACTAACCTGGGTGCCAGTGCAAGGACTCCTGTTAGCTTAACAGGGCTTTCCTCTCTCTCCTGACTCCAAATCTGCTCTGGAGGGTTGGGAGATTTCCTAGAACGCAGGGATGGAAGAGAGGAGAATCATTCTATCTAGAAAGCAAAAACTATTTGCACGGATTGAACGATCGTGACAGCATGATGTTGAATTCCGCTCATCACTTTCTACTGATTCATCTTTGGAAATGGTTAACTTCTTTGGCACAATGTTTTCATTGTGTCAGATTTCTGCACACTAAATAGGGGCATTCGGTTTGCATGAGATTTGCTGTGAATGGCAGCCTCCCCATTTTAGGCCGAATTGGACAAATGTGCCTGAATTGCAATGTAGCTTTCTTTTGGTATGGCTGAACATATGAATTCAATAAAGTCGAAAAACGTGGCTGATTTTTTACTACAGATTGTGGAATTTGGGGCTTGTATTTTCCTTTTTTCTTCAGTTGTCATGAATTTATTTATTTTTAAATATCTTGCAGACATTTCATTGATTCAGAATGACGCCGTGGATGATACCATTACTGCTAACCTGCATTATTTGCACCAGCCTGACAAGAGCTGAATTTTTCACTTCTATAGGTATGAAAAAGCTCAGGCAAAATAGGAAAATGGTGAAGCATAGTTTACATCAATTAATGTGTGATCATAATCAATATTATTAATGCAATCATCTGGAATAGACTCCACTCTTTGGTTGTGTTTTACTCTTTCCATTTCCAACATGAGAATTGCCACTCCTCTCTTTAGAATGGTTTAAAGGTGGTTTAAAGGTGGGTACATGGGGCTTAGATGTATTCTGGCCATTGCTAGGTATTAGTGGGTGCATGGGCTTAGATGTATTCTGGCCCATTGCTATGGGCTAACTTGAAGAAACATGTGACATTGTCTTTAAAAACACATTGCATTATTGTAAATCACCACTGCAGATTAGAATTGCCACTCTACTTTCCTCCTTGGGAGACTTGTAAAATCATCTCATTTATCCCACGCTGAACAAACTGCTGCAGTTGTGGGGGGTGCTTATGAATGCTCCCCTGGCAATTTTGAGAATGTCCCAGAATTTCTGTTTTTAATTGCTCCATTATTATTTTTTACAATTTCCCAAGAGAGTTGGGATCTAATTGCATTAGAATATCTGTGGAAATATGCTGACGATGTTATGCCATTCCAAATAACTGATGTGAGGTTTGTGCATCAGTTCATTTTCATCCGCTAATTAGCTGTTGTAAGCATAATAATTCTAGAAACTCACCTTTGACAGGAGGAGGGATGGAGACAACCACTGCTTAAAACCTTTCTGGAGCTTTGCACCTGTTACGCCTTTGGCATTTTCAGATTTTATTACTGCATTTTTCAATAAAATAAAATACAGCGTGACTTCAGATTAAAAGATAATTTTGCAAATTTTGCATGAACTGTGGCAGCTTTATGAAGGCTATGAAGGATCAAATTGATGTTCTAAACAAAAACATCACATTAAACGTAATAGGCCATGCTGAGGATTGATTGCTAGATTAATTGGCATGTCTTGCTCTTGAGCTAGTATTAAGTTTGTAACTCAATACAGTTAGCCTGAAGCTCTGTGACTCTGTCTCACCATATCAAGTTTAAAAGGCCAACTTACTCTTGCATGTTCCTTTTCTTCAGGATACAGTGGCCTAAACCGAACAAACTGTTTAAAGTAACTCTGTGTTTGAGCAGACAAAGGTAGAATGGATAAGTGCTGCTGATAAAACAGCATACCCTCGACTATCGAGAAAGCTAATATGCATGTTTCTGTGAATGATTACAATGGATGTTCTATGCCTTGGCCAAATAGTTTTCTGTTTCCCATTCCTCATGCATGAATTAATTTCATTTTCCTCTCTATGAAATATGTGAAATATATATACATATATACTCTTAAAGCTGTTGTGAAATAAAATAACCATGGCATAAGGAATGCAACAAAAACTCCCTTCCCTAGATTCTGAAGGCCAGATTCAGCTAAGTTGTTGTGCTAGTGAAAGCTGGTGCAATGGGACTTCTCCTCTCTCCTCCCTCCTCACCCTCCACAGATCTGCTCAGGTGGGTCAGGAGAACCCTTAGAACTGCCCATGGGAGAGGAGAAGGAGGCATCATTCCCTATGGCAAGCAGAAGCATTTGTGCTGGCAGAATAATTGCCTGACTGTGATGTCGAATTCCACCCTTAGAGTGTTAGAAATGGAGCTGCAGTAACATTGGCAGAATACATGTTCTGAACTAGAACAAATGCTTTAGTGACGTTATAAATTCCAGCCTGCTGTGATAGTCTCCCTGTGTCTTTTCCTTGATCTGCAGTATTTATTTGCTCTCAACCTATCTTTCTGGATACAGATGGCTTCTTGGGTTTCTAATAATACTTTTCTTTCCTTTTTTTCATTTCAGGCCAGATGACAGACCTCATTTATGCAGAGAAAGATCTGGTACAGTCGTTAAAGGCATATATTCAAGAAGAAGAATCTAAGCTTGCTAAAATCAAGAGGTAAAGTGAGATTAGACAAAGTAATACTTTGCCATTTTAACATAGCACCTCTTCTCTTCCTTGTCACTGGAGATTGTTGCCCCTATGCTTGTCTTTGGGATCTGAGCGAGAAGGGTAAGTGAGGAAGCACAGAGGAAGTTGCAGCACTGAGGCTCAGGTGAAAGTGGCTCAAGGTTTGAGAAACACTGGCTCTAGCACGCCACCTAATCATATGCTGTGTCAGTGCAAAGGCTTAAAAACCAGGCTGTAAGAAAGCAATGACAAAAGTGTTTTGAAATAATTTTCTCTGTGGCGATTCACTTTGCAATTTGATTGTTTAACTAGCAAAGTGCAAGAGGCACGGCGATAGCTAAGCAACTAACACAGCTCAAGAAAGAAAAAGGATACAGGGACAAAGGAAGGCAACTGGGGCT
The DNA here is from genome assembly GCF_965113315.1 of Podarcis vaucheri. Taxonomy (NCBI): domain Eukaryota; kingdom Metazoa; phylum Chordata; class Lepidosauria; order Squamata; family Lacertidae; genus Podarcis; species Podarcis vaucheri. The sequence continues at coordinate 61,049,930 of NC_138760.1, forward strand.
TTTGTATTTCTATCGCAACCCTCCCAGAGCATATCATATGCCTGGGCTAAAAATAAAATCAAAACTGCACTTGAGGCATATACTCGTCTTTTCCAGTTGGGCTGAGAAGATGGAATCGCTAACTGTTAAATCGACTTCGGATCCAGAAGGTTACCTTGCCCACCCAGTCAATGCATATAAACTGGTGAAGCGTCTCAACACAGAATGGCTGCAGCTGGAGAATCTGGTTCTTGAGGATGCAACCAAAGGTGAGAATCTCAAAGAAACCAAGCTTTTAAAATAATCAGTGTGGAAAGCAACATGCCTTTTCTTACTTAATGCCACAGTGTCTGTTCAAGAAGCCTCCTCTTCTCATCTGTGCTTGTTTTCAAAGAAGTGTCAACTGGCACCCATGTTTGTGTCAATGAGTTCAGTTCCTTGCCCCATTCACAAGAACATTGGATTTGTTTTTAATTCCATTCAGCGACAGAAATATTCAAGAACCAGGAATCGCTATTAAACTCTTCCCAATCGGTCCTAAACTATAGCCATGAGTGTTCACTGATGTGTATGTAGGATCCTTCTCTTCCTCACTCGTGGTCTTCAAGCAGGGCTGGTGGACAGCCTTCTGCTGGGGATGCTCTCGCTCTTGATATCATCCATCGTCCAAGGGGATTGGAATAGGTGGCTCACAGGCCACACCATTCCAGCTTGACTGCTTCTGCCATATTCAGTAAGAGGGAGTGGTGCTGAGTGGCCCAAAATCTTTCTCTCCTTTTTATTCATTTATTTGAAATATTTGTATACCACCCTTCCTTATAAATGCATATGCATACAGTTGCAAATAGATTCATTAAAACAACAAAAATAATAATGCAGCAAATCACAGTAGAAGACATCAATAAAAGCAAGGTTTTGGAAATAAGCACTTGGCACCACAGCAACAATGTTTTATTCAAAACTAATGAAACAACTCCAGATGTTTCTACAGGAAAGAAGTCCCAAATGTTTCCCTCAGGGTATCATTAATCAGATGTTTGGTCAAAAATATGTTGCTTTTGCTGCCTCTCCAGCAAGTGATAGCTGTGTTGAACTGTCCTTAAAAATCATTATTTGCCACCTGGCAAACCACCCACAACTGGTGAGTGCATTCCATAACAAATAGGAATCATGTGCCCACCAAGTCTTCATTCTCCAAAAGGTTCAAAAGCACATGACGTAAACGATGTCAGAAGCATTCAGGGAATAAGATCTGCACAATTCAGCAAGAGAGTTAGAGGACGGAGGGCACAATCCACAAGGTGAGTGGGTTTGTATGCTAATCTAGAAGGCCCGTTCCCACTAAATGAACTGATGTTCCTACCCTCTCGGTCATGTGTGTATGGTATTATGGATGTGATACTCACCCAGAGCAGGTTTAACCAAGATAAGGTTTTCCCATCCCCATCCCCTTTCAAATCTGGTCTTGTAGAATATACGTTGTCATTGGAATGTAATGCTTGAATCTTGTATGGATCACTTTTCCTTTCATATAAAGGCTTCGATGCTTTTAGTCGCTGGATTTGTTGGGTCGCAATGGCGCATGGCAATTAAATTCTCCTCTCCAGCTGTGAATTGCAGAAGTTCTTGAGTTTGCTGCGAACCGAAAGCTTGTGGAAGCTGTTTTCTAAAACGCAATGTTAAGGGAAGCTATCTGTAATACTATTTCATTGTTCTTCTAGAGCTGTCCCATATACTAAAGCTTACCTATTTTGCAAGACAGCTTTTGGGACAAGAAAGACTTTGCTAAGGCTTGACTATAAAGGAGGAAATGCTGTTTCTCAGAAATCAACCACATATGTTTTGTGCGTGTGTGCGTGCACTCAGGCTAAAGGGGAAAGACTTTGAAACGTGCTCTTTTCAGCCAGGAGGTGTAGCACATGTTGCAGCAGTTTTCCAAATAAAATCGAACTTCTGCAGCCTTCTGAGAGCGGCAGAAGATGGCTATCTTTATTGATGAAGGATTTGTGCAAAACTGATAATGGATGATGGTTGCTTCACAGTTGGTGCTTCGTGTTTCCTTTGTTTCTAAGATATTGGCCATATGTGACTGAGTACTGGGAGTGCAGCCAGGCCTATCTCACATCCTGCTACAGACTGGCTTGTGCTTGAAGCTCTTTGCCTTCTATAGCTGACAGTGAAATCTGGCTCTGTACATTGTTTGCTGGATCACGGCTATTGGAACAGGGTGGGTGGTTTGGAAGTGTCTTCTTTTACAGCTAAGGAAAAAGCCAGTCATAAGCTTCTTTTCCTCCTGTTATTTCTGGTACCGGAGCCGTTGAAAAGGCTGTGCAGTTTGAGCTTACCCCACTATATCTTCTCTCAAACTCTTTTTTGTTGTCAAATCTTCTCATAATTCAATTAGTCTACAGCAGACTTCTGCAACCTGGTACTCGCCAGATGTTTTGGTGAACTACAACTCACATCATTCTTGGCTATTGGTCATGATGACTAGAAAGGCTGCTCTGGAACCATTCCTTTCGGGGAGCACTCATTGTTGGGAAACCTTGTTGGTTTCTTTGTTTGGGTCACAATTTTTATCAGCCGTTTCCATTCCTGGAATTTTCTTGAAATGATGTCTACTAGCTTCTGGAGAACCACCGCTTCTGATAGTCCCATAAGAGAGGGTGTGCTGTATGTATAAAGCCATGTTAATGAATGCATCACCCTTGCATTAGGTTGGTGGCCCTTAGCTGAATGTTGAACTTTTGTACTTGTTTTTATTTGAGGTGTTATTAGATCTCTAAACAGGAGATATAATTCGAATACATATTTAAGATGGGTTCAGATGACCTGCATTTTTCCTTCCATGTGGGATCGGTTTGGCAGAGATGCATCATGGGAGCTATGTGTGATGGATGGCAACCATGCTCTCAGCAAGTCACTGCTCCATTTCAGGTGCAAAAATGAAACCATAGTCTGGCCATCAGAGTTGAGCCTTGGAATCATGTGTTCTCTTCTCCCCACCTTTGTTTCTTCATTCTCTGCATCATTTCTAGATTTGGGCAAGCCATGATTTCTCATTGCGTATATCCAGATTGGTCAAACAACGGTTTGTGCAAATCACAGTTAGCCTTCAAACCAGAATTGGAAACTATAGCATGGTATGGTTTGTCTAAACCAGGTAGTGAGGTTGGGATTTAGAACATGTGAAGAAAAGCAGGAGGATCAAATGTGCAAATCTGAGGCTTATTTCCAGTAGCCAATCCATGGTTTTGTTGCTACATCCGAGCTGAACTGGGAACTGGGTACTGGGAAAGCATGATAGCCATTGAGTGCATCATGTTTTGGACCCCATTACTCTGGATGGGATGAGCCTGTATCACTCTAGATGTTGTTAGACTCCAGCTCCCCTCATTCCTGACCATTGACCATGCTGGCAGGAGTAGATGGAAGTTGGAGTCTTAAGAACAACTGAATGGATGCAGGCTCTCAATTCCTGCTGAACGTGGAACACTTCATTAGAAAGCTCCAAACATTCCTTCCCTGTTGCCTAAACCCACTTTTAATTGCTTGCTTATTCAGATTTCCCCCCTTAATATCTCTTGCGTGTTTAGTTCATGAATTTTTATCTTTATGCCAAATAGCAAAAGCTACGGTATATATATATTTATAGTTTTACAGAGCCCGATGAGAACAATGATAGTTCATGTTTAAATTTCATCTGTTTCAATCCCACAAGGGATTGTTGTAGATAGAATAAATGTTTCCAATTGCCAACCAATCTGGTATCACTTATATGCATCTGAGACCCATAGTGCTAACCATTTCCGTCTTGTTCAAATAAAGGTTTTATTGCAAATCTCACAATTCATCGTCAGTTCTTCCCAAATGAAGAAGATGAGACGGGAGCTGCCAAGGCATTAATGCGTTTGCAGGACACCTACAAGCTTGACCCAGAAACAATATCAAAAGGAGCATTTCCAGGTGATGGTCAGAAGCTACTTATTGGCTTTACACACTGATTCTTGTGTTTTGGTTTCTCAAAATATATGTTCAATAGCAGTTGAGTAAACGGCTAAGCAAAGTTTTCTTCTACAGTGAGTTTCCTCTCAAACACAATTGCTGGCGGTGGTACCGTGCCAGTTTTTCTGCATTTCTAGACCTGTGGTCAGCCATGAAAGTCTTGTAATCTTCACCAGATTTTGGAAAAGCCTACTAAGCCATATCTAGAGCATCAACATGAAACCACAGAAACAAGCCTGGAGATTTATAATACTCTCGTCATAGTTTGTTGCAATTTGCTTATGTTTCCAACAAGAATACAGAATCTAAATTGTTAGCTGAATTATTTTTGCAAATGCAGGCACTGCTTAAGTAGAGCTGTTCTCCTTAAGACTGGTATGTTAGCTCAGTATTTCTGGACTAGAGGGCATTTTAAGGTCACCACGTAGGATTTTCAAGCAGAACAAGAACTTGGCAAACTGTATTAACACTCTGGTGATAATTGAGATTCTCATGCATTTGAACATTTTTTAGGCAAGAAAAGTAACTCACACACAGGCTTCGTGTTGAGTATAAACATGTTTGGCTTTAAATCGCATTAACTCATTCTGGTTTCTCACATGGATCAGTTTATTTGGAAAGTAGTGACTATGAATGTCCGCAGGCAAATGTATATAAATATAGTTTTTCACCATCAAAGAATTATGCCCACAATCTGTTAATTCCCCAAATCAGGGCACTGAAGCTTAGAGTAGGGGTATGTTGTTCCATTTGTGGACAAATTCTAGATTCACAACAGTTTTGTGAGGTTCTCCAGGCTATTTGGATAATACTTTGCACTCAGTACTTGAACATACAGCCTGTGTTTGCACATCACATTAAGCCATAGTAATGCTTACCTGTTGTTTAAGTCTGAATGAGGAGTGTACTTGTGCACACTGCTCAGAAGTCCCTGCTTCACTCCTTCTTTGCTCCTGGCCGTGTTGGGAGCAACAAACCACAGGTAGCTTTACATGTTGTGTCATCCAAATCCATGGGCGCAGAAGTGGCTGGCTTCCATAGTGTGCCATCTCCGTCCTGGTTAGAAGCAGTGGCATTGCTGCTGGGAAAGCCAGCATTACAGCTCCACCTCGCCAGGCAAGCCACTTGGGCACATCCATACTTGTTTACTTTGTCTGAGGGAAACAAGCAAAGCGTGAGTGGTGAAGAACAAGCCTTCGCTATCCCTCATGGTTTGGAGCAGGCTTCCTCAAAGTTGGCCCTCCAGATGTTTTGAGACTACAATTCCCATCATCCCTGACCACTGGTCCTGCTAGCTAGGGATCATGGGAGTTGTAGGCCAAAAACATCTGGAGGGCCGAATTTGAGGAAGCCTGGTTTGGAGAGACACAAACCACAAATGACATGCCATGCCTAGGCTCTGAGCTGCGAAAAGGCAGCTCTCCCATTGAAGTTAAAAAGGACCCAGTTGGGTGGTTGGAAGCGCTGGGCTCAGAGAAGGCATGTTTCAGGACGCTCCTTCTTTGCATTCTTCTGCTCATCCTGCATCTTTTTTAAGATCAGAAGGGCTTTCATTGTAGTTTAAAGGATCCTTTGTGAGGGAGGAATTTGGGCTCTGAATGTTCTTCATGTTCCCTCTTCTCCACTGGTGGCAACAAGCACTGCATTATTAAAACACACCACTGCTTTTCATTTTCAAGTTATTTAATGTATGTCAGCCAAGAGTTAGAAAAAGGGAAAGAATGACGTCCTCTTCAATGGAGTGCTTGGTTCCCCACTTTCAGCTGCACAGCAAAAAAGGAAATATGTTTCTTCAACCACCCCCACCCCAGTCCTTTCAACTGCAAGTAGCCTGCCTAATAGCTTAAAGGATCCTAAAAATGGGGGGAGGGGCAGTTTAACTCAGAGGTTGTGTCCTGGATGGAATGTGTCCTCCTGGCTCCAGCCATCCCCCTTTAGGCCCCAGCTGGAAGGAAAGTGAGTGAGAGGCTGAAATCAAGTGAGTGGTCCAACTTCCAAGTCAGTTTTCTCTGGGTTTGCTTTTTCAATATTCTGCAGTGTGCTAAAACAGCATGAGAGCAGTGAACATGCACAGACATTGTTTCTGGTTGGTTCTGTAGGTGTTGTGGGTAGGCAAGTGAGGTCATTTAAGAAATCCATTGTTTTCCTGGATTATCATCATTTTATTAATGTGCCGTTTTTCAGTGGTGCTCAACCATGCTCAAAACAGCTCACAACAAAGTCGGGAGTGCTTTGCATAATAAAATATAGCAACATTTCAAGAACATAAGCATGATAAAATTGAAATACAAATGTTTATAGGCCAAACTCCTCCTGTTAATAAATATATAGGAAGATTAAATGATCCACTCATGGAATTGCAAACACAATGTTTCAAATAGCGGCAAACCAGTACAACATATCAAATGCAAGGCATTGGCCCCAACTACAACCCCTAAGCTAGTCTGGGCTAGGCCAGATGGAAATGAGCCAGAGAAGTTGAGACCAGGTTTTACAGGACTCAAAGCTGAATGGTCTCTAGGTGCCTTCAGCAGCAAGGGCAGCCTTTGGAGCTGAAGTCCTGCCTTCCCAGGTGAGGTGGAAATGTACCTGACAGAGAAGCAGGGACATCGGCTCAGTGTGTCCATTTGAAAACATGGGGGTGATAAATGGAACAGGATACTTCCAGATGGCTTTAGCATTCAGGAAAGTTGTAAATGTGAGTAGAAGTCACTAGGTCTTACTTAACATTTGCGTCTCTCAATTCAGGAACAAAGTACAGATCAGTCCTGTCAGTGGACGACTGCTTTAGCATGGGCAAAACAGCGTATAATGATGCGGATTATTACCACACCGTGCTCTGGATGCAGCAGGCGTTGAAAAAGCACGATGATGGTGAAGAGGCAGCCATCACGAAGGCGGAGATCCTGGATTATCTCAGCTATGGCGTCTTCCAGCTTGGCGACATACAAAGGGCTATGGAGCTCACAAGGCGGTTGGTGTCTCTTGGTAAGAAGGACAAATCATGCATTCTTCTAGCACGCTGGAAAGCTACCTGCACCTCAAGTGGAGAAGCCAAAGTAGGATAAAGCTCTGCTTTTTGTGATATGGTAAACATTTAGGACCAGGGCGGAGGAACTGCATTCCAGCCTAAGGACTGCATTGCTTCCTGGAGATCATGTGCCAGAGGTGGGCGTGGCCTAAATTGAAAGTGGGCGGGGTGGTGCTACATTCCAGCCTCACTACAGCCAGAGGTTTCTGTACACAGGAGACATCACATTTGAAGGGCACATTCTATACAGACAAAAGCAGTCAGAGAGGGCATGGAACCAGCTTCAATCCAGTAAAGGTTTCCATAAGTGGGAGGGAGTGGGAGACAACCAACCAACTTGCTTCATTGCATAGAGTCATCCTGCTTTCTGTGTTGAAATCCTGCCAAGATTTTCACTTCTTTCCTGATGCCTCACCGCTGTGTGCCAGGGAGGGGGAACCTGTGACTGGACAACCAGCTTCCATCATCCCTGACCAAGGGTGATGCTGACTGGGACTGATGGGAGGTGGAATTCAACAACATCTGGTGAGCCAGGTGTTTCTCATCCCTGTTATATGCCTAGATGGTGGTACCTTGGTTTTCGAGCGTCTCAGAAACCGAACATTTTGGTTTTTGAACGCTGAAAACCCGGATGTAATTGCTTCCGTTTTTGAACATGCCTCGGAAGTCGAATGGCTTCCACTGTGTGCTTTTCTCCATTGACTTTGCCGACTGCCCTTTGCACCTCAGTTGTTGAACGTTCTTCTAGGATGGATTACATTTGACAACGGAGGTACCACTGTACTTGGAATGAAATCCTGTTGAATTTAGCATGCTGTACTATAGGATTGCCCAAGTTGTTTGGGTATTTTCTGCCAAGCAGTGGCGTAGCGTGGGGGGTGCCAGGGGTGCCGGCCGCACCGGGCGCAACATTTTTGGGGGCGCGTTTCGCCGGCCCCCCTCGAGGAAGTGGGAACCTCTCCAAGGCACAGCGTGCCGTCGGTAGAGGAAAAAAGCCGCGCAGCAGCAGCAGCAAAGTCGGGAGGAGGAGGAGGTGGAGCGAGCCTGCTAATTCCTTGCTGGGAATTAAGCGGCTCAAAGAGGCAAAGGAAAAGAGGTGGAGCCGCTGGCCCGGAGGGGAGGAAGCTGGAAAGAGCAGCGCGCCAAGCGCACGTGACGCAAAGGGCCTGCCCAAGTGCAGGCTGAGCTCCCCGTGGCAGGGGCGGAGGGAGCCTCCCTTCCTTTTAATGGGCAAGCATTTTCACGCGGGGAATCGACAGCAAATCCTCGGGCAGCTCTCGGGGAAGGGGGCATTTGGGAGAAGTGTGGATACCTCGGTTGGTTGGAGCGCGGCGATGAGAACGCCAAGGTTGCGTCTCTGATCCTCGTTTGGGACGGCTGCATATTTATCCCTGCATTGCAGGGGGGGTTGGACTCGATGACCCCCAGGGTCCCTTCTAACTCTATGATTGGCAGGGGGGGGGACTGAGAGGCTGGCCTTAGGGACAGAGGCAGAGCTAGCTGCTGCAGCGCCCGGAGCGGTGCACATGCCATGGGGTGAGTGTCCCAGGGGGAGAGATGCCCATGGGGGGGGTGGAGCGAGCTGTCCATGCTGGGCTGCTTCCTGGGGGGTGGGGAGCCATGCCGCTTTGCCAGCGCCCTTCTTCCTTTCCCTCTTCCTTTTAACAGCTATGGGGAGGCTCCCTCCCCCAAGCAGCCCGGAAGCGAGGGGCAATGGCGCGACGCCGGCCCACAACTCCAAAGCCTCCCCCAGCTGTCAAAACAAAGGGGGAAGGTGGGGAAGGCCGCTGGCAAGGCGGCGCATCTCCACCCCTTCCCCTGACGGCTCAGGGTAGGCCTGGGAGTCACGGTGCGCCGAATGTCACCCCCCCCTCAGTGATGACACCTGGGGTGGACCGCTCCCACCGCCCCCTTCCTCTGCCCCTGCTTAGGGACAGGCAGAGCCTGGGCTCCTCGGAGTTGACAAATGGAGGGGTGCACATGGAGGGACCAGCAGCTGGCCAAAGAGGGGAAATATTATTGACTTATTCGCAGAATCTATAGCCCTCTCTACAGCTGAATTCTCCGCACTCCCAAGAGTGGGGAGCAAAGTAATGAAAACAAATAATAATAATAATAATAATTTATTTAAGCCCTGCCTATCTGGCTGGGTTTACCCAGCCACTCTGGGTGGCTTCCAACAGAATGTTAAAGTACAATAACCTATTAAACATTAAAAGCTTCCCTAAACAGGGCTGCCTTCTGATGTCTTCTAAAAGTCTGGTAGTTGTTCTTCTCTTTGACATCTGGTGGGAGGGCGTTCCACAGGGCGGGCGCCACCACCGAGAAGGCCCTCTGCCTGGTTCCCTGCAACTTGGCTTCTCATGAGGGGACCGCCAGAAGGCCCTCGGAGCTGGACCTTAGTGTCCAGGCAGAACAATGGGGGTGGAGATGCTCCTTCAGGAAGAAGAACAATTTACAAAATCTTTTAAACAGGTCCATTGAAAAACTAATCAACGTCCTATTTGTCTGGGGGGAGGTGGGGGGCAGTGCCTGCCTGCCCCTTTCAAGCACAGCTGGGAAGAGGCCTCTGCAGGCTGAGCAGTGGCGTAGCGTGGGGGGTGCAGGGGGGGCCGGCCACACCAGGCGCAACATCTGGGGGTTAGGGTTAGGGGGCGCAAATCCACGGGTTAGGGGGCGCAAATTACTTCCCTTGCCCCGGGTGCTGACAACCCACGCTACGCCACTGCTGCCAAGTGAAAAGTCTTTTGTTCCCATAGAGTAGAATCTGTCTCCTTGGGTACATGAACACTTAGACTAACTATTCAACTTAGCTCACAATAGTTCAGCTTCTATTTCCTTATGCTTCACAAGGCCAGGCGTTTAAAGTTAGGTTACTGGACCTGAAATGGCTCCTTTCCTATAAGCTTCCTCTCCCATATGCTCTGCACCCCATCCCTTTCCTGGTATTTCATGCATTTTGCATGCCATTTGCTAGTTGCTGGCTGTTACAGCTTCACTCTAAATGTATGATTAAATGATCCTTGACTTACTTCTAACTTTTAAAAGCCCTCCGAGGTGTAATGTTGTATCAAATGTTAATGTTTTACACTGAATATAAAATGGAAAAGCAATACCATTGCCTGCAGCAGGATTTCTGAATTGTCTAGAGAGCATAATTCATCAACATCACCACACATTTGGACAGATTTGATAAATTCCTTTCAGAAACATATGGTGGTGTTGGCAAACTAGCAGACGTAGAAGGTTTCTGAGTCACTCCTTCGCCTCGTGACATCTGGCATCAGTCAGTCACTTGGATTAAAGTTCAGTTTATCTAACCTGGAACAATAATCCACTCTATTTCTCTCAGAAATCCCTTAAACTGGGGTGGCCAACATGGTGTCCTCAATATGTTGTTGGACCACAGTTCCCTCCACACCTGACCACTGGCCATACTGGCGGGAGCTGACGGGAATTGGAGTCCAGCAACTTCTGGAGGAACCACATCAGGTATTCCTTGACTTACGTCAACAATGAAAACTTGAACATTGTTCTAGATTTTTTTTTAGCAGGCAAAATTTTGATAGCCATTGCGGGGCGGGGGGAGAGCAGTGATAGGTGGGAAAGCAGGGAGACCAACAGTAGAGGGAGCCAGAGCCAATGACAGGCAGATCCAACTAACTCTGTACCCACCCTTTCCTCTGCTGAATTCTAACAGGGCAACACAGGCAGAGGAGGAGGAGGCTGACAGATTATGCCACTCCCTGGACTGGTTGTAAGAAGGCAGGCAGGTGGGGGCTAGCAGTGCTTCATTTGACACAATGGACCAGCCTTCACTTGTGATTCCTATAGGAATGATGACATGTTGGTGTTAAATTTGGCATTGAAGTAGGGGAGATAGTGTTGAAATGCTGATTTAGGTATATTCCTTTTAACCGTCTAGTCTGTTGTAGGGCTGGTGAGAAGCAATGTGCAACAGTTCAAGATGGAAATTTCAGTAACATCATTTAGCTTCAATTTCATGGCAGTCTCCTATGTTTCTACCCCAACTCACAAAGAGTGTTTGGGGGCATGGCTAGCAGCTTGGGGAGAGACTCTGAGTGAGGCAAAAGCTTAGCTGCCTTGGCTGGTTGCTTAGGCATCAGCAACTAATACTGGAAAAGATCACTGAACAACAGAAGGAATGCTCACACCCATGTTCTCACTGCTTCTGTATGCACAGGAAATTTAAAGCAAGATATTTGCAATGTCCTCCAGTGCGGGCACCCTTACAAACCCATGTGCTTGCAGTGAAGAATGGTACATGCATGCTTTGCTTTGTATCTCTGGTTCTGTAAGGGATGAAGATGTGTGTGGATTGTGGGGTTGATTTTGTTTTAAATGACAGCAAGGATTCTTTTTCTGGCTAACGGTGCAAAACAAACAGTGAGTGACATGGCTAAGCCAACCATCCATGAGTGGCAAAATACCGTTTTTGTTGTGGCAGCCTTTTTAAGTACTGATTCTCCCATCCCACAAAGCTATTGCAGCCTCTCCAAGAGAAAAAGTTAAACCCAGAAAGCAGATTTTGAGTGGGGGAGAATGAATGACGACTTGTCATTTCAGCTCCCTGCCCTAGTCTCTTCTGAAGTTTTTTCTGCAAGTGATCTCCAAAATATCCTGAACCTTAGAGTCAATCCTTGTATTGCTCTCCACCATATGCATACTAGAAAGAGAGGTTTACCTTGTTTTGGAGGCGGTGCAAAGAATTTCTCATTCCATTACTTGACTGGCATGTTCTGTTGGGTAGATCATCATGAAAATTGATGCTTCCTTTATTCTACAGCTTGTGCTCCTTTTAAATGCAACGAGATGATATTTGACAGGGATAGATAATGTTGTGCCTTCCAGGTGGCATTGAACTATAGCTCCCATCAGCCCTAGCCAGCATGGCCAATGGTGGTGGATAATGGAGTCCAATAACACCTAGAGGGTACCATGTTTGCTCCCTCTGCCATATGTGGTACAACAGGAATTGTATTCTTTATCAAACTGAAAGAGTCAGTTGAACTGCTTCTTCCCTTGGTGTGCTTTTTTACTTTTAACCAGAATCAAGATCTTAACTTTAATTGACTCCAGAGAGCTCGGTTTCCGTGGTTTTATTTTTCAAGTTGTGTTGGGAGGAGGGGAGAGTACACTTGACTGCACAAAATAATTGGTGTAATGTTGTAGGCTTGAAGTCCCCCTTTGATCAGATTCCTCAGATAGTATCACTTTATCTGTCTCCCCTCTCTCTCTCTCTCTCTCTCTCTCTCTCTCTCTCTCTCTTGCCTTTCTTTCCCAACCAAGATCCCAGTCACGAGAGGGCAGGCAGCAACATGCGGTACTTTGAGAGGCTGCTGGAGAAAGAAAAAGAAGCCAAGACAATCAATGAGACCTCAGATACGATAGAGCCAACAACGCAAGGTGGGATATATGAAAGGCCCCAGGACTACCTGCCAGAGCGTGAAATCTATGAGGCTCTTTGCAGAGGAGAAGGTGTGAAAATGGTGAGAGAAAGACCATTCCAAAGGCAGATTTAACCTATCATGCTGCAGTAAATCTTCTGGGAATGCATCCCCCAAACAAACTGACACTACCCTTTGGCTTCTGAAAAAGTCCACAGGGAATTTCAGGATTGCAGAATATTTTAGTTTAAACATTAAGTCATTTTTTAATGAAAACAAATAAAAACAAAAGCAAAACAGTCTTTCTGAGTCAAAATTCTGAACCCAGTATCAGACTGGAAATCACAAAGTTGCTATTTCTGAATAGGTGTCATCTGTATCCCCCAAACCAGTATGATCCTTTGAATCATATCCAACAATTTATTCATAATCATAATCTCAAACCCTTTTAAAGCCAGGTTTTCTGCTGCTGTTCGTATCAGTGGAGACTCCGGTTGTAAGATAAGACCTTTTTTTTTCAGAAGCAAGAGTTTAACTAGTGAGAAAAGAAGAACTGTTAAAGTATCATGTTGCTATATTTGATTTTTGGGGACATAACTACCAAACATGGTATATAGAATAATAAGAGTTGGAGGGTCCTTTTGTGGGTCATCTCCTCAGCATCCTGCTCAGTGCAGGATACTCAGAGGTATGGTATCCCCAGTGAGGGAGAACCCAGCACACTCCTTGGTCATTAGTTGAATTGTCAAGCTGTTCTTGAAGCTCCCCTTGAAACCTTTCTCAGATGAGTACAGTGGTACCTCAGGTTAAGTACTTAATTCATTCCGGAGGTCCGTACTTAACCTGAAACTGTTCTTAACCTGAAACACCACTTTAGCTAATGGGGCCTCCTGCTGCTGCCGCGCCGCCAGAGCACGATTTCTGTTCTCATCCTGAAGCAAAGTTCTTAACCCGAGGTACTATTTCTGGGTTAGCGGAGTCTGTAACCTGAAGTGTATGTAACCTGAAGCGTATGTAACCCGAGGTACCACTGTACTCTTGAAGATGGTTTCCCAATAATTTATAAATGCATAACTGCTCGATTAATATTAGACACAATACTGAAGTCTGAATATGTAGAGATTAATTAACCTTGACTGAACCTAAACCTAAACCTTGACTGAACCTAAACCTGAACCTAAACTCAACATTCAAAATAGTACATTTATCTGAATTTGTTCATAGACACCTCGAAGACAGAAGAGGTTGTTCTGTAGGTACCACAATGGGAACCAAAATCCCCACCTCCTTATAGCACCTTTTAAAGAAGAAGATGAATGGGACAGCCCTCACATTGTCAGGTACTATGACGTGTTATCTGATGAAGAAATAGAGAAGATTAAGGAGCTGGCTAAACCAAAAGTAAGTGCTGCAAGTCTTTGTCAGTCTTTCGCTGGGCTAATGTGATATTTTGATTGAAATAGTGAGCTTGGGTGACTTAGACATGTCAAGAACACATTGTCCTAGTTCCAAGAGTGTGATTTACTGTGATGAAGCAAAGTTCGTCCCAGCTACGTGAGGAGTGGTTGTAACAAGTTACAGGATAATCACACCTTACACACATTTATCTTGAGCAATTTCAGCCATGTGTGTTTGGAGGTGAGCTGGCTGAAGTTGCACAAGTTAAATCCAAGCAGGACAGATAGCTTAAAAGCTCTTTTCACACTGAGTCTGTTCGGAGTTAGCGGGCACATAAGGAGGTTTTATGCTCTCCACCTTTGTTGGGGTACAAGGCCCCAACCAGATCAAGGCACTGGTTCTGGGAGTACTAGGGATTCTTTTGCTCTCTTCCCTTCCTCTGCTATCTGCAGGGTGGCTCCAGGGTTTGGGTTATGCAATTTTCACGTACATGTGGTGACCATTTTGCATGAGGGTCCTGTTCCCGGCCCCCACACATGTCAGCGGGCCACGCATAAGTCCGCCCCACCCCATTCTGCCTTCATTTTGCCCTTTTCTGTGTCCCAAAGGATTCATGTGTTGATGATTGTGCATCCATTGGGCATGCCTAAAATGGTCGCCACCTGTATACGCAGAATCCCCACCACATAAGATGCAATCATACTGTAGTTGCAATAGGTCTAGGTGGTTGCAATAGGTCTAGGTAGTTGCAATAGGTGGTTTCATTACAACAGGTCTATGTGCCAGTGAACCCATAGTCAAATCGAACCACTTCATTGGAGCTCCATTGTGGAATAGGGAGCATCTTTCCTTGATCCATCAGCAGAATCATTTCTAAGTGTATTTTTCGTTCCAGGCACAAGTTCCTCCTTACTCTTTTCTTCTCCTTTTCTTTTTATAGCTGTCTATATTTCATTCTTGGCTCCAAACTATGTCTGAATGACACAGACAGCCTAAGTTAAGGAGATTTTAGGCCATAGTTAGTAGGCTTGGGTGCTAATATTTTATTCCTTTGGTCATTAAAACACACAGTACGAGATTTGTGGCAGCGCTAGACCAGTGATGTTGACTTGAATGTTTTTTTCATTATAATTTGTGCTGCCTGGCACAAAACTGAAATGAGAAATATTTCTATTGGACCACTTGATAATGACCTTTTTCAGTCTCTGACCCCTTTTCTTCCTTTCCCAACCATTTTTATAACTGTTGCAGCCACATTGTTTTTTATGTTGTTTATTGAGCTCCCTTGCTTATAGTTTTAAAGCCATGCTAATTAGAAGTGAAAACTGAATTCATAGAACATATGAAGCTGCCTTGCATTGGCCTGGCTTGGGCATAACACTGAAGTCAGCCTCATGGCCTAACCCTTCCTCACGGCCTACCCCTGTCCCAAGGAAGATGCCACTTCCATTTTCAGTGCTATGTCCAAACCCTAAACAAGTTAATATTAATTCTGGTTTAAGGCCAACCCTAAACTTTAGTGAAACATGCCAACTTCATACACTATTGTTTGAAGATGACTTGTTTCAATAAACCATCATTTTTTTGTTTATGTACACTCTGCTCTGGCCTCTTACATGAGAACATAATGGGGAATTTTGGTTAGGGTTTTTTTAATGGAAGTGAAAACTTCCAGTCTCATCCTTGCAGCCATGCCAGAGAAAGAGAGGAAAGGAGAGAGTGCCCGAGACTCACTGACTTCATGTTAAACCATACTTTAGCATAAGATTCTAAGAAAACCATTGAGTGAGATGATTGCCCTGTCTAGCTTGGTATTGTCTACTTTGACTGAGACACACTTCAGAGTTTCTTTCAGATGTCTTTCATATCACCCGTTAACCTGAAATCCGTTTAACTTAGCAGGAATTGAACCCTATGATCCTAGGTTCTCTTTCATTGAAGCATGTTCTCTTCCAAGAGCTATGGCCCTTCATATGAAATAAAATAATAATAGCTCTTTCATAATGTGGCATTCTACAAGACTCTGGTACTGAAATTATAATTGCATTTATTGCTCATGCAGCTGTAACAGAAAAGAAAGTCGGTAGCACAGGGTCAGTATAACTTTTCTACTTTATTGCTAAATGAATGTAACCCCCTGGAGATGGAATAAGAAACAGATACCTTTTGGAGAGCATGAATTTTTTTTGAAATGCTTTTAAAGTAATAACTCTTTGTTCATCAGCCAGTTTGCCTTGGCTGAAATTCTTCTATCTGCCTCATGGCTTTCACCTCTGTAAACTCTGGAGTGTTTTCCTGATGGTTCATCATTACCTCAGACTTAGAAAACAGCAACTTAGCCTAGCTTTGAATAAACCCAAACAGTTGAAATGCAACAGGCATGCTTCCCATACATGTTGTTTAAAAAGAAATCATTCCCAGGTGCATTTCTAGGTGCATTTGGAAGCACAACACTTTTCCAGAATGACAGTCTTCGGCATGATATATGAGTTGATTTAGTAGGTTTCATTTTTGTATTCTGCTTTACCAAAAACAAATGTTGAGCTCAAAGTGGCCTACAATAATCACAATAGCATTAAAGAACAACAAGCATTGCAATCACTATACTGTCAAGGACAATAGCATATAAAGCAAACAACAACAAAATCAACAAAACAATTAGTACCGTTCAATAAAGTCACAGTAACTCAGTATTGCCAAGATACTTCCTAATCACATGGAATTTTACTTGTGAAATCAGCTTTAGTTTTTAAATGAAGGCACATCTAGTTTTGAGAAAGGTTTATTTTTCAGAATCAGCAGGGTGTTTGAAATGGAAAGGTGTGCCGGTCTTAAAAAATGCACAGCTTCTTCATATGTTGCTTTGATGTATTTAGGCAAGCAATTGAGATGCACTCTGATCACATTACTTCTGGACTGTACAAAGTGTTTTACTTTGAAACCATGGTGATTTCAGCCTGTGGGGAAAAGACTAAACGAATTGAATATTTTTGCTTAAAATAAAGTTGGTTTACTGTAGTATAAGTGAGCTAAAAATGAAGATTTATAGTGGAACAAATCTTTTGGCGTTAATGTTAATTGCATCATCTCTGCAAAACATTTATCAAATGCAGATGTGATTGGGTTAGGAAATTTTATTTCTCATCTAGCTCTTGTACTCATTGGATAACCACTTGTTGTACTATATGGTAGAGTGTAGAGAAGTGTTTACTGCAGAGGCAACAGTCTACCATCAACTGAAAGGAATGCCAGTGCCTATTTTGATATTGCTGAAGTTCAATATGTAATTGCCAAGTTTATAATAATGTTCATGGACTACACAATTCTCCAGTGCTTAGGATCTGCAGATGCCTTCCCCAATCATTCCTGAAGCCTTTGGTGGCTTCTGCTTAGCTCTGTTTGTGGTAAAATTAGCATCCACGGTTTGGATAAAGACAATGACATTTTAATATGAGAAGGTGCAATTGACTTTACAGGTCAAAGCAGAACTCAAGGGGGAAAGTGAACATTTTCTGCAACAGTAATCCAGTGCTGCTTGTGACCGCTGACTTGATTCCAAATTTTGCTGAGGAGCTATATCACATCACTAGTTAATATTAGGATGTAGGCTGTATATTTTCTTTTCTTGCTTGTTTATGGCAACTGAAGCATTCACATAGGAACCGTATGGCAAGGATAAGACAATTGCAGGCATAAATATGGAGCTCAGAATTTTAATCACTGTAAGCAAAACTTCATTGTACAATTAAAGTTCAACAGATCAAATTTCTGGCCATAATTTGTGGAGCAAGAGCCTGCAACAGAATAGCAGATGAGTCAGAATTCTGGCACTTCGTTGTGCCAAAAACTGCATGCCAAGACAAGAAAATTAATAGGCGGATTTCAGAGCATATGAGAGAATCTGGGGGAAAACATTATCAAACACTGAAGGGGGGGGATGATAAGGTGGAAAACAGCTATAGCTGTGTAGGTTGTAATGGACACAGTAAATCTTAGCCTAAGTTTGATTTAAATAAATGTGGCAGCATCATAACTGCTGAACAGAAACAAGTTTTACTGGAGGGTCACTGGAGGAATGATGCAGGCTAGTGAGCCAGGGCCCCTCACTATTGCCCAAAATGGATTGCTGGCAAGTTCCATCTTCATAAATACCATTCCCTCCACTTATTTCTCTTCTTTCTGGGTTAGCAACTGAGGGCCCCATGCTATCCTTCAAAGCCCAGTTCTGGCTCAGACTGCTGTTCCATATTAGAATTTGCTGCCTTTTGGAGCAATTATGTGCCAAATCTTTGTACCAATCTCTGTTTTTCCCAGTTAAGTCCTTTGCGCTGATATATTAGAAATACTAGGAATCCTCTGCCTTTCTTTCTTTCTTTCTTTCTTTTTTTTTTTTTTTGAGGATAATTAATCCTCCTCAGCTTCACTGAGCTACACTAGTCTTGTGAATGCATTTAATATTTCTTGTTGTATTCAGTTTTAACTGTTCAGGCGGCATCTGTTAATGAGAAACAAAAAGCACAAATATGAATACAGTACAAATATGAACAATGCCCTCTTATTGAGTCACCAGCTGCTGAGGTATGACCTCCGGAAGGTTTCCCAGAAGGGGATATGACCCTTGGGTTGAAAAAAGCTTCCCCACCCTGATCTAAAACTGAAGATGCTTCCAACTCTAGCAGCACTCCAGAAGCATCTTTTAAGTGCATTCGCTTCAAAGAAGAAGCCATTCCTATCGCAGGCGTTTGGTGCAGTGATGCTTGGTCAGGTGCTGTGACACTGCCATCCATCCTGGTTTTACTGGTCTGTTTCAGTCAGTAGCAGTTGGCATCAGGACTGGTACAGACCTATTGGCAGATATAATGTGTGTTCATTCATTGTGTCTGGCACTTCCATTAGAGCAGCTTTCCCCAATCTGAAATCCAGAGGTTTGGGACAGCAACTCCATGCTAGCTGGAGCTGAGGGGTATTTCAGTACAAAACATCGGAAGGGTTGGTTATGGAGGCTTCTCTGCAATCAGCCCTTACCCAACCCTGCCCGTAAACAAAAAGATGGAACCCTTTCCTCTTACATAGTCACTTTCTGTTTGTTTCTGCTTTGCATTGACTAATGCAAGATGTAATCTTCAAGAGTTTATCACAGCTGAAGGTTGGGGGTTCTTGTTTTGTTCTCCGAAACCTGTTTCTTAGACAGTATGGTTTATATAAATCTTCTAATGGAGCTTAAAATTCATATGAGATAAATTTATCATTGCCAGTAATGCAGTATATCATCTTTCTCAGTATACATGATAAAATCATCTACCCATAACATTTTTACACGGAGTTTTATCCGATGCAGAAATGGGAAGGCTGTGAATGAAGGACAGGAGGTGCAACTTGTATTAATTTTGTCAGTAATTTTTGTGTGTATGTGTGCTGCTGAAGTTATTAAACCTTGCCTTTCTTTTGATAACAGTTGGCAAGAGCTACCGTACGTGACCCCAAGACGGGCGTATTAACTACAGCAAACTACCGAGTGTCTAAAAGGTAAGCTGTCCGAGGATCATTCTCATTCTCATTGCTGTAGGAGTCATTTCCAAGTACTGTTGATGAAAGGTGAAACTTTGAGAAGTTGGGGGTTTTATTTTTTGTAAACTGAGCACATACTGAGCATTCACAGAAGCAATTTGTCAACTTCTCTTTAAAGATTAGCAATAGGATAAAGATAGGAATGGGGAACTTCTCTTGGTGTTGTTGGGTTCCAGCTTCCACCAACCCCAGCCAGAATAGCCAAAAATGCAGGGAGCTGTGGATTAGGGGGGGATATACTTCATTTTACAGTGATTGGAGAGAACTGTCTAATTTCTCTGTGAAATCTTCTTTTCTGCAAGTTCATGGCTGGAGGAAAATGATGACCTTGTTATCGCCAAAGTGAATCATCGAATGGAGCAGATCACAGGATTAACAGTGAAAACAGCTGAATTATTGCAGGTAAGTACAAAAGCACACTGCCAGTTATTCTTCCATAGGCATGGGAAACAATCAGTACCGCAATCTCCATGCTGCAATTTATGAAGCAGGGGCATTTGTTAATTCTGTGGGACCATAACTTACAGAAACAGAATCGAAAAAGGAGGCGAGGGAAGGGAAAAATAATATTATGTTCATTCCACAATCCTCCTGCTGGGCAGGTCGTAGCCAGGAGGTCACCAAACTTTGGGGAGCTATGGGCCCATTTGCAATTTGGAGAAAGCGTTGTGGGAACCACACGTCTCCTGCAACCAAGCAGACACTGCAGCCTAGTCTACTGGCTGCAACAGAAGGCTTCTTTCAAGGCTTAATTTCACAGGTGGAAAGGGACCATGTGGGCACAAGGGATGTCTCTGAATACACATGTGCACCCAGGAGTGCTGCATCAGCAACCCCCACAGCAGCCTGACATATAAATTACCACTTTTGATTATGGCCCTTATCTGAATCAGTAGAGATTTTCAGCGCTGAGGTGTTTCCATATTGGTTTGCTTCATCTCAGTTCAGTGCGTTGGAGTACCAGATATTAGGGAATGCTGTAGTTTCTGGCAAATAGAGCAGGCTGAAGAGCTGAGGTTATGGATTCATGGGGCAGAGTGTGCCAATGGGAACTGTGAATGCAGTAGTAGATGGAGACCATGTCTCCTCCAGCTGCTGTTTTTTGAACTCCATCCAGGACAAAATTGTGGAATTCAGTCATGAACAAGCCAGTTTCACTTCATAATCCTTTCTCCCTCTTCACATCCTACATCTCCAACTAACTGTCTGATATTTCCATTATGTCAGCATTATCATCGGAGACTCTTGAGTGATGTCCAACTGAGATATATATTGAAATCAGTAAGCTTAAATTACTTGGAAGTCCATTGGTTTCAATGAGTCTGCTCAATGAGAATGACTTAATCAACCATTGCTCTATATGTCCAAGACTCAACTGCTCCCTGGAGGAAATTTTGAGGGTGTGCGCTGGGGGCTGCAAAGGAAAGGAGAGGAGGGACAAGTTTGTTACGCAAGTGGATTTTGTGGCTTAAGTGGAGCAGCAGCACTGAATACAACTGATCACCTAGGTTTCTTCTTTTAACCTACAGAAGAAATCTTTTATTTATATTTCATTACATTTTCTTTTGTCATTTTCTTCCTACCTTAGGTTGCTAATTACGGCATGGGAGGACAGTATGAACCACACTTTGACTTCTCACGGGTAAGATTTCAATTTCAAAGTTGTTCTGTGTTCCTGATAAGCATACATAATTTTTAAGGGTTAAACTAGAGATAAGAGAGATTCCTAATGAGACCTGACATATTTTTATGCACTCAGGAGCAGCCGTGCGGGCATGGCTGATTTTGGATCAGGGCTACAAGCGTTGCTCATTCTCTCTCCAGCCAGTAGTACGCAGCCACATGCGCACACTCACACAACCCTCTCTAGTCTCCATCACAGCTCTGTTGGCTCGGCCACAGGTTTCTCTGCAGTTCAATTTATTTCCACATTTTGGAAACGTTGTGATTCAGCTACCTGTGATCTTAGGAATAAAGCACAGCCAATTGCAGTGATGTCATAAGATAGCACTTACCTGTATAGTGTCATGGATGTCAGCCATAAATTTACCATACATGCTGATTGGGCAGCTAAAGAATTCTCTCACACCTTGCCAGCATGCATGGTGCCTGTGTGGAAAAAACCTTGTTTGATCACAGGATGAAACGCTAAACTTTGGCTTGGTGTAGTTGCTATATTGGCCTTGTATGCTATGCCACATTAATAAATAAGCTAGCCAACTATTTAGCCTGGGATTCTAAAGGCTGAAGTTCAGTGCACAATTACCTTAGGATAACCCCCATTGGACAACTTCCTCTCAAACACTATAGATGTGCATAGGATCAGGGCTGCACACCCCGCTTTCCAAAGCTAAAACAGGGAACCTTGGAAGTTGGGTTAAAGTTCTTGTTTGTTTCAGCGACCCTTTGACAACACACTCAAATCGGATGGAAATAGGCTAGCGACGTTTCTTAACTATGTAAGTACCTCTGTGTCCTTCTATGCGTGCTTGAAGTTTGCAGTTCACTTTCATTTAATTTTATAGAAAGAGGAACCTGATGTTTTCAAGCATTTAGGGACTGGGAATCGCGTGGCCACTTTTTTAAGCTATGTAAGTATGACCAATCCTGTATATGTGGAGTGAGACCTCTTTGTCATGCCACTGGCATAAATACAACTTACTGCATGAAATGTAGTTATTTACTAGGCTGTAGACCAGGGGTGGCTAAACCTTTTGGCAGCCCGAGAACCACTTTCTCCCTGGGTCAGCCCTGCAGCAATAGCATTGGATGTAGCCAAAGTGGGCTTAGCAGGTCCACATGTTCACATGCCAGACAGATCCAGATCACACTTCCATGCCTCTGTTCTGTTAGTTTCTGTTTGTTGCCACTGTGCAGTGCTTTGGAGTCACAAGACTCTGTTTACATTCCAGAGATTCCATACTGTTGGAAGTCTCACGGAAGACAGGAGACAGATGTGACGTTACTGGTTTCCTGTTCCTTTTTTTCCCAGTTGCTCTCTGCTCTCACAGAGAGAGGATGTTTCTTTTCTGTCTGCGTAATTAGAAATAAAACTCTTTAGCCATGCAGCTCATACTATCTCGGCTCCTTCCGTGTGCTGCGTAAGGGGAACGTGCTTGGAGCCTCATCAGAGGCTCAGGTCGTTAATTATCGTCGGAGGGCGATTCCAGAAGAGTCGCTTGGTCGAACGCAAGTCCGACATGTTCTACATGACATGCACAACCAACCCATGTAGTTCAGGAGTTTTTTTAGGAGAAGAGAACACTGGGTGCCTACCTGTCTCACTCTGAGAGGTCAGCTCTGACCCTGGTGATTCAAGAACATGTTGAACTGGTCCTGGTCTCAGTGGTGTGGCCATCCAGTGTAGACCTTGAATGTGGAGATTTCCTTGGTCCTTTTCAGCATAACACATAGTCACAATATCTGTGACAGAGAATTCATTGTGCTTCTTCTTGTTTGTCAAAGAATTCAATCTGCTCTGCTGAGCTAACTGCTATAGTTTTGGTTTCAGTAAGAGCTGTGATTAAGGTACTGTTTATTTATAAATTATAATATATCTACATATTTATAAAGATGTTTAAAAATCTGCACTGCTGAGGAATGGGAGTTCCAAAGGATTGGGGACCACCACAGTATCTTTGTGTATTATAAAAATGTGTTCAACAGGTATAGCTATAGCTAGTCTGCAAGTATAGGGATTCTGTGTGTTTGTGTAATATCCAATTAAATCAAGTGGGCATATTTTCAAGACTTTGGGGTTGTGGAGTGCTGCTGCTGGTTCCTAGTGTTATGTTGCCATTGCCGTTTTGAATTTGCTGGGCATACCTGTGCATATATCAAAATGGCCACCTAGTAGTATTTTTTTAAAAAAGATTTTATTGTTACCATTCACACACCATACAGAAAAAGAAAACAAATTTCCATCACCACCAAACAAAAAAGAAGGGAATTAATACATCAACTAATAGCCTTCAAATCATTAAATAAAAGTGGTCTTTTTCTATCGGCCAGACTTCCCATCTATTCCTTATTACAGATTCTGTATTATTTGTTCACTGCCATGTCAAGAACCTGCTCGGCATCCGAAATAATCAGTCTCACACCAAGATGACTTGAAGAAAAAGCTTTGGCTTTTGCCATGCAATGTTTATTGTGTGCAGTAAAAATAATTCATCCTCTCTCCTCCAGCCCAGCGCTTGTTCTGTCTCGTACTCAACAAAGTAACAATCAAAAGGAATTCAACCTTGCCCCTGCCCGCAGACAAAGAGAGTCCTATGCTACGTGAGCCAATCATTTAGGACAGCACGAGCTATTCACACGCTGTTCATGCTCCAAGGATGCTTTTAGCTATGAAATCACCCTGCAATAATAAGAACTCTGCTCATGCTCTTATGTACAAGCAATCATTTTCCCACACTGCCATTGCATAACTAGTTTTGTTCAAGTTTAATATCCCTTGATCCATTCATAGGTTTTACAACATTCTTAACACTGCTACTGAAAATATTCAAATGCTGCAAACGACTTTAGACTACAATTATTATTTTTCAAGTATATTTTAAAAACTTCCCATTTTGAGATAAATACCTGTTTTGGTTTATTTTTATTTTTTTCTGACATGCTATCTAATTCTGCATATTCAGCCAATTTTTGAATCCATTCTGATATTGATGGGACTTTATCACTTTTCCAATTTGCCACAATGAGAACTCTTGCTGCATCCATAGCATATAAGAAGATCTCTTTAACATTTTTAGGAATATCCGAATCTGTGATTCCCAAAAGGAAAGCTTCTGGTTTCCTATTGAAAGATATTTTAAACATTTTTTCCAATTCTCTGTGGATATCCTCCCCAAACACCTTGATTTCTTTGCACTGCCACCACATATGGAATAGAGTACCTGGTTTTTCTTTACACCTCCAGCAGTTATTTGGGACAGTTTTGAACATCTTGGACAGTTTCCAAGGGGTTAAATACCACCGATGCTGCATTTTAATAAAATTCTCTCTCAGAGAGTAACAGGCTGTAAAATTCCAGTTTATTTTCCAAAGGTTTTCCCACTGCTTCTTAGTTATTGAGTACCCAAAATCTTGTGACCACTTAATCATAGACGCTGTAACCTCCTTCTCCTTGACTTCCCAGTCAAGGAGGATTCGGCATACTTTAGAAAAGTGTTTTAATGACCTAGTAGTCTTTAATGGGTCATACGAATCTTCAAACCTGTTTTGTTCAAAAATTCTCATCTCCACATCAGCTATTCCACATAGCACTGACTAGACGGAGCCACAATATTTTCCTTCTTACTGCTGCCACTGGCTTTGGATTCGTCTTTGAAATGAGCTGAATCTGATTTATACCTCTTTAGGGGAATCTTACTTCCTTGCCTTAATTAAACACAATGGCTTGCATCCTAACTTACCTCCATGAACAGAACAGAGTTCTGTTTGCAGAACAGAGATTTTCACTCTGCACCAACTGCACTCCTGGAAATCTGTTCCTGAGGGTTGGTGGACCTTGGAAATGGTATGAGTTATAGTGCAGATGGAGGGGGTAGTTGGCAAAAATGGTTATCCCCCCCTCCCAATCCTTGCATAAACAGAATGGTAACTTAGGATTCAAATCATTGCATGGAAGTAAGTGTCACTCCATGACAGTACAAGTCGGTGGCTCACTGACCTGAAATTACTCTAACACAGAAATAGAGCAGTGTCTGTTTTATTGCCACATGTCAGACCTATAAATGACTCACTCTGAGACATGTATAATTGAGCAGTGTTATCAATGCCAAGGTATGCTTCAAATTTGCTAAGGAAACATGTGGCTAAATGGCAATGTTGCTTTTTCTCACCAAATGAGTACCATAAAAATAAAAAAAAATTCTGGAAGGGATTCAGGCTACAATCCTAATTGCACATTCTAGGGAATAAGCTCTGCTGATCACAGTGAGGCTTTCAATATGCATAGGATTCCACTATTAATTTCAATTGAAAGCAGGCACCATACCTATTTTTAAGCCAGATTGTAAGTCAGTTACTGCTGTGTGACTTTTGAAACCCTGTAAATATGAGATAACTAAAATCACTGGCTAACAAGGGGGGGGGTCCTTAAAAATGCTTTTATTTATCCAGATCAATCCACAACCCATAATCTAATTGACCCTTTGCTTTGATTAATTAGATTATGGATTGTGGCTTGTCAAGCATTTTAAGACTCCCTTGTTAGCCATTGATTTTAGGCATCTCATATTTATAAGCTTTTAAAAGTCAGACAGCAGTAACTGACTTAACATTTCTATAGAGGAAACGATACATTAATCTGTGCAGTCTTACAAATCATCAATGACTTTTATGGATATTCTCCCCACCCCCAGATGAGTGATGTAGAAGCTGGAGGTGCCACAGTTTTCCCAGACTTTGGAGCAGCAATTTGGCCCAAGAAGGTAACAGCTGAACTTGTCTATTACTCATGTTTTCCCACTAAAACTGCTATGACCACTGTTTTCGCTCTAAATATTTCCCAGTCTTCTTTGTGTTCTGCACCCCTCCTGCCCAGTTGACCATATGGTGTGGCAACTGGCTTGATTAACAAATGTGGTAGTGATTTCTGGGCTTAGATTTGCAATGCAAAATGATTAAAAGCAAGCACATTCCAGCACTACTAATTAAAAAATGCAATCAGGCCGTCTGCTAAATCTGATTCAGGAAGCATCTGCCTGAATTTTAAAATCATTCCCTGTCTGAATGATGTTCACTGTTTCAGGAACTTTCTAGACATTGGCCCAGTTCCCATGCAACACCGAACCATCATTTAAAGCAAGCTATGGTTTACTGTGAACAAATAGCATTCTGGTGTGTGCTGCACAGATGTTCCCATGACACTTGTCCAGTGATTGGTGCTGACAGCAGTCCCCTTTAGTATTGGCTACACTCGGCATGTACCAGAATGCTACTTGTTCACAGTAAACCATAGTTTACTTTAAATGGTGGATTGGTGTGACTTGGGAACTGGGCCAAACAATGCTACCTTTGCAAGCTTGTTAAAAGCGGGAACAGGGAAATTTATAAGCAAGGAGGTGACTGGAAGTGATTGTGGTCTTCTTGTATTAACGTCAGCTATAGGTTTGGTGGCAAATGCCCACAGAAACATGCACAAATAGTACTTTTTATTTCAGTGAAGACTTTTCTTTTACTTTCAGGGGACTGCAGTATTTTGGTATAACCTCTTCAGAAGTGGAGAAGGTGATTACCGGACACGGCATGCAGCATGTCCGGTGTTAGTAGGGTGCAAGTGGGGTAAGTAAGACTCCCAGGTCCTTGGTTTTAGGACAGGCTCGCTAAGCACTAGGCAGGAGTGGGGAACCTTTGTCCCTTCCGCTGGCCCTTGGGTGTGGCATGCCTTCATAACAGAAGACCCATAGATGCACCCAGCTCTCCCTCTTCACCCCCAGGGTAATGAGCACAAGTTACTCCCATGAGTGCCCATGTTTTTTGTGGTCAAAGGCCAGGTAGAAAGGGAAAGAGAGAGCTCAGTCGAGTCCTTTCCCAGTCCCCATCCTGCATGCACATGTGGGATGCATCGGACCTTTAATTTTGAAGCATCACAAGATCTGGATTTGGGGTTGGTTCCAGTGTGTTTATCTCGTTTCTACTGTCTATAATATGTGGCAAAGGGGGAAATAAATGGAGGAATGTGTGCAATTCAACCAGTTTTTTCCCCTTGCTGCTTCAGCTAAATTTTGTTCCGCAGTGCCCAACGTGAGACGGTTGCATACGGGCCTGGTGCCCCAGTTCTAACGAAAACTTTTATTGTTTACAGTATCAAACAAGTGGTTTCATGAAAGAGGAAATGAGTTCTTAAGGCCATGTGGGACAACAGAAGTCGACTGAAACCATCCCGGGCATTAGTCAGCTGGTTTCCCCATCACACCACAACTTTGTGCATCGTCCAGTTCATTTCTAAGAAATGACTCCTACTCTACTATGAAACACAATGATGGCACTATTTATTTAAATAAATAAAGGCAGTGGCTATCGATGGAAGAAGGGAGCTCTTTTTACTATTGGTGCTGGGTGGCTGTTCTTCCATTTCTCGTTTCCCTGCTCTCTTTCAGTTTTTGAAAGAACCACCCAAACTTCCCTGCTCATGCTTTAAGTGTTTGGGCACTTTGGCCACGTGCCTTCTGAACTTCCACCATTTTTTTTTAAAGATGTTAAAAGATTTGTCATCGAACCATATTTTTTATTCCAAATGTAAAAAAAAATAATTTTATTGTATTTCTAGGACGTGCAGTTTTAACCAAAAAAATACAAAGTGCTCTTTTGAAAGATGTGGCGTGGGTGTTGTGCATTTCTTTAGTCACAAAAGTTGCTTGTATCTTCAGTTTTATCGTTTCTGTAACATTGAGCTTGCAAAGGAGCAACGAAGAAGATCGGCCCAGGCACTACAATGCCTTAAAAATGGAACTTTTCCTGTCATGTAGAGTTAGGAGCCTTATGTAGTCGAGCATCTCAAAATCTCAAGTTTCTGGTGGTTCCTGTGCAGTTCAGCAGGGCTCACCAATGTGGTGCCCATGGGCAGAAGCCCTTGAGATCTTCTCCCGGTGCTCATCAAGCCTCGGAGCACTGCTTCCCCCTCGAAAAGTACATAGAGCCAAAGGAGAAATGCTTCATTTTATCTCTTTTTGGGGGGGGGAGGAGGAGTTGCTCCAGAGGAGGTGGGAGAGCATTGTCCAGAAACGGGGTGGGGGGCTGACAACAGCACTTGGTTGAAAAATCCCAATAGGCCCATTGGCCTAAAAAGGTTGGTGGCCCCTGCAACAGAACATGCCTAGCAGTTTTTAAATTGGATATTGTGGGAAACTTTAGCTGACAAAAGTCCATCAAACTAGAGGAGGGGGCAGAATAATCATTCACGCACAAGTACAGTTGCTCATTGTGATATGTATATTTGAATGCTTCTCCCTCTTTGATTTATCGAAGTTGCCAGTGCTGATGCAAGATGCACTCACTCCAAGGACTCAAGCCTCCCTCCCCGCCCCCAACAATGGGATATTCATTTCCGCTGCCCCCAGCCTTGTGCAGTGAGGGGCTTTGAAGAGACTGGCTGCTTTCACAAAAGCCTAACAGATGTGTACAGGATGAGAAATGCAACCATACTTCTCTTTAGTAGCCTGGGCATTTTAATAGCAATCTGAGCAGATCTGAACTTTGGTTCTCTGGCAAAGTATAGGAGGCTGCCATGAGGCACCATGTATTTTTGTGATCTTTTGGCTATCTACAAAGCTCCATTTGTTGTGCTTTAGCTACATTTGCTAAAACCTCTAGGCTCACAATAACACATGCAACAATGTGTGCGTGCTTTATAGCAATATGTGCAACATATGGCAGACACGTAAACACTGAGATGAAGCTGTCGAAAACCACAGTTGCAGATTGAAAGTTCTTGGAATGCCTTTATGAGGAAATCAAAAGATCCCTCCACCCTTTTTTTTTGATTGCCCCAGCATCTACAACGAATGATAAAGACTTAAGGGCTAATGATCAAGAGTAGTAAATTGTCATCAATTGATTGCTCCATTCGGTGCAGCTTGACACCTAGAAAGTACTTGTAGCGTGCTGCAAATAATAAATCAAATACAAAGCTAAAGGTAGAAAGCAACTTAGACCAGTCTGCACCAAAGCAAAGGATTCTTGTTTATTTCGTGCCTTATAGTATGCCTGACAGCTTAGATTTCATTCAACCTGGAACCAGAGAAGTC
This sequence comes from Podarcis vaucheri, assembly GCF_965113315.1. Classification (NCBI taxonomy): domain Eukaryota; kingdom Metazoa; phylum Chordata; class Lepidosauria; order Squamata; family Lacertidae; genus Podarcis; species Podarcis vaucheri. The sequence goes on from NC_138760.1 coordinate 61,079,077, forward strand.
ATCTTTAGCTATCCTCTGGGAGAACAAAGGAGCAAGCATGGCTGACTTGTTACTTAGACTAGAACTAGAAATTTTTCTATCCAGGTCATATGTTTCCAACATTGTTTTCTTACCTGCAAGCATCTCTCTTTCTGTGTGCTTGCAACAAGTACCATCTACTCTCTAACCAAGATCCACTACATTAAATGCTGCTTGCTTTGCATATCAGAAGGGTTTCCATAGGTCATGGGCTGGCATACTAAGGTCTGTGGGCCAGATCAGGCCCAATTGCCTTCTGGATCTGGCCCACGGACGGTCCAGGAATCACCGTGTGGATCACTAGCGCACGCATTCTTTCCTTCTCCCTCCCTTTCCCTCACATGGCGGCGGCAGTGCCTCCTCCCTCCCTTCCTCCTCCTGGCTTCTCCCCGCCCTGCCTAGAGGAGGAAGGGGGCTGGGCTTTGTTGGTGCCAGCGGCAGCAGTGCTTGAGCAACTGCCATTTTAAGCAGCCCCTCTCCAGAGCCCTTTTGTGTGCCATTCATTGTCCTGCTGCTGCCGTCACAAGACACAGGTAAGCAGCCACCAGGGCTTGTGGTGCTCTTGCATCATTTTTTTTAAAAAAAAAACATATAGTCTGCCCCCCCCAAGGTCTGAGGGACAGTGGACCAGCCCCCTGCTGAAAAAGTTTGCTGACCCCTGCCATAGGTAATTGACCCTGTTATCACATTGCTTATGTTCTTAGCATAAGAAGAAGAGTCTGGATTTGATATCCCGCTTTATCACTACCCGAAGGAGTCTCAAAGCAGCTACCATTCTCCTTTCCCTCCCCCCCCACAACAAACACTCTGTGAGGTGAGTGGGGCTGAGAGACTTCAGAGAAGTGTGACTAGCCCAAGGTCACCCAGCAGCTGCATGTGGAGGAGCAGGGAATCGAACCCGGTTCCCCAGATTGCAAGACTACCGCTCTTAACCACTACACCACACTGGCTCTCAGTGTAGCTTAAGAGTAAAGCTAGCTACAGATTTTTCTCCCTGTTGGCAATTTGGACAGACGGCAGGTGCATCCTCATGTTACACTAAACCCCTCTTCTGAAAACCGAGTTGCACCCAAGCTCTCAGGAATAAGAACATAAGAGAAGCCTGTTGGATCAAGCCAGTGGACCATCTAGTTCAGCATCCTGTTTTCACGTTGGCCAATCAGATGCCTGTGGGAAGCCTGCAAGCTGGACATTGGCACAACAGCACTCTGCCCACCTGCAGTTCCCAGCAGCTGCCATTCTAAGAGTGGAGGTAGACCTGCCAACTCTTCTCTTCCCATCGCTGAAGGCGCAGTCTATTAATTTCCACAACTATAAATAGTTCAAGTGGTTTTTCACATCCTCTTCCCGTGTAACTGCGTCTATCACTGCATCTTTCACTAGGTAGAAAGATTTTGCATATTTATTTTTTTAAGTGCATTTATCTTACTTATATGTATATTTTAGGTGATCTAAACTGGTAGAAGTAATAGGTTTGTTGCACCATGGTGGAATCTGCTTCATGCATTGGCATTTGCACCTGGGTTTAGCTCGCAATGTTTTTGGAAATGTTAAAACCTACTTACAGCATAGGTGGGAGGACTGGAAAATAGCTGAGGCTGTTCCATGGAGTCTGGAAGCATGCCAGCAAAAGTTTAAAAGGAAAATATAGACATCAAATAGACATTTTTCTACTGCCAAGGAATGACATTTTTACATTCAGAGGCCATACAATTGTGCATTTTGAATCTCATGGTCTGTCCCACTTCCACCAAATGCTAAAACTTTCAGAAGTCAACATATATCCAGGTCTTTTAGCCCATGAAATGAAACAAACAAATGGGGTTTGTTTCTTAGGAAATGATGAGGCTTCTTCCAGACTGGGCATTTCATAATGGAATTGCCACATGCTCATTTTTTAAAGGGGCATTGCATGATGTAATAAGCAAAATACTCCATACTGGCTGCTATTAGGAGTAAATAGTAGATGGAACCATGGTCTTATTTAGCACATAGCAGTTCCCCTGCATGTTCTCCTGATCAAGCTCCCATTCTTGTCTGGAGCAGAGTCAGCAAACTAAGAGTGATGCACTGAACAACCAAGAATCTGATGTCAGTCTTGAGGTCTACATCAAACAAGATATGCCTGGGCTTATACTGCTCTCTTGAACAATCTGTGGCAGGATCCTTCCCATGAATATGGTATGATGACAAGCTGTACACATTAAATCATACTTTATTTAAACAGCCACATCACTCAAAAGTCTGGTTCCCATTACAGCATTCAAAAAAGTCTTCCTTGATTGACATCATGGGCGCTTAACAAAGCTTTTTAAATGAAAGGAAGAAGAAAAAGTTCACTCTGATGTGTGACTAACTTCATCTGACACGAAGATGTGGGCCGGGTCAAGAGGCAGCATTCTGTTTCTCCGCTTTGCCAGCCTGTTTGTGCATCTCAGTTTCTGGATTAAAGAACAATGTGCTGCTTTAAATTACTGAGTGGATAGTATGATGTCAGATGATTCAGAAATGCTGTGTGTGTGTGTGTGTGTCACTGCCAAAACAAGTTGTTGCCAATGGCGCATGCTAAATTTATCACCCCAGAAATATTTCTTTGGCTGATAAACTTAAAAATAAATAAATCAGATGGTTGTTGCTTTAAAATGGGTTAACTTTATGGTAACTGCTGCGATGCAAATGAGTGTAAACAATACCAGAAGTTAGAAAAAATTCCTTTTACTGATTGGTCAGTCATCTTTGACTTGGCTCTGATCTTCCTTACCTGAATTAAATCTACATAGTGCCAGTATCAGGACAATGGTACTGGTGTGATTTTGGTTTTTTTTTACAGTTTCCTCAATGGTAGCTGATAGTTAGGAAAGAGCTGAACATCTCCATGTTTTTGATTGAGATGTCTATTGAAGTTTAGGGACAGCCATTCAGATGAGGAGGTTGATGCATGAGTGTGTGAGAGAGTGGAGAGGGGGAGAAAGCTAAAACAGCAGTTTGGAAGAGTCAGAGGGAGGGAGGGAGCTATGAGCCAGCTGAAGGCACCCTGGGGCCATACAGAGCCTCTTTCTGGAATCTGGTGAGAGGCCTTGTGGGAGAGCCTGCTTTTTGCATCCACGTATCCTTGTATATCCGTAAACCAAGCACATTATTAACAATGCCGTACATCCTCAGGACTCTCGTCCAAAGAAAAAGCAATCCAAGCGCTGCTGTCCCTGGAACGTCTCCCTGCTCAGGGCAGTGGGGAGAACATCGAACGCCATTGCTGTGCTTTACAAATTGGCAATTGAGGCTGCTCTCTGCCCCGAGGAGCTGTTCAAATAAAGTGAAAAAGCAAACCAAGGGTCATCACTTTTTCAGACACCTAAACAAGTATGGAGGCATAGAGCTACCGCCCTTTCGATTTGCTGTACATTCCTTTTGAACGAATGGAAACAGAGGCAAAATTGCAAAGTGTTAAAGGAAGGGGCTGCTGCTTCTCCCGTGGGCTGCATTAGCCCTAAGTGCAGTATTTTACACCAAGAATTTTGGGGAGAAAATGTAAAAAAAAAAAAGAGGCTTTGAAAACAGAATTCTAGATTCCCTTCTCAGGGCTCCCTCCTCGGGGCTTATACACACATCCACAAACAATCTGAAAATTGCTGAGATGAGCAAGCTCTGAATTTCCCTGCACTTGCTCTCTACCAGGAATGACATTTTTGCACCTGGTGTAGTCTCCCTTGCCTGCCTCAGCATAATTTCCAGAGAAGTGGCTGGGAAAAACCAGCAGAGAATCTTGTGACACCTGAGAGACTAACCAATTTATTATGGGATAAGCTTCACCACAAGCTCAGCACAGGAAATCTTGAGTTAAAGGAAGAGGAGTATAAACAGTGAGCATAAAATGGATGGTGAACTGTGAGGTCAGAGGGAAATGAAATGCAGGAAGTACATTATTAACAGTGGCCATTCATTAAATAGTTGTTGGCGAAAACACAAACATACGGGGATATCAACAGGATTTCCTGGGCCCAGTACACTGTTGGGATAATTGCAATTTGTTCTGTGTGGGCTGCCTTTGGGCCTGTCTCAGAAGCAGCAGCAAGTGCAGAATGCCCTGGTGAGGTTGCCTGTGGGGGACAGCTGACCATCAACATACAATATTGGGGAGGAAAGCTGTGCTCTGGTTGCCAATATGCAATATTTATTTTGACATATAAAGCCCTAGATGACTCAGGACACAGATAATGTGAAAGATAGCCTACTCCCTTATATTTATTTATTTATTTCCTAAATTTATATACCGCTTGACTGTAGAAAAAACCCCAGAGTGGTTTATTTATTTAACCCACTTTACCCTGCTGCCCAATGAGCTCAAGGTGGTATAAATGGTTCTCTCCTTCCTTGTTTAAACCCCACAACCAACTTCTGGGGCAGCTTGGGCTGAGAGCCGGTGACTGGCCCAAGGTCACCCAGTCAGCTTCATGGCTGAGTGGGGATTTGAACCCTGATCTCCCAGGTCCCAGTCCAACACACTGTCCTCGACACCATGCACACCACTGAACTCTGAAATCTTCCGGGGGTACCCTTTTCAGGTTGCCACGGTCCTCTGCAATACACTTATGTGGTGATTTGAGTGAGGGTGTTCTCAGTTGTGCAGTCTACCTTGACAGTGAACAAGACCAAAACAAAACAAAAAACGAAACCCCCAAGGTTATGCACAACGTGTACAATTCCCACCCCCTCCTACACCAGGACTGTGTGGACAATTAAGAGAGGGGTTACAAATAATTTTAATGAAATAAAATGAATAAAAGGTGAAAGATGCAAGTTTAGAAATCACTAAAAAAAATCAAACAGAACGACAACACACCTCTCCATAGCAGGGGAGGCGGAGGCCAGGAGACTTCTTGCCTGCTCATGCTGCTGTCCAGCTGTTAGATGTTCGTGGACAACTGCAAAATCTCTGCTTGCCCTTCTTGGATCTCATTATCTTTAAACTGGATTTCTGAACACAACAAGACCCATCCTACTGCAGCATCGAATTCTCACCATGGCCAGCCAGATACCTACAGGAAGCCTCCAAGCAGGACCTGGGTGCAACAGCACTCTCTCCCCCGCCGCAAATTCTCAGCAAATGCCATTCAGAGGCACATTGCCTCTGACTGTGGTGGCAGAGCATAACCACCAGGGGTCCTTGTAACCACTGGGGCTTCAAACAGAGAACTGTCCTCTGACTATCTTGCAAAAAGAGGACTGTCCTGTGGAAAGTGAGCCACACAGCCACCCTATATTAGCTCCAGGAAAGCAAGAAGAAACTTAACCCTCCCCTAACCTGCTGTTTCCTGCTCCACATGTGTTCTTGCCCTTTAATCAAGCATTTTTAAACCTGCGGAGGGGAAGTCCACACCAAGTGCTGAGAGCATTGTGCTTCTCCGTGTTTCTTGTGCAAGAAGTTGTACCACAAGATATTAGGTGACCGGTGTGCATTTATTTGTCCTGTGATGATTCCTTTCCTTCTCTTTTTTTAAAAAAATAATTTTTATTCATTTTCCAAACAAGTTTTAAACAGTCAACAAATTATTTTACACTCATGCTTCAATTTTTGACTTCCCTCAGTTTCTCTGTCAATCTTTCGAAAAATTTCTATTTATTGACACATTTCTGAACATGATATTGCCTTTCCCCACTCCTTTTCCTCTTACTCTCTTTTTTGCAGTATTTCTTACTATTTCACAGAGTCTCTTCAAAACCAAGAAGCGTTGTCTGCGCATCACATATATTTTTCAGATATTCTGTAAATTTTCCCCAGTCCTCAATAAACTTTTGGTCTTTTTGGTATCGAATCTTCCCAGTCAATTTGTCCAATTCTGCATATTCGATCAATTTCCTTCTCCATTCTTCCACTGTTGGAATTTCTTCCTGTTTCCATCTTTGGGCCAGAAGTATCCTTGCGGCAGTCACTGCATATTGAAACAGTTTACAGTCTCTCTTATTGATTTCGTTTCCTACCATTCCTAATAGAAAGGCTTCTGGTTTTTTAACAAACGTATATTTCAACATCTTTTTCAATTCATTGTATATCATCTCCCAGAAGTCTTTCACCTTTTTACACTCCCACCACATATGATAGAAAGTACCTTCTTTTTCTTTACATTTCCAACACTTATTGCATGTTTTATACATTTTGGCCAGTTTAACTGGCGTTATATACCATCTGTAAAACATTTTCATTACATTTTCTTTCAACGCAGTACATGCCGTAAATTTTAGCCTTTCATTCCATAATTTCATCCAATCATCATACTGTATATTGTAACCAAAGTCTCTTGCCCAGTGTATCATTACTACTTTTACCTCTTCATCTTTTGTATGCCACTCCAGCAACACTTTATACATTTTAGACAGGTTTTTATACTCATTATTCAATACCTCCACTTGGAATTTTGATTCTTTACCTTCATACCCACACATTTTACAATCTTTTTTAAACATTTCATTAATCTGAAAGTAGTGTAACCAGTCATAAACAAATTCTTTCACCTCTTCATAAATTTTCATTTTCCATTTCCCCCCCTCTCTTATTACCAATTCTCCATATGTTATCCACCTCCCCCTCATGTTAATTTTTTTCACACTCATCACTTCTAATGGTGAAATCCATGGGGGAGTCTAGGTTCCAACAAGTTTTTATACCTCTCCCACACCTCTATCAGTGATCTTCGGAAGATGTGGTTTTCAAAACTTTGTGAATTTTTTTCTTCTCATACCATAGGTAAGCATGCCAACCAAATCTGTTGTCAAATCCTTCTAAATCTAACAGCTCTCCATTCTCTAATTTAATCCATTCCTTTATCCAACAGAGACATGATGCTTCATAATATAATTTCAAATCTGGCAGGGCGAAGCCACCTCTCTCTTTTGCATCTGTTAATAACTTAAACTGAATCCTTGGCTTCTTACCCTGCCAGATATATCTTGAAATTATTTTTTGCCATTCTTTAAAAATTGATGCCCCCTTAATTATCGGCAATGATTGGAAAAGGAATAACATCTTTGGTAGCACACTCATTTTTATCGTGGATATTCTCCCCCAAGCATTTTTAAACCTGCAGAGGGAAAAGTCCGCACCAAGTGCTGAGAGCATTGTGCTTCTCCGTGTTTCTTGTGCAAGAAGTTGTACCACAAGATATTGGGTGACTGGTGTGCATTTATTTGTCCTGTGGTGATTCCTTTCCTTCTCATTCCTTGCCATTTTCATTGTTCATTGTGCATGTGTAAATTTGCAACCATGCTAATTCTCCCAGATATCATGCTATTTGGGTGGGGGGTGGGGTTTATACTGTATCAACTTTACTAGGTATTGCTGCATTGCCATAAAATAATCAAAATGCAGTGCTTAATGGAGGGGCAGGGTTGGAAAGAGAAAAAAAACCAAAACCAAGCATACAGTTCCAGAAGGGGGGAAAAAACCCCATGTATTTACAGGGGAAATACTAAGGCCAGGTCCAGGACAAAGAGGGGAAACTAAATATATACATGCTGCGTAGCAAGGTTGCTAGTGTGGTCACAGTCAGTTTTGAGATAAAAATCGTTTTTTTGAAAAACCCATATACTCTGTGGCTTTTCTCCGTAAAGAGTAGAACACGAAATGACTGTACAGCAAGCAAATTCTTGCATGACCTGGTTATGAAAAGTATCTGAGTGACAAGCATTCAGTACCATTGGATGACCCTGCTAAGAATGAACCACAATTTGATCAGTTATTGGTGTTCTGAAAGCAATAGATTGATGTCCATTTCACTGCCTTAAGAAGAGGGATGAATATAGGAATGACCTAAGTACAGTGGTACCTCGGGTTAAGTACTTAATTCGTTCCGGAGATCCGTACTTAACCTGAAACTGTTCTTAACCTGAAGCACCACTTTAGCTAATGGGGCCGGCTGCCGCGCCGCCGGAGCACGATTTCTGTTCTTATCCTGAAGCAAAGTTCTTAACCTGAAGCACTATTTCTGGGTTAGCGGAGTCTGTAACCTGAAGCGTATGTAACCTGAAGCGTATGTAACCCGAGGTACCACTGTAAAATGTACACGTTCCAAACTGCTGATTCTTCCCTCAGAACTGGCCCTACCATTAGCCAGAAGGAGGCAACTGCCTCATGTGGTAGATGCTGATAGGCAGGGACTAGTGGCAAGGCATTGGTGAACAAGGTCTCTGTGTGAGCCACATGTCCCATCCTGCCCCTAGCCCTCAGGTACAGTAGAGGGTGTTGCCAGGCCACCAGAGAAGCAAGCTATTCCAGTCTGCTTTGACAGGTAGAACAGAAGGGGACACCATTTTGTCCTTTGCATTCAGCAGCAAAGTTTCTCAAGCTGGCCATGTTGCCCTGAGTTTTAGTTAAATCATGCCTTCCTCAGAGCCTTCTGTGAATAGTAGCTAAGGGGCCTTCACAAAAAGCACAGCTGATGACCCCTCTCCCTTTGTAGGCAGTGCCCATCCTCCTGATATGAGAAGCAAACCAAGCTGTATACATTATCACATGGGTGTTATCAAAAGCTATACTTCAAATCTAGGCAGCAGCCAAAAATATTGTGGCGAGGAGAGTAGGGTGGTGGGGTGAGATGAAATTTGAGACTCGAAACAGAATCTGTCATTGTGTAAATCCACAAATCAAAGTCAGCCATGTTGACCCACAAGAAAAAGTCAGAAACTCACATTAGGGCGATACTTTGAGTTGGCCAGCCAACAGGAGCAGCTCTTGGTGGGACACTTACCAGGAGGGGCTAGGTGGTGGTGAAATGGATGCTCTGATTGAACACAGACAGAGCCAATCCAGTGCTCCCAGGCAGACACAATCTTGCTGCCGTCTTGTTCCTCTCCCTCCTGGTAAGTGGCCATGCGTGGAACTCTGTCTTACCTGCCCCCCCAGATGATAGATAGATATAGATAGATAGATAGATAGATAGATAGATAGATAGATAGATAGATAGATAGATATAGATAGATGATAGATAGATATCTGCAGGCATAACTCTACATCTGGCTAGATGGTAAACAAAGCAAAAAATAAAATAGGGTGCAGAGAGGGAGAGGAAATATGCAACTTTGGTGGGTGGTGAAGTTATCTCTGTCTGTATCTTGTAAGACAGAGTGAGGAAAGAAGGCATCTGGCATTCAGATGAGAATTTTTTAAGATGCTGACGGGTTATCAGGTTGTACTGAGCCCTCTGTGCAACTTGAGACTGGAATAGCACAAAAAACAGCAGCCAACCCCCATCCTTCTTCTTCTGGACCCCTCCCTCCACCCCTCCTGGATATTGTACTATAAAGGCTTTGACATCTTGTCCCTTGGTTGCTGGTGTGCAAATATCACTCAGTTGTAGTATTTGGTACCATGCCAAGCTGGTTACCTGGATCCAGTCACAGTTATGTTGGTATAGGAACATAATACAAGTGGTTGTGAGAAGCAGAATGGTTTGAGAACTGGATATATGTGGGTTGGATCTCATGCTACTCTAGAACTGTGCACCTGCAGGAAGGAATCACCTCACTGGCTGTCAGAAGCAGATGTCAGGAGCGGGTCAGCAATAAACCACACATTGTACATCAACTCGTTATTCAAGGAAACAAGGTCTGCTCAGGAGGCCAGGCCTAGTGAGCACAGCAACTCATCCCAGTAGATCTTGCCCCATGAGGCAATTGTGTGGACTGAAATTCCCCACCTTCCCACAGTTGCCTAGGTCTTCTCCTCACCTGGGTCTTTCCCAAGAAATCTGAGATGTCACAGTATGGCTTTGTGTCTACCTTTACTCCTCCCTCTTCAGATCTCTTCTGGTTCCGGAAGACTGGGGGGAGGGGAGCTGGTCGCAGCAGGAGGGGGACACACCCTGACTTTCCCCCCAGCCTGATTCATCCCTGCCTCTTGGCCCCCCTCCTCTCCAGCTTCCACTTCTACCTCTGATTCTGGACTGCCCTCTGCCACTGACTATTCCTGCTCACCAACCCTGTCACCTCTCCCAACTTCCAACACTTCCTCCTCCCAGTCTGCTCCCTCTTCTCCCTCTAACCACCATCACATCCCACCTCCACCCCCTGGCACTGAGCCTTCTTCACTTTGGCGTTTCTCAACTGGTGCCTCCCACCACCTCTATGCATCTAGCCAGTCCATGACAAGAGAAGCACTATGCTTGTGTGTGCAATAACCACGTCAGTCACCCAACCTGTATCACTGCTTCCTGCCACTATTAAAATTTAAGGGATGATAGGAGCTGCAGGCCGTCTGGAGGGTCACAGGTTGCCTACCCCTGTTTAAAACAATGCCTGGTTGGAGTCTGGGATTTGACACAAAAATGGTAATTACCTTTAACGGCCAGTTGATGAAAGCTACCGTAATTAAAAGACGGTTTCTTGATACAGAGATTTAGACAGACATCAACAGTTGGGGAAGGGTAATACAGTCCACCATGTACAGCTACAGAGAGATTGACAGGTATGTACAGGGTAAGTCTTTTAAAAGAGGCCCTGTGGAACATGTGTACTCTGTATCCACGGGGCCTCTTTTAAAGGACTCACCCTTTCTGTGTGCAAATGCATATACAGTGGTACCTTTGTTCTCAAACGCCAAAAACCTGGAAGTGTTCCGGTTTTCGAACGTTTTTTTGGAAGCCAAACATCCGATGTAGCTGTCGGCTATTTTGGGGGCACCTGCACCAATCAGAAGCTGCACCTTGGTTTTCAAACATTTTGGAAGTCAAATACACTTCCAGAATGGATTAAGTTTGGCACTTTTGTTTTTGCTACTTATTTGGCATTTTTGTTTTTGAGGCTTTTTCGGTTAATTTGTTGTAACTGTGTGGAACCATGTTCAGCTACTGATTGATTGATTGATTGATTGATTGTGTGACTGTGGAGATGGATATAAGCCCCGCATCCAAACAATGCAGGTAAGTTTTTTTTTTTTAATATGCATAATAAAATTCATGGTAAATTGCTGTTTTAGGGGTTGTTTTTAAAAGTCTGGAACGGATTCATCCGTTTTGCTTTACTTTCTATGGGAAAGCGTGCCTTGATTTTGTAACGCTTTGGTTTTGGAACGGATTTCCGGAACGGATTAAGTTTGATAACCAAGCTCCCACTGTACGTGGAAAGGAACTGTTTAAGAGAGATGGAGGGACAGAGAAACAGAACTGAGAATTAGCCTAAATCTGGAAGCATCTGGAGGTGCCTCTGTGTGGAGATCAAAAGAGAGATAGCACATTTGCATCCTGGGGGTGGGTGCTTGACGCTTCTCACGCTCCACTTGCGTCTTTGTATCATAAAACAGATATTACAAAAAGCACCGTAAGCCTCCGGCATTCTTTCCTCCAAAGGAAACAAAACCCAGGTGGAAACGAAGCCCTTGGAACATCCTGCCCTTCTTGTGGGGAGTGAATTGTGCACAACCTGTGCGAATTAACCTCTATCCAACTTAACAGCAATAAAGGAATCCAGGGAAACTCTCCTTGGTCTTGGCAGGAATGTGGTGGGGCAGGAGGGAGGAATGGTCTGCAGTGGGGATTGGGAACCTTCAGCCCTTCAGATGCTGTTGGGACTCCAACTCCCACTAGTCCTGACCTACAGGACCAATGGTCAGGGATGATGGGACTTGTGGTCCAGCATAGGGTTGTTATGCATCCGGAATTTCCTGGACATACACGGAATACTGCAGCCTCAAACAGTGTCTGGGCAGAAATCAGCTAAATGTCCGGGAATATCCCGACACATGGCAGCTGATGTTGGCAGTGTCATTTTTACCTATTTCCCTCAAAAATAGCTCAAAAACGTCCAATTTCTTTGCAATTTTGCACACACACCCACACACACAAGGCCACTGACTTTGGGCAAAACTAAAAAAAGTTCCGCAACTTTTCTGTCCAGATTTTCACTTTTTGAAATATGGCAACATTATAATTTACATTTATATATTGATTGATTGATTGCATTTATTTCCTACCTCCCCTCCCCTCCCCTCCCCCCCCACACTGCAAGGAGCACAAGGTGGTGTACACAGTACTCCCCTCATCTCATTTAATCCCAACAATAACATTATGAGCTAGGTTAGGCTGAGAGGCAGTGACTGGCCCAAGGTCACCCACTGAGTTTCACAGCTGAGTGGGGATTTGAACCCAGCTCCTAGTCCGACACTCTAACCACTGCACAGGTCCCCGACCCCGGCTTATAGGCATCTTTTTTGAAAACAACATTTATTCTCAGAAATCAGAAAACAAAACTTTTATAACTAGCATTTATCAACAACGGCAGGCAGGAAGCTGCGAGAAGCATCAGTGACCACCACTGACAACAACCTTCTCTCTTGGGTTGCCACTTCCCCTCTCAGCCACAGCGCTGTTTAAAATTGGTGCCTGAGGGAGTCTGCTGCTATCTATCAACACATCACACACCTTTCTGGTGTTTTCTTCTGCTTTACTCAAAGGGACAATTCACGTTTGTTAAAGACTGAATTCTTTTCAGACTCCACACTTTGCCTGAGTGCAGTTAATGAGGTTGTATTTGCCTTGACTCCTTGAATGTGAGCACCAGGTAGGTTTGCTTCTTATCGCTAATAATATATACAAAGGTGACCTTTTTAAAATTAAGAGGGGTTTTTCCGTGACAGTAATTAAAAAATGTCAGAGTGGCCATTCTAAATATACTAGGCAGTTATAGATGTGTGTGTGTTTCCCCTTTCCCCTTGTGCAATGTGCTTATTGTATTGTTTCGTTGAGGGTGGGAACCATATCTCAGAAGACAGGCCCACACACTGAGGGAAAAACCTGTGTTCCAGTCTGTTGCCCTCAGTCCCATAGTTTATAATATGCGTCACGACAGTGGAGAAAATTAGCAACGATGGATACAGGAGATTTCAAAGTTGAACTCGAAACAGAGAATGCCAAATGCACAGTTGTCCACCTCAACAAAGAGAGACCGGGGGTGGGGGGGAGGTCCAATTGCGAGCGGAGAGCCGTTAGTGAAGCAGTGATGACTTAAAAGCTGTTTGGTGACAGGGAATCCATGCAGAGTCGAGTCATAAATTGGACAATGCTGGGAATTGCACAGGCAGTTTCTGAGTAACTCTGATCAAAGAGTGGAAGAAGCTGCATGGCTAGAAATACCAAAGTTCAGGTTGCTCACTTTAAAATGGCTGCTATTCAGCTCCCTCTCTTTTTTGCATACATGCAAGCAGATACACATGTATGCATGAACATTCCCTGTGTAACTTCCCTCTCAGGCAAAGCCTCTCAAAGGAATGTGACTAGTTCTTTATTTATAAAAGTATTTCTATTCTGCCCCTTCCTAAAATACCAGGGGAGTGTACAGCAGTATAAAAACATTTAAAACAAAAACATCAAAAGCAGTATAGAACAAGCATTAAAATGACTGGCTCAACTTAAACAGGTTTAAACAACTGAATAGGCTGGTTGATGGCGGTGGGGGGAGTTCTCAAGAGATGCTTGAAAGTCAAAAGCCAGAATGCCAGCTAAGGCAACTCACAACACTTCTCTGGATGATGTCCATGATCAAGCTTGGGCATCAGAGCTCAGGCTATCCTTAAGGTAGCCTGCCCTGGACCCAAGTTATTCAGGGTTTTGTATATTAACAAAAGGGCCTTGAACACGGTCCAGTAAAATATGGGCAGTCCATGTAGATGTTTTAGCAATAGTGTCACCAGCTGCCCCAGCAGTCTAGCCTCTGCATTCTGCACCAGCTTGAGCTTCCATGTGTCAGACGCCTGGAGCTCATAGCCCAGCAGCAAGACACACAACCATATACTTGTCATTAGGGAAGAGAAGAGGTGTGAAAATTATCCCAGGTCAGATATTTGCAAATATGCAAGAAATGTGTTAGCGCAGCATGGAAAAGGCTCTCCCTACATTCCTGGGATCTTTCCATCCTACTTCTGACTTGGTCCTGATGATTCCCAAAGAGCATGTGTCCCATAGCCACCCAAGGCAATCTTTCTCTTCCTGTCCCTATTTTGTTTCCTGCAAGACAGCCCAAGTGCTCTTAAACAGACCCACCAGCACCATAAATGATGACAGTGAACCACCATTGCTACCAGTGGATTGGTGATGGCTGCTGCTACTCTATAGCAGTGCTGGAGCTGAAATCTGGTGTGTGGCTCTGCAGTTGTGATCTTGAGCTGCAGTAAGGACCCAAACATAGACAATTAAGGGCTGAGCTAGCAGAAGTGATTAGTGTTCAAAGCTCTGGGCCACTGTGAATTGATCTCCTGGTGCTGCAACTTCTACTGCTACTGCATTGGACGAACTCAAATAAACTGAAGGTTGAAAGTAGTTAAGCAACATTTTTTAAAAATGAAAACCTTTGTGGGTTTAGAGAAACTGAGATGCTAACCACAGAAAGCTTCACTTTGTAAGTATAAGAAAGGCAGTTTGAAGTCCAGGCTGCGTTTGGGAACTTTTTGATAGTTGGAAATTTTGCTTTCGTAAAGTCAGTGTTCTAAGAAACACATCATCGTTGAACTCACCACCAGAAATAATGGAAAGGCAACTTTCTTTACTCATTTCTAATGATCAATAATTCCATTCTCTCCTACTCCTCTCCTATTTATAACTAAATATAGCATATTAGATCCAGATTGTTAGTCTCACTTTAGCGCCATTGAAACCAGTAGGGCAAGTTAGTCATCATTACTTCAGTCCCATTGATTTCATTGGAACTCAAATGTCACTAACTCGGTCTGGATCCAATCCAAGACCTTCACTGATTTTAATACTTTTTTAAAAAAGTTTGTGAGAAAGAAATGTTGTTGTTTAGTCGTTTAGTCATGTCCGACTCTTCGTGACCCCATTGACCAGAGCACGCCAGGCACTCCTGTCTTCCACTGCCTCCCGCAGTTTGGTCAGACTCATGTTTGTAGCTTCGAGAACACTGTCCAACCATCTCGTCCTCTGTCACCCCCTTCTCCTTGTGCCCTCCATCTTTCCCAGCATCAGGGTCTTTTCCAGGGAGTCTTCTCTTCTCATGAGGTGGCCAAAGTACTGGAGCCTCAGCTTCACGGTCTGTCCTTCCAGTGAGCATTCAGGGCTGATTTCCTTAAGAATGGATACGTTTGATCTTCTTGCGGTCCATGGGACTCTCAAGAGTCTCCTCCAGCACCATAATTCAAAAGCATCAATTCTTCGGTGATCAGGCTTCTTTATGGTCCAGCTCTCACTTCCATACATCACTACTGGGAAAACCATGGCTTTAACTATACGGACCTTTGTTGGTAAGGTGATGTCTCTAGAAAGAAATAGTTGTAAAAACACACACACCAAACAAACAAACAAACAAACAAACAAACAAACCCACAGCTATAATCTGCACTATCTTTAGATGTATTTGTGTGGACTGGACAAAGTGGCAGAAGGCAAGCAGCACATTTGACAACCTTAGTTAGCTTTATATCAGGCGAGAAAGCTATATTAAAAACTTAGATCACTTAGCTTCCTCAAATTAACCTGGAAGTAATTGATTGGTATACATTGGTATTTACAGTTAATAAATGTCAGAATGATAGCTGTATGCCAATCCATAATTTATATGTTGCAGTGTAGGTCCAGATGCTTTTGAAAAGCCACTAAGTTCAGATGAACTTCCTTTGGTAAGGAGCTCCAAAGTGTTGGAGCAAACCCCACAAACCATCTCATCGTCAATTCCTTTCTGAAGCAGGCTCTTAATGAGTGGTGGTTGTATGTAGAAAAGAGTTTTCTCAGGTATACAATTTCCATTAAAATGCACCATTTTAATAGGTCACCAGCTATACCTTGAATAGCATCTTTAAATTAACAGATACTGAAAGATTGGCTTAATATGTTTTCACCAGGGGTGTTTGTTAGTACTCGGGCTGCCACATTTTGCACCAAACAAACTTCAAGGCAGTGTTTTAGGTTCCAAAAGCACACCAGAAGGTTGCAACTATCTGACACTCACAGCTACCCAATAAAATGCCACTTGTATCCATGATGCTAGAGATCACACAATACTACGGCATCCATCATTTCTGGGTTCAGCTTTGAGAGCGAATACTTCAGCAGACTGCTCATGAGGAGTAGTCACAAGGGCTTTGGTCATAGAAAATAGGCTACAGCAAACACTGGGTGAGTTTAAAGGTATTTATCACCATTGGCAGTGAAACAAAGCAAAACACTGTACAATCCTATTCTGAAGTAGGTCCCTTGAATTCCATGGGTATCACTGCCAGGTAACTGTGCAATGGATTGTAGCCATCAACATTCTTAACTGGCTAATCTTGAAATTGAGCAATTTCCTCCCAAAGTGTTTTTCTTCTCTAAGAGCCTAAGTTCAAACTAAGATAAAATTAAAAACAACTCTCGTGAAACAGAGAGCATCTGCCTAGAAACCACAATGAAAAATATCTGCTCTAAAAGTGGTTTGTTTCCTGGAAGCTGTTTTTGCCAGCATGTAGAAGTAGAAAGGAGTGAAAGGCCACTGAATGTGAACAAACTCACTACAAATGCACTACCTGACATTCCTTTTGTGGGAGGGGTGGGGAATAGGTCAGTGGTAGAGCTCTTGGTCCGCATGCACAAAGTCTTAATATCCAATCCACATCCAATCTCCACGTAAGGTGTGGGCTGGAAACAACTTTGGCAGCTGTGACCCTGAGCAGATGCCAATCAATGTAGACCCAGGATGAGGAACCTGTGGTTCTCCAGATGTTGAACTGAGTCTCCCATCATCCCTAACCAAGGGAGGGCCACAAATCCCTCACCTTGATGAAGACAGCATATAGTTCAATGAAACAATAGTTTGACCCTGTGGGTGGCAGTTTTATACATGAATAAATGTGTTTACAGTGCCCTTGAAGAAACTTAACTTTATTTCCATTTCAAAAGAGTTAAGCAATGTATTTGCAATTGGTTATGCTCCAGAGATCAGGTGCGCTTGTATAGTGTCTGGAGACAGCATTTGTACTAGGCACCCAGAACAAATGTTTTAAGGGTTCTGAATACAGCTTTCAAGGATCAAATGGTAAATGATCAGAATAACTTAAAATAAGAGCAAGTGTTTCAATATAAGCAACATTTCCACCTGGTTTGGAAATCTGTTAAATCGGTATCCTCAAGGAAGAAATTGGAAATATGGGTTAGCCAGCTAACTAACTACAGTGGTACCTCAGGTTAAGAACGTAATTTGTTCCGGGGGTCCATTTTTAACCTGAAACTGTTCTTAACCTGAGGTACCACTTTAGCTAATGGGGCCTCCCGCTGCTGTGCTGCCGCCGCGCAATTTCTGTTCTCATCCTGAAGCAAAGTTCTTAACCCAAGGTACTATTTCTGGGTTAGTGGAGTCTGTAACCTGAAGCGTCTGTAACCCTAGGTACCACTGTAGTATAACTAGAAAGCCTTGTTCAAAACAAATTCAGAATACATTACATTTTATGAATACTTTTGGCAGTTGTTTGAGAAGATGTAAAGATAGACAGACAGATAGATGATGATAGATAGATGATAGATAGATAGATAGATAGATGATAGATAGATAGATAGATAGATATAGATGATAGATATAGATAGATAGATGATAGATGATAGATAGATAGATAGATAGATAGATAGATAGATAGATAGATAGATGATAGATAGATAGATAGATAGATGATAGATAGATAGATAGATAGATATAGATAGATGATAGATGATAGATGATAGATGATAGATGATAGATGATAGATGATAGATGATAGATAGATAGATGATAGATAGATAGATATAGATAGATAGATAGATGATAGATAGATAGATAGATAGATAGATAGATAGATAGATGATAGATAGATAGATAGATAGATAGATAGATAGATAGATAGATAGATAGATGATAGATAGATAGATATAGATGATAGATAGATCGATTGATCGATAGATAGATAGATAGATAGATAGATAGATAGATAGATAGATGATAGATAGATAGATGGATGATAGAGATGATAGATAGATAGATGATAGATAGATAGATAGATAGATAGATAGATATAGATATAGATAGATAGATAGATAGATAGATAGATAGATAGATGATAGATAGATAGATGATAGATAGATAGATATAGATAGCAAAGCAAGGAAAAGGCAGTAGAGAAGAAGAGGGAAGAGAAAAATGTTTAAAAGGGCATAAGAAGGGAGCCTTTTATTTTCATCTCTCAAAATTATCCGTTCATCTGCTCACTATGACTATCAGCTCTATCATGAAACACATCACAAATTATTGTGAGAGGATTTACTTTGCTAATAATAGGGGGGAAAGTATACACACAAACATTTATCCCATTTTGCTTATGAAGGATAATTATGAAAATGTTTCAGAACTCCTTGGTGTTATTTAGAATGGTGGCCCTATACGAACAGAGCAATATTTAGGAGGAAGATGTATGTGCTTTGCCCATTTTCCTGGATGTTATCATATGAAATGAGCAATTTCAAGGATCAACATTAAAAAATAAAGCCAGATGTGACTGGATTCTTAGTGGTGGCAGTGGTGAAGGTGGCAGCATTTTTGCAACTAAAAAAGAGAAAACAATAAAATGCATATAGATGCAGATGTTTCTTTTTCATATCTCACAACGTTCTGAAAATGGGGGCAGATTGATTTGAGGATATCACATCCCAGCCACCTGGCTCTCATACCACCTGGGGAACTGAGACATGGTCACAGAAGAGTGTACTAGTCTGCTTGCACCTACCGTTCCTTTGTTTGAGGTTTCGTTGCTCCTAGATAAGAGACTAATCATTTGCTAGGCTTAGCAAACAGTCTCCATAAGTTCCATGGGATCTCCCATAGCTTCCTTAGGTAGGGTGGGGTTTAAGGCAGAAAAGTGTTTAGTATAAGATGAGGCCACACAGGTTTATGAAACAAGAAGTTAGTTTACTAAGATGGAAAAATATAAGACAGGCAACTGTCCTCCCCCAAAAAGATTTAATTAATTAATTAATTGAACTTACTAGCCACTTGTCATTCAAAGGTTTCCAAACGGCTTACAGCCACACACACACACATGCACTATCCAAAAATTTCAGAATCCCAAAATATTCCCTTTCGAGCAAAAACAAGCCAAAATTGGAGAAACTCCATCTTTTGTTCCTGGCCTACACAGACCTTTAAACTCAACAGACTCTCACTAGTATTCCTACTCATGAGTAATAATAATAATAATAATAATTTCTTATTTATACCCCGCCCATCTGGCCCGGCCTCCCCAGCCACTCTGGACTGCTTCCAACAAAATATTAAAATACAGCAATGCATCAAACATTAAAAGCTTCCCTAAACAGGGCTGCCTTCAGATGTCTTCTAAAAGTCTGGTAGTTGTTGTTCTCATTGACATCTGATGGGAGGGCATTCCACAGGGAGGGCACCACTACCGAGAAGGCCCTCTGCCTGGTTCCCTGCAACTTGGTTTCTCGCAGTGAGGGAACCGCCAGAAGGCCCTTGGCGCTGAACCCCAGAGGTCAGAATAGAAAATGCAGTGTGGTGGGGGCAGGCCACCCCGGATTTCACCACTGAGGGGGGTGACAAAATGCCAGGCGGCACTCACCGCGGGGCCTGCAGCGTGCCTGAGCCACGCGTCTTTCCTGGGAGTGACACGGTGGCTTGGGCACCTGCAGGCTCCACACTGCCCCAAACAGTCTGCCTGCCGCCTCCCCCTCAGCTATAGGGTGGCTGAGTGGGAGGAGGCAGGCAGGCAGACTCCTTGGAGGCCCAACAGAGCATCCTGCCCCAGCTCGCCCCGCCCCAGGCACCCAATTGGCTTGCTCTGCCACTGGATATAGGACACACACACCCCCAGTCAATCACAGATCCCTGCCTCAGGTTGCATGTTTGTATGGTTCTTTTAAATCTGTTACCCTCAGATGAGGGATGTGAAGTCCTGTGCTTCAGCAATGATGGTTGCCTTTGTCTTGATGTTTGGAATCTTGAGGCACTTACTGGGACTCCAAGCCATCCCCATAACCCCATCACAGACTGCAAGAAGACATGCAAGCAATACATTCATTATCAATACAGTTGAGGGTGTCGGATTCTCAGGCCGCAGTCAGAGGTAACTGGCCACACTCCAGGCATTCGGCTTGAGATCCTTGTTGACCTCCCTGTCTGCGTCTCCCGGCAGGATACAGGCGAGGTCACTATCGGCGATCCCACTCAGCGTGAGAGGGACACACCTCTCCTCCCTCCTCCCTGCTTCCCTCAGGAAGGGGAAAAGAGACAGACAGAAATCTATTTACATGTCTTTATTTCTGTCATTGCAGCAGTACAGAGAAACACGTCTGCACTCTCCAGTCTCCAATAGTAGAGAGAGAAACTCCACCCCTGTACTTCCAGTACAGGTCAGATGACACTCTGAGCTAACAGCCGGTGCTCAGTACAGTGAATAGACTGCCCCTTTGTTCCAATAGTACAGTCCCAAACATAAACATCCTGTTTTGCATTCCAGGCAGCTGCAGCTCGCTCTTGCATTGCTGCTTTTTCCTGACAGAGGGCAGTAAAGACTCATTTCTTCGCAACCGTCAAAACATTACGGGCAAAAGAAGATGGCAGATGCCAGTCTGCTACCACTATTGAAGGGGAAAGGCAACCAATGGAGTGGAAATGATGAAACAGGAAATTATGACAACTTTTCAAAGTTCTGGCTCCCCATTAAGAGATATGCTCCTAATATGCATTCCATGCATACAGTTTAGAATATAGTTCCATTTTACAGCTGAGGAACATTGATGCACAGCAGTAGGTAATAGTCACAGATCAGTCAATGAATCCATGCCATAAAAGTAGACATGTTAAAAATTAAATGACCTAAGAGTGCTTTCCCCAAAACCTCTGAGCAAACATGGCATCTCCCACCCACATTTATGAGTAATGAGCAGAGTTTACAGAGTGATGGCATAAGCCCAAGCACCCTTTCCTTTAGAAATTAAGTACTGACCTCACCTCTGCTGCCAAGCAACTAGAAACAGAGAACACATACATTTCTCACCATTGAACAAGTCTACTCAAAAGCACTCAAAAAGCAAGTTGCCTCTAACAATATACTTAGCTCAGCGTTGAGGGCCTCTGTTTACACACACACACACACACACACACACACGCACACAACTTCTCATTTCCTTTTCACTCTCCTCATTTCCTTTATTCCAGCAGCACCGTTAATTTTTTTTAAAAAAATAATAATCTCATTTCAAAGCACATTACCACCACAGTGGAAGAAAGCACTTTTTGTTTTCATTGTTCATCATTAACTGATGTGGTATGTTAAGGGAATGAGTAACGGCCCAACCTCCTCCTATTCCCCCACTTTTTTATGACTGGAAGGTTTCATGTTGCTCACCAGTGGTCATTGCAATGTTCCCAATGAAAGCAAAGACTTGTCCTCTGCTTAGTGGACTTAAGCTACAGGAGGGTAGATTTCAGTTGAAAATTCGGAGAACCTTCTTTACTGTTAAGAGCATTTCAGCTATGGAGCCAATTACTTGTGGGACTGGTAATCTGCCTCATCAGAAGCCTTCAAGTAGAGGCTGACAAGGCGTCATTTTGGGAGGTTCTAGCTCTTGATTCCCTCCATTGATCAGAGGGTTGGACTAGATAGCCTACAAAAGGGATGAGGAAATGTGTGCCTCCCATTTCAAAACTTGAGTGTCTCTAGCAACTGACATATTTACAGAGTCTTTGAGTAGAGGTCTGTGCCCCAGGGGCTGTTGAGGAGAGGCCTTATAGGCTTTCCTCTTGCTGAGGAGAGATCTTGCAGGTTTTCTTCTTGCCTGCTACCATCTCCTCCCTCCCCATTTTGGGAGGGGAAAGGGGGAATGGGCAATGGTGGGGTGCAGACCCCAATTTGAGGATGAGTTTGTTGTGGTGGAGAACTGTGTTCACATTGGAATGAGACCACTTTTAAATCAGGCAGGTGCATTTGCATATTAGAGCTCCCTCCATCAGATAATCTCTCCTATTCCTGACCAAGTATTTGGTTGCATTTTGGACCCTATGACACAAGAGGATGTTATTCCATGTGCAAATGGTGTGTGTGTGAAGTTACTCTGGAGCTTCACAAATGGTTTATCATGGGGAGAAATCTCTGTGTGGTTTCACTGCCCACATATGTGGTTTCATTTTGTCAGACGAGCCATTTCCCCACCCGCCAACAGCAATATCACTTGACTAGGAAAAAGTATACACAGAAGAATGTATGAATGTATTACGTGCCAGTTTTTCCACATACACATATTCTTCATATATGAAATAAGTTATACAGGGTTCAGTGGGTTTACTCCAAATAACTTGCCATTTTGTCCTGCACTGTAGCACAGTGCCATCCCCATCTCCATGAAGCTGACTGTTTTAAGGACTTTTTTAAGGTAGGCAAATGTCCCCATAATATATCATTCTGCCCTTCAATCCCTGTAACATGAATTAATTTTGTCTGTTGTACTGGTGGGAGGCTGCTGGTTTCTTTGTATGCTAGCTATAGATATGAAACTGCTCCATGATTATAAATGGAGGGTACTGATCCGGGTGTGCAAAGGGATATTATCCAGAAAAATGAACGTGGCAGGCTTTGCAGGTCAGAGAGCTTTGTGTGAACTAAAGTTTCAGCAATCACTGGTTCAAGAAACATTTCATATAGGCTCTAAAATTTCTTTGGCCATCATTACCAGATAATATGAGCTGAAATTGTTCTTGACCCTTGTATCACATACAAACCTCAGCAATGACAGTTAGGAAAAATGATTCAAGGAGATAGAATAGAGAAAACCCCAGTGTACAAGTATATTCACCATGGGACCATAGCTGAACATTCCATCTCACAATTATAATAAAAACCAAGAATTGCACAAAATAAATTTATTTAAATATGTTATATACCTACAAAACTTTCATAAATACATTTTTGTTGGCCTGGTTCGCAAATATTATGCAATACTTTATAAATAAAATTATAAATAATTTTGCAAAGAACAATAATACTATATATAAATTACCTGCATTCCTGTGTAGATATTTTTTAGTTTTGCAATCCTCAACTTTCAGCTAGAATTGAAGTATAAATGGCTAGACAACCAGGGACAATCATCTTTAAAAAGTGCTTATAACTCAGTTAAAAGCAGCATGTTACATAAGAGGGTCTATAACTTACGGCTTCACCAGGGCCCAAAATATTTCTCACAATCCCATTTGAAAGAAGTCCCTAGCCTATGTTGAATGTTAACTTCCAGAGGAGCTGTGGTCATTAAGAAACGGAGGATCTATGTCTTAGCTGACAGCCCAGTTCCTGTGGAATAAACATCAAAAAGGAAATCTCACAAGATTTGAGATGTGTTCGCTGGAAGCTAGTCTTTTGGGGCAAATGGGGCACTGCCCCACAAAGCTCAGCCTGCCCTCAGCAAGCCCCCACCCAATAGCTGCCACCTTCCTACTTACAACCAGCCCAGAGTAGCACCCTCCAGCTTCCTCCTCTTTAGACTCTGATGCCCTTGTAGAACTCAGCAGGAAGGAGGCTGGGAACAAAGATAGAATTAGCTGGTTCTGCATATGATTGGGTCTGGTTCCATCCAATCCAATGTCCCCTGCCTTCTCTCCTACCAATCCCAAAGGGCACCAGTCTTCACTGGATGGATTTCTGGTGCCATTTGCCCGTAATCCATGAGTCCCAAACCCAACAGTTGGGAGACACATCAGACAAAGACAAAATTTGGAGCACACTTTCTTTCTTTATCCCCATTTCCCCTGTTTTTGTTTTTGTTTATTATATTGGTATTGCTTGATCATTTATAATTTGGGGATGGTGGGTGTATTTTTAGGTGGTGAAGGGAGGATGGCAGGGAGTATAAAGCAGGAAATGTCTGGGGGATTTGTTGTGTGCTGAAATTTGTGGAAATATCAATTAAATATTGAATAACATAATAATAATAATAATATAATTTATTATTTATAACCCGCCCATATGGCTGGGTTTCCCCAGCCACTCTGGGCAGCTTCCAACCGAATATTAAAAACAATACAGCGTCAGACACTAAAAACTTTCCTAAACAGTTGTCTTTTAAAAGTAAGATACAGTGGTGCCCCGCAAGACGAATGCCTCGCAAGACGGAAAACTCGCTAGACGAAAGAGTTTTCTGTTTTGGAGGTGCTTCGCAAAACGAATTTCCTATGGGCTTGCTTCGCAAGACGAAAATGTCTTGCAAGTTCCTGCTGGTTTTTTTTCCTTCCCCCCCTTTCTCTAAGCCGCTAAACCACTTATCAGCTGATCTGATAAGCTGATAAACCACTAAACGCCGCTAATCCGTCAATGGGCTTGCTTCGCAAGACAAAAAAAACGCTAGACGAAGAGAATCACAGAACGGATTCTTTTCGTCTTGCGAGGCACCACTGTAGTTGTTTATTGCCTTGACATCTGCTGGGAGGGCATTCCACAGGGCAGACGCCACTACCGAGAAGGCCCTATGCAAAATGAGGTCATAAGTAGTAGTATTTCTAGAATGATTTCATGTACAGAAATAAATATGTATTACGATTCGATAACATTAAATAATATATTAAATAAATAAATAAATAGTTTCATCTTTGACACACTGTTATAAGTTAACAAGCAAATTGAATTCCTTTTCTTCTTCTTCTTCCATGATACATACTGATGAGAGTCCTGGTTTGTTCAACACACTTGATTAGTCAAAGAGATCCTCTTGAACAGCAGAGCAAACGATCCTTTGCACGGTCCAAGTTCACAGCGTTGCTTTTTTAGGTCGCAAATGACTGTGCAAGGTTTTCAGAAAGCGATCAAGGTATTCTAAGAGTTTGTCAACACTTTTGCGTGGTGCTGTACAATTCTCATTCTTCTCCTGTGGGGCAAAAATTTGCATTGAAAAATTAGATTGTTTGCGGCTTGCTTTCTGTCAGGGGCTTTAGGTTGCCAATGGGTCATTGAGAAATCACAAACAAGTCATGGGCAATTATTAAAAATAATAAATGTCAAATTATTTCTGGAAAGGAAAAACTAGGATTGAATGGGGTAAAAATACTGGGTTGGCATTTTTCTGTTAAATCATTTTTATTAATTTTCCAATAAAAAACATCCAATTAACATATCAAATTAGGGTTGGCATTTTTATGCCCATGATGGGTGGGAAACTGTGGAAAACCTTCACATATGAGGGGTGCTAATCTCACAATAAACACTTGTCTGGAACCACCCAGAGCACAGTGTGAGGAAATATTATCTTCCACAGGGCAGATATGTTGAGTATGGTGTCCCAAGATTCCTGACTTAGGTGGAAGTTGGCATCTCTTGTATCACTAACTTATCAGGCTATTTATTATTGACCACACACATGTGACTAATCCAGGGACAGTCAAATTGGTGCCCTGCCAACACTGTTGAATTCAATTCTCATCAGTCCCAACCATCATGGCCAGTGGTCAGGAATGGTGGGAGTTGTAGTCCAACAACATCTGGACAGCACCATGTTGGCCACTCCTGAAGCATTTAAAATATGTTGTTTTGTCAACTGATTGCATTAACCCAACATATCAATATTTCTAATGAAGATAACCTTCACCACCAGAAGTTCCTTTAGGCTGCAGTTCTAAATTTAGTTCTGTACACGCAAAGGATTACTTTGTTAGGCATGGTAGCAGATGACCAGTGACAATGAAATTGCAAATTCAAAAGGCATCTTAAGGATGCCAGGGATTTAACGTAGGACCATCTGCATGCAGAGCAAATGCTCTACCACTAAGCTGCAGACCCTCCCCAAATCAGTCATCTTCATGACCATCAAGTATCTTAATGACCATCAAAATACAACCAGTGGAACTTATTTGTTGCAGCTCCATCATGGTTTATTTCCAAAGATGGGAATTGAAATTAATACTCTGGGAATATGCACTTGACGTACAAAGTCAGCTGCTTCTCCCTCAATGCTCTTTCCTAATGTGATTGCTGTATCAACACTGGATCCTTACCAACAACCTAAGGAAGAAGCTCTGCTCCACCAAATGATATGTGCCCCATTCTCTCAACAAGAGGTCTGCATGCAGAATTTAACTTCTGTATGTGCACCTGTGGTGACTGAAGACAGGGCACCGGAGCTCAGAAAGCACATCTATGTTCACACCACATGGATCTTCCAGGCCTATTGAAGGAAGCATCCTTTTGATGCAAGTGGTAATATTCTGGAGTTGCTAGTTCTTGCATATGACTAGGGTTGAACCGGGTCTGTATTTTAAGCATATATACCACAATTTCCCACTTTGTGATAATTTTCCTGGTCCTCCAGCCACATTACTAAATCCTAACAGTAGAGAGCTGAACCTTATTCTTATATGGAACAGTTCTTCCAGCAGTTTCACTGACAGTGTGGTTCATAGGATTGAGGACCCAGATCCCAAGGTGGCATGAGAAGCAACCTATCCAGTTTGTATGTGATGGCAGCTGATATTTAATGGGATCTGTCCCACTCGCGACCAGGGCTGCATCAACACTCCGCACACCTCCTGCTCCAAGTCTCTGCACAGCTCAGATGTTCACATGAGGGTTCCCTCCACCCCCAGAGCAGCACATGCGTTAGATGGATTTGTAGCCATTCTCGGGAGTGCCTGAGGACTATCAGAGTGGTTCCAGATCCCCAGCTATAGTCCACAACTGCAACCAATATTTTAACATTACTGTTAAAATGCAGTCAGGGCAATCTTAATGGGAATTTAGAGAATTACAGTGGGATTTGGGAGAGGTTATATGTTAATAAAAATTAAAATAATATATTTGTACTCTGCCCACCTGACTGAGTTGCCCCCTCCACTCTGGGCAGGGCAGCGTTAAATAGATCAGAGCTGGTTAGCTCTGATACACTACACATACTTAGAATGTTGAATTTGCTACTACCACACAAACACCTGTTTATAACCACTGCAAATAAGATAGCACCTCATGATTTGGCTGCCTTTGATACAACAGTGCTTCACCATCATAGCTAAGGCTCTGGATTTTGTGGCTTTTGGTTATTATAGGCCCTACAGCAATATGGATCCATCAGGATGTACAAATAGGGACAAGCTGGAGCTAAACTAAAGCAACTTTGTAAGGTTTCTGTAAGGGTAAATATGTTCCAATATACTGTTGCTGAAAACTTAACTAAAATCGCTGTACTTACCTCATTTTTTGGCAAATCTTTTTTTAAGTGCTTAAGGTTTCTGCGCAAGTTGTCAATGTGCACGTTGTCATCAGTTTCAGCCCTCACTAATTCCAATGAGCTGATAAATACATCCAAATTATCCTTTACACAAAATTCCTGAAATGAGAGTATGTGAGGAATTATGTAGCCTTCTGTAGAATAACATACTATATGCCAAAGTTATTTAAGACCAGACACAATTCAGTATTCTTGCACAATTCCCATTTACATATTTTTAAGAGCCTTCCACAGAAGAACTTTCAGGAAAGTCATGCCTACTCTTTTAAGGAGTAGTATTTGTTCTGAATAGATATCTTTTCCTGACCCAGGCTTAGAATGCCATGTTGATATCCATAAATGATAGACATTTCATTAGGTGAATGTTCTGTACCTCACAAGCCCTTTTAAGACCACTCACAATAAGTGGGAACTAACTTTGGCAGGATCATGCTATACCATTTTAAGGGAAATCCATTATTTTGAAAGATAGGCTCCCATTTGAAAATAACCCACTTCCAAGGATGTCTTTTAAGCCAGGACATCCTAATGTCGTACCCATGTTCCCTCCTTTTCAATATGCCAATTGCTTTACATACCAAAAGTACGGTACTTCTTCTAGCAACCCATACCCAAAATTTGAAATGATTCAACATTTTAAATAAATAATAATAATGTTTTAATTTCTTACCCGGAAATTTTCTGGGACAAGTAGTGATGTCTGTAAATATTAAATGACAAAATGTAGTTAAGTAGTGGCTGTGTGAAAGTCAAAGTACATGTTCAATTAGACAAGGTTAAAAATTAGATATGCCTTGATAGTCCCCTTTGCCTGTCCCCCTTCTTCAAGGGTTGCCTCAACCTTAGGAACACATCAAGGCAGAGGATTACAAGGGGCTCAGCAAATGGCAAAGGCCCATTATTGACTGGAGGAGGAGAATTCTATGTAACTTTTCATGTCTTATTATCCTAACCCATGGGTAGGCAAACTAAGGCCCGGGGGCCGGATCTGGCCCAATCGCCTTCTCAATCCGGCCCATGGACGGTCTGGGAATCAGTGTGTTTTTACATGAGTAGAATGTGTCCTTTTATTTAAAATGCATCTCTGGGTTATTTGTGGGGCATAGGAATTCGTTCATTCCCCCCCCCCAAATATATATATATATATATAGTCCAGCTGCCCACAAGGTCTGAGAGACAGTGGACTGGCCTCCTGCTGAAAAAGTTTGCTGACCACTGGACCTAACCTATCCCTGTGGCATTTTAGAAAGGATGGAGCTTCATGGGATCTCTGAATACTGCACCTCTGAAGATACTATCTCTGAATGCACATATGGAAAGGCTCAGTAGCACAGCCTGGGTAGCTCAGTTAGTTTGAGTTTGGTGCTGATAATGGCAAGGTTCAATCCGCATATGGGACAGCTGCATACGTTGGACTAGATGATCCTCAGGATCTCTTCCAAGTCTACAATTCTATGATTCTATTATCTGCTTTGTATGCAGAAGGTCCCATATTCAACTCCCAGCATCCCTAACCCTGTCTGAAACCTGGAAAGCCATTGCCAGTCAGTGCAATGACTCAGAATACAGAGCTAGGTGGACCAATGGTCTGAATCACATTATGACATCTTCCCATAACATAACACAACAAGAGGAGTTTCCTATGTACCTATTAACTTTTAATCAGGTAGGCCCTAAATTCCATGGAGCCTGTGCCGGGGAAAAGTGCAGGGTTCCAAAGACACATTTCCACATGTAAATCTTCTATAATTTCCTTTACTTTCTCATGTGCCCGCCACTGCAAGTCCAATTCATTCAGAAAGGCTTGGTTTTATACGCATGTTTACTCAGAATCAAGGTTCACTGAATTTAGTGGCGCTGAGGAGGTCTTTCCTAAATAAGCATGCAAAGGATGGCAGGTTTAGTTTCTTACCATGGCTGGATTCTTGGGTATCACTTTGCTCTGCAAATAGCAAAATACAAAATGAGGTTAGCTGGTAGAAATGCATTCTTTCATGATCAAATGTTTTAAAGTTCAGTCAAACATTAGCTAACTTTGCTTTACAGTTATAGCATACCCTTCGTGTCAAATCTTTCAGACGTTCCTGTGTTTCTATAAGCCCCTCTACACCGGTAAGTTCTTTTCTCGTGGTCGGATTGTGTGCTGGTTTGCAATGGATGTATGCTCCAAGGCAAAGGATGATCAGACAGTGGAGCAACATTGTGGTGATAGCAGTGTGCTTCAGTTTCCTTGTTCTGAACCTGGTAAGACTTTGATGCTCTTATATATACACATGAAGCTAAAGGAAATGATTAATATCTCACCACAAAAGTCAAGCATACCCAACGGAGGTGGAGGGGTGGGAAATTACCTTGAATAATGGAATCTCCTAGCTGCTTATCTGATGCTCGGGTGCATATGATTTGTTGTGAAGAATGCTTGAATTTTAAAGGGAAATGTATACATATATGGGCACAGAGATAAGCACTATTAAGTTCAATTGATTTTAGTGACGAGTTAAGCATGCAATAGTACATAAGAACATAAGAAGAACCTGTTGGATCTGCCCAGTGGCCCATCTTGTCCAGCATCCTGGTCTCACAAGGCCAACCAAATGCCTGCGAGAAATTCATAAGCCAGACCTGAGCACAAGAGTGTTCTCCCTTCCTACAGTTTCTAGCAACAGATACAGTGGTACCTCAGGTTAAGAACTTAATTTGTTCTGGAGGTCCATTCTTAACCTGAAACTGTTCTTAACCTGAGGTACCACTTTAGCTAATGGGGTCTCCCGCTGCCACGGTGCGATTTCTGTTCTCATCCTTAGGTAAAGTTCTTAACCTGAGGTACTATTTCTGGGTTAGCGGAGTCTGTAACCTCAAGCGTCTGTAACCCGAGGTACCACTGTATTCAGAAGCATCTAACCATGGAGGCAGAACATAGTTTAGCCATTGATACCCTTATCTTCCATGGAATGGTTTAACTCTCTTTTAAAACTATCTGAGTTGCTTGCCATCATTGCTTCTTGTGGGAGCAAGTTCCTTACTTTAACTTACTATCTGCTCTGAATCTTCAAGCTTTTCAGCTTCCTTGTATGTTCATAAGTTATTAAAAGAGGAGAAAAACGGTGTTATTAAAAGAGGAGAAAAACATTTCTCTATCCACTTTCTCTGTGCCATGCATCCTTTTTATAAACTTTTATCTTGTCACCTCTAACTCACCAAAAATGATCAAGGGCATGGAAGAACTCCACTATGAGGAAAAGGTTGCAGCATTTTTACAAAAAAGCTGAAAGGCTTCAACCTTTCCTCAAAGGGAAGTTGCTCCATCCCATTGATCATTTTGGTTGCCCTTTTCTGGATGGTGTGCCCTGTGTCCTACTTTTACAATGGATAGTCCTCTCTTTCAAGGGCTCCTCTGAATGGCTGCCCAGCAAAAGGCCAATTACTAATAATAATACCCTGCCCATCTGCCTGGGTTTTCCCAGCCACTCTGGGCATCTTACAAGACACAAGACCACAGAAAAACATCAACCATTAAAAACTTCCCTATACAGGGCTGCCTTCAGATGGCTTCTAAAAGTTGTGTAGTTGTTTATCTCTTTGACATCTGACGGGAGCGTGTGTGTGTGTGTGTGTGTGTGTGTGTGCATATGCAGATTTTATTCAGATCTGTGCTCCATTTCATCGTTGGTGTTGCAAAACGAGCTGCCAAAAGTTAACAGAATTTAAAGTAAATAATTTCATATAGAATTATGTCCTTACACGATTTGGAATTATATGAAGCCACCTTCAATCATCCATGTATATTAGAGCCCTGGTGATGCAATGGTGGATCTCATTCTAAGGAAGGAATTTGGACTATTGGTTCATCACCATGGGGATGTGACATGAGAGCATGGTTCTATCTCTTCAGGCACATGAGCAAGCATGGGCACCAGATCAGTGACCCTGACCACAGGTTTGTAGATGGGGGGTGCTAGTGGGGCTTTCCTCCCCCTTATTTTTTTGTTATAAGCAAGTAATTAACTCAACAGGAAAGCCTTTGTTTTAATAGTACTCTCAAGCACCACACATAAGCCAATCAGAGCCATATATTCTTAATACATCAGGCATACCGGCATACCTCTAGCTAGTTTGCAGCAGTGTGTGGGGAGGGGGAGACAAAGGATTCATTTTCATTTCATTTTTTGACTGTAAGGCACAGGACAGGGGGCAGAGTTCTCAGTTGAGTGGTTCCTCAACTTTTCCCCTTTGTTAAGGAGGGTTGTAAGAGAAAGGGCCTCCTAAGAACCCTTGGGGTGGGAGTTTAAGGGGGGGAGAAGAGAGAATTCTGGAAGTTTCTGTTGAAATGCATCTAGGTTGTTGTTGATGATAATTTTATTCAGTGCTTTTTCTGGGTGGATGCATGCCCCTAAACATTTTGTGAATCTTTGTACTTTTGTCCATTTACTGTATTTATTTTTTCTGATATAAACTATAAAATGGTGATTTTCTTGAGTCAAAATGAGAGTACCACTAAACATTTTTTTTTTAGAAAAAAGCACTGGTTTTATTTATATGCCACCCATCGGACTAGGGTGCCCCAGCCACTCTGGGTGGCTTCCAGCAAAATAGGATGACTAGCAAACCAATACATTCTGGGTTCTATTCAACTAAGTCCTACTCAGAGTAAACGAGTCATGTCTCTTAACTTCAATGGCCTCCTTTGAATAGGCTAGCATTGAATTACTCCCCCAACTTATGACAGAATACTTGTGTGTGGGTAACAAGTGTTGAGAGGGAGAAAGAATATTGAAAATATGAAAAGGGTGTGTTGGAGGAGAATGGAGGAAACAAGGAAGTGAATGGAGGTCAGGGAAGATGTGGAAGAGAAAAGAGAGAGGAGAGGGAAGGCAACCAGTGGATGGATGGCTGGAAAGATGAGGAAAAAAGGGGATGAACAGAGGGGAAGGCAGTGGGAGGCTGCTGTTCTTTGGCAACCCCATAAATAGCTCTCCTCCAACCTGGCTTACCACTGCTACAGGTTACAGTAAGAAATATCACCTTTATCAGCGTCATCATTAACCACATTAATGTGTACATGGGGATGAACTGCCCCCTACGTTTTTAGTGCCTCCTCCAAACTTTTAGGCTAGCTATGGGCCTAGCCTGCCATACTCTATGGCATACCTTGTCTTCCTGGTGTTCACTTTTCTTTACCTTTTCTTTTTTTTAAAAAAGAAAGAGTTGCATCTAGTTCAGGAAGTACTAACTGTAGTTCCTATTTGTGTGGGGAGGATATCCTACAGGATATCCTGCAGATTTCTGAAGGCTAAGGAGCGTCCCGGGACTAATCAAGGACTGTTTCTCAGTCTGTATATACAGGATTAAGAAGCCAACTTCCTTGTTGGTTCAGGGTTTGGTCACACAAACCAAAGCATTTCCATTCAATGGAACCTGAGCTCTTTTCTACTGCACACATGCTGCCGGTTATGTAGACCCTTAACCACAATGTCCTGACAATTCATGTGACCAAAACAGCTTGGAAAAGATGTGTGTGAGAGAGGGAGTGCTCAACTTCAGTTAAATGCCCAATGACTGAAATCTTTGGGACACTTTCTCTTCTTGCCATCTAGCTAAATAATTTTTTAGTATGGATCAAACTTTGAAAATCTATTACACTGTAGCAGGACTAGGAAACTTTGGGGGTTTTTTCTCATTGAGGGGAGCATTCTCTCAGAGGTAATCTTGAAAGACCTACATTGGCTCCCAGTACGTTTCC
This sequence comes from Podarcis vaucheri, assembly GCF_965113315.1. Lineage (NCBI taxonomy): Eukaryota > Metazoa > Chordata > Lepidosauria > Squamata > Lacertidae > Podarcis > Podarcis vaucheri. Next base: position 61,112,047 of record NC_138760.1, read on the forward strand.
AAGCACAATTCAAAGTGTTGGTGCCGACTTTTAAAGCCCTAAACGGCCTCGGTCCAGTATACCTGAAGGAGCATCTCCACCCCCATCGTTCTGCCCGGACACTGAGGTCCAGCACTAAGGGCCTTCTGGCGGTTCCCTCGCTGCGAGAAGCCAAGTTACAGGGAACCAGACAGAGGGCCTTCTCGGTAGTGGCACCTGCCCTGTGGAATGCCCTCCCACCAGATGTCAAAGAGAAAAACAACTACCAGACTTCTAGAAGACATCTGAAGGCAGCCCTGTTTAGGGAAGCTTTTAATGTTTGATGCATTACTGTATTTTAATATTTTGTTGGAAGCTGCCCAGAGTGGCTGGGGAAGCCCAACCAGATGGGCGGGGTATAAATAATAAGTTGTTGTTGTTGTTGTTGTTGTTGTTGTTGTTGTTGTTGTCATCGTCACAGCCACAGCCACAGCCACAGGCCAGCAGTAGGAGGGGCTGAAATGATGGTAGGGAGAGCAGAAGCAAAAGAGGGTGGACCCCCTTTGTCTCTCTCCTGCCACTCCCCTACCCTGTTCCCCACTACTAGCTTGCTTCATGCATTGTAGCTCTGGAGCCATGGGTTGCCTACTTCTCTGCTTTACAGCAATAACTAAGAAACCTGTCTATGCAGAAACCAACAAAATCTGCTTATTCCATAGCTTACCTAAAGACGGCTACTCCAGTGTGGGTTGCTTGAGACTGGAACCACAATGACTTTCCAATATTTATAACCAAAATAGTTCTCTAACAAGAGTAGTGGTGGTATATGAACCATAAATATAATAATTTCTAGAGCAATATTGTTGTTGTCGATGTGTGAGATATATGGACTGCTGACACAATTTTTTTGCAGTTTTTGCTGTCACCTGGTTATCTTGATCTGCTAGAAGAAAAGACATAGTAGCAATGGTTGAGTGACTTGATATAGATAGTAAAGTAAAGGTAAAGGGACCCCGGACCATTAGGTCCAGTCACAGACGACTCTGGGGTTGCGGCACTCATCTCGCTTTATTGGCCGAGGGAGCTGGCGAACAGCTTCCGGGTCATGTGGCCAGCATGACTAAGCCGTTGTGGAAATCAAACCTGATGGTGTTCAGTTTTCTACCTAGAATATACACTCTGATATCAAAAGAGCTGCCTGTGCTACTTAGCTGGGATGGGTAGGATTCTGCTACTTGATAATGAAGAACTGAAACAAGTTGACTTGGACTAATTTTGTCCTTCTGATTAACAGGATGCAGGCAGACTTGAGGAAATGGAGCAAGTTTAATTAGTCCATATTTTGGAGCATTGCGTCAGTCAAGATATCCCATCTCTTTAAAGTGCTATTTTTATTTCAAATGCTGTCTATTCTTATTTCTGATAGCATCTTATCTTCCTGGCAATGAATATACAAGAAAGTTAATTTTGCCTCCAAGAAATCCAGAATAAAAATAAACTATTTATACAGATCTGCTTCAACTGGAGACTGGGGGAGCCCCAACATTAAGTTCTCTTTTGACCAAGTAATACCACCCATCACTCAGGACAAAACTTAGATGTGGGTGCAGTTTGAGACGGCTCCGGTGTCATGAGGGGAGCAATTCCAGTAAGTCAGCGTTTATAAGATTTGCCATTTTCAAAAGCCACATTCCCAATTTACAACAACAACAACAATTTTATTATTTATAACCCACTCAGCTAGCTAGGTTTCCCCAGCCACACTGTGCAACTTTCAGCAGAATATAAAAACATAATAAAACATCAAACATTAAAAACTTCCTGATACAGGGCTGCCTTCAGATGTTTTCTAAAAGTTGTGTAGTTCTTAATCTCCTTGATGTTTGATGGGAGGGTGTTCCACAGGGAGGGCACTACTGCTGAGAAGGCCCTGTGCTTGGTTCCCTGTAACTTCATATCTCGCAATGAGGGAACCACTAGAAGACCCTCAGAGGTGGACCTCAGTGACTGATGGGGGTGGAGACCCTCCTTCGGGTATACTAGGCCAAGGCCGTTTAGGGCTTTAAAGGTCAGCACCAACACTTTGAAATGTGCTTGGAAATGTACTGGGAGCCAGTGAAGATCCTTTAGGACCAGTGTTATACAGTATGGTCTTGGCAGCTCTTCCAAGTCACCAGTCTAGCTGCTGCATTCTGGCAGAAGATACTGATTAAGTGTGGATTTCACAATCTTTCATTGGCAGACAAATTTCCTTTTGCTGCTACTGACAAGAATCTTAGATTACAATCCTTAAGGGAGGGAGAGGGAGCAAAGTGTTTGATAAAAATCGTTTTCTGGTTGTGTGTGTTTTCTTCTCGCCTCTAGACTGAGCATCCCTTGAGTATGGATGCCATTCAGCCAGTGTAGCAGCAGCATCCCTCTGGTCCCTGTGTAATGTGAATATAAGTGCCCTGTCCTGGCAAAGCAGAGCCCACAGATGAATCAGGAGGGTACAAATCCAACAGTCTGGAGTCTAAGGAGAGGGCAGGTAGCATTTCCTCAGGGTTTGGCTGCAGGAAGAGGAGGGAGGGTGGCAGCAGGACTTTCAGGACCCCGGACAGAGCCCAAGAGCTTCTGAACCCAGCCTATTTTCGTTCCTTACCCTTGCCTACATTTCTGGGGTAGAACCTTAAAGGAACAGTTCCTTTGCCTGGAACTCTACCATCTCTTTAGCCCAGTGGTTCCCAACCTTTTTTTGGTCATGCCCCACCTAAGCATCTCTAAAATCCTGATGCCCCACCCCCCCCCAGCCCGGTGAACTCCTGTTTACATGGAGGAAGCCTAAAAGGCTTAATAACCCATTCTCAAATTGCACCCCCTTAAAAATCAAATTGCCCCACATTCGAAACCACAACTCTAGCCAATGCTGCTTAATGCTGGACTGTCTAGTCCCTTCTCTTGATGCCACTGGATGACCATTTGGCTTGGGCAAACAGATGTTACTGTCATTGGCTTAGCTACTGTCTCAAAGCAGCAATGCTATAGGAAAGGGGTGGCTAACTCTCAGCCTGTGATCCAGCCCCCAAGCACGGTGGGTTGTTTTGGTTTCTGCCTGTCCCAGAAAAAAAGAAGCCGCAAAAAGGTGGGGAAATAAAGTTGGCATGGCACTAGGTTAGGTGGAGAGGTTTGTTTCTGTGCCCTGATATCGTGTGTGTGCATGTGTCGTGTATGTGCACCCACCACTAGCATTCAGTCTCCACAAGTTGTGGTTGGCCAAGGGTGAATTAAGCCCTTGTTCCTACCCCTCAAATGTTTGCCAGTATAGGAACCAGCATCTGAGGGCTAAGCCAGAGATGAAAATCTAAATAATTCAGATTCCAATGCCAATGATTTATTTCAGAAAACACTTGCACATTGTTGTACTGCATATGACTTGGTTTATGGATTTCCCATTGGTTTTTAAATGGTACTTTGGTCATGGCAAGAGGTTAGGTGGATTTAGAGCTTTTGTCTAGAAACTCAGGCTAGGAACATGCTATCCCTTTAAAGCACATTCTTTCCCTCAAGGAACTCTGGGCATTGTAGTTCACCTCTCACAAAGTTACAGTTCAAAACAACCCTTAACAAACTACAGTGCCCAGAATTCTTTGAGGGAAAGACTGTGCTTTGAATGTGCTTTAAAAGGCAGAGTGTGCACACATCGACAGATGTTGCTTACCACTTAAATAAGTGAACAAAAGGCAAGTGTGATGCTAGAGGGTGTTTTAAAAAGGGAAATAAGATAATATTAAAAGAGGTTAAACAAATCAGCCACCTTGCCTCTGGAATGAGGAACTGCTGAAATGTATCAGTGCTTGGGAAAAGGAACCCAAAACGTCAAAGCCATGGGGAAAGAACTATTCTGGAGCATAATTCAGAAGCCAGAAGCTGTCACTTTAGAGAGAGGTCTTGGTTCTTTGGCAACAAAGAAAAAAATTAAGCTGAAAGGTTGGCATGGATGGGGTTTTTCCACTAAATGTCTTATATACCGTATGTTGCAGGATGTGGTTGATGAAATCAAGACCATGGGCATTCATAGAGAACATACAGAGCAAAGCAAGAGCTGAATTATCATAGGGAAAATACACTGTGGATTCTATAAAATTAGAAACAAGAATTCCCTATGAGAGATAAAGAAAATGGCAGGTGTACATCAGAATATTCCCCATGAAGATCATTTCCTACGAAAGATGGAGGGCACAAGGGGAAGGGGACGGCAGAGGATGAGATGGTTGGACAGTGTTCTCAAAGCTACCAGCATGAGTTTGACCAAACTGTGGGAGGCAGTGGAAGACAGGAGTGCCTGGCATGCTCTGGTCCATGGGGTCACAAAGAGTCGGACAGGACTAAACGAGTAAATAACAACAACAATGTTTGGTGACTGGAAATGAACTGCTACCCTTGAAGGGCTATAGCTCATTGGTAGAACATCTGCTTTGCATGCAGAAGGTCTCTGGTTCAATCCCTGGCATTTCCATATATGGCTGGGAGAGACCCGCCCCCCCCCAACCACCTGAAACCTTGGAGATTCAAAGCAAGCCTTACCAGTAAGTCATGAGAAAGCGGGAAACTCCCTTATACCAGGTCAGATGATTGGTCCATCTAGTCCGGTATTATCTACTTTGACTGGTGGATCTACTTTGACAGGATCTCAGGCAGGGGTCTTTCATATCACTTGACACCTGATCCTTTTTAACTGGAGCTGTCAGGAATTGAGCTTGGGACCTTCTGCATCGAAAGCATGGTCTCTACCGCTGAGGTAGTGTCTTCCTCAATCTTGGGATTGAATTGGAAGCTTCTTGGCCTGAAACTAATGTTCTGTTTTGCATAGCCATTTTTCCCCCCAGGGTGTACTCACAGGTACGCAGAACCAGCATGGGTTTCTTGGGGGGGGGTTGTTGCTTTTAAAAAGTGTCGCACAACTTCATGGTGAGTACCGACACCTATTTTTCTAGAAAAAAATGCACTGTGCACAGCACAGAGGTCAATTGAGCCTTCCATGATACCTTGGGCCACTCAGTTCACAGCTGAGAGAGACTCCTCAGAGTAAGTGTTGTTTCAGCAGCAGTCATCCTCAGAATAAGGCTCCATACACACCATACATTCAAAGCCCAAAGAATCCTGGGAACTGCAGTTTACCCACGCCCAGGACTACAGACTACAGTTCCCAGCACCCTTAACAAACAACTGTTTTCAGGATTCTTTGGGGGAAGAACCATGTGTTTTAGATGTATGGTGTGTGTGAGGCTCTTAAATAGGAACTGTGGGTGCCTCCCAGTACCTAGCTGTGCCTGCCATGAAATTGTTTAAAGCCGACAATTTGCCGAGTCACTCGTGCGTTCTCTCCCCATGTGTCCTGGTGCTGCCTTCAACATGGGAGATGTTGTGTACAGTGGCGTAGCGTGGGGGGTGCAGGGGGGGCCGGCCGCACCGGGTGCAACATCTGAGGGTTAGGGTTAGGGGCCATAAATCCACGGGTTAGGGAGCGCAAATCCATGGGTTAGGGGGAGCAAATTACTTGCCTTGCCCCGGGTGCTGACAGCCCACGCTACGCCACTGGTTGTGTATGAGGAATGGAAGGATTTAGTCAGGTTCCGCATCTGACTAAATTCTTCCGTTCTCTCAACGGTTCTCTCCTTGTAACTTTGCCCTCTAATGTTTTGAACCAGTAATAAGCTGCCACCGATGCCAGATATTCTTCCCAGGAAGAATGCTTTTAATCTAAAGCCTAAACTCTGATTCACCCACCTGCCTTCATATGGTTCATATAGCTGAATTTCTAGAAATAGGGCATGTCTTTTTCATTCAAGGAATTTAAAAAGTGACAACCACAGTTCACTGGGCCCTCTTCCCACATGGCGTCACATATAGTAGTATCAGGAAAATGCCCGCTTTCAGATGAGTCATGACCTGAATTCTCATTTACCCAATTTACGGTTGGCTATGCACTGACAATACATTGCTTCTGTTTTCTGTTTTCTTTCCTCACCTTCTTTTTGCATCTTAATTGTGGGCAATGGAACTCCTTTCCTGCTGAGCTGCAGCTAATGCTGTCTTTATTTTTCAACACCCACCTATGCAATTTAGCTTTCGTAGGGGTCTGATGTTCTCGATATGCAGCTACTTTCTGCTTTTAACTATATCATCTGTATTTAAATAGTTTGGCTGTAAATTATTCAGGAGGGTGGATCTGTAATCTGCCTTAATGAAGGAAGGGTTATTTATCACAAAACACAATACTACCTAACACAACATTGTTTTTGAGGTGCAGAATTTCTCTCTGTTGTGATTACATAGATATATTAAGTTCTTTTAAGGTTTCTAATATAATGCAACATGTTTTGACATGCAGCATGTTTTGACATGACATGATCCACGCTTTATATTCAGGGGAAATGAGGCCCAACAGAAGAAGCAAAAAATTGTACATGCCTGCTAGCCCTCTTTCAGTACTGATGACACAAACCTTGTCAAGTTACTGGCTTTAAGTCTTCCCTTATTTGCTTGTGAGCATTAGTGACTTATTAGAAATAAGGGGGGGGGGGAATACCAAAGCTTTCATCTCTAATAAATCCATAAGCTGAACTTTATCCTGGAAATTAGTACAGTATTCCAGTGGTTCACAAACAAAAGTCTTCTACAAACTTATTTGGCAATCTAACCTTTCTGCCTCTTTTATAATAAGTCACTTTAGTAAACAGAGCACTAGTCCATCACCTTTTCCACCAGATGGAGCTTCTATTGGTTTCCAAGGTGCTGCTAAATACATTCTGGCTGAAGTCAACCAGCAGGTAACTAACTCAAAATCTTCTAAAATTATCTTTATTGCCTTTTCCTCTCTGCCTTCCTCTGAGGAGCTCAAACTAGTTCACATAGCTCTCCCTTTTCAATTATAACTTCAACACCATCCTGTAAGGTAGCTATGGATGGGCAGTCTTCAGGCTCCCATGATCTATGTTTTGTTTTAATAAACCCCTGAAAGCTGCCAACTGGATCCAGGTATGAGAGAGAGAAAATAGTAGGTAAGGGTGTGACCCAAATAACCTACTATACTGCATGCCATAATAGCCAAAGGGTGTGACCCAAATACCTACTGTACTGCATGCCATAATAGCCACACACTGGGTCAATACTGGGATGGATCAGGGCAGGACTGTGGAGAGGTTGGGACTGCACAATTGCATCAGTGGAGGCAATCACAGATTTGCATGGTCCAGGTCTAACCTGCTCTCCATTTCCACTGCACTACTCTGGCTCTCCAACATATGTTATCTTCCTTTCAGGGGCTTTCCAGGTGGTTGTTCTGCTGCATGAAGAACTATCAGTTGTAACTTAAATGCTGCGCGTAAAATCAGCATTTCCCCAGAAGTATCAGTCAATATCTTCTCACTGGAAAAAGAAAAGCAATTCTGTTACCCAAATGCTGCATGAAAACTACCATATCTAGCTGTGGTTTTGTGAGTATCACAGCCGTTCAGTGGCTAGTTTCCATGACATAGTGAGTGACCGGAATATGATTCTTTCCACCACTAATGCCTGGCATTTGGGAAATGTTTAAGAAACAATGTCATGTCTTAAAACCTATTTCTGCCATTGTTTTAACAGGCTGAGTGTTTGTACCATCCAACGGGAAGGATTCATCTGCATGGAGGAAGACATGACTGGAAGGCATGTATAGTAAAGTTATAGCAGAAATGTGTTGTGTGCATTACTGTAAATAAGTCTCTGAGAAAAGGTGCAAAATAACACTGCGTAGCCATTGGTGGGTGCGGAATATGACGGGAAACATCAGCTCTCTTCCACAGCATTGCCATGCAATGTAATAAATAAATAAATTGGTTTTGGTTTTAATTTATGTGCTATTCGCTTCCTACCTCCAGCCATGGAACGTTCATTTACCTAGGTTACTTTTAAAAAGAGAGGGCAAAGCAATAATCTCTCGTGCGCTTCTGTCTCTCCTTCCACTGTAAAATCCTTGCAAATGAAACTGTGCGTTCTGATGACAATCTGTTAGAGGGACAAGGGATTCAGTTTGGCTTCTCTCGCTTTGGACAAACTTCACTCAGGGTCAAACTGGACCCCATTATATGTATATTTGTATTTAACATGCAGCCTTTTCAAAGAATTTTGCATTTCAAAGAAAATGCAAATAACATCCGCTACTGAAGGCAATAATTATCAAAACTATGGCAGGAGACTGTCTCTCTCTCTGTGTGTGTGATTTAATTCTTTTCTCCTCATCAGCTTCCCAGTGGAAAATTCTTCATCCCAAGCCATTCCTCCCTTACACTGGGAGGAAATCCCCATGAGCAACAATGGGGAATTTCCTCTTGATGCAGATACCAGCTTCAGAGGGGATTTTCCTCAGGGTTGCAGCAGGAGAGGAAATGGTTAAATATCTCTCTCTCTCTCTCTCTCTCTCTCTCTCTCTCTCTCTCTCTCTCTGTGTGTGTGTGTGTGTGTGACCACACACACCCCTGCTGTGATTCCAGTATCCATCACCTCCCACATTTAAACAAGGGCAAAACACCCCACATTAATTAGGTGTTTAACATCAAGGTCCAGTTCAGCTTTCAGAAGCTGCTTGAGAGACCAGTGTTTTATTCGACTGGAAAAGGAGGGGGAGCTCATCTTGTAGATACTCATACCTTCCTTGTATCTATTTAATAACAGATTAAGCTTCCATGACTCTGGGTCTGGATAGAACAATCTGAACACAAAGAGTGATCTTAGCAGAGGTACCAAACAAGGTCCAGGTTTGATTTGTGCCAATCCCCACAAGGGCTTGATGCCAGAATATATGGGAAAGTGTCCCTGACAAATGCTTAAGTACCTTTTCCATCATTGCTGAGTAGCTCCACAACCCGTATTGCTCTTTTGCTAGAAATAAAACACTAATACAGTTGACTGCTTCATCATGTCATCCTCTCAAGAAACTGCTCCCATAATCACCTATGCAATTGGTTCATCTCCATATATGTGCAAACAGCTTCTCTAATGCACAGATTCTGGCAACTAACAAGAAAAACATCCTGTCAACATAGCATGGAAAGTACCTGTAAGATGAGTGACTGACCTGCAAAATAGATGGCATAATTGACTGGCATTTGGAATTCACTCTGTCGTTAAGGAAGTCAATAGTACTCTTTCATGCTGGAGTTACATGAATGTTAAGAATGGCATGACCTCTAAAAGAGTCCTAAGAATAAGTCTAATGAAGTATTCTGTTTACTTTGGCATACGTCACAGAAACCGCTGGCTGGTTTACTACAACTGTATAAGCTGTATAGGACCGATGACAGTGTTTGTTTGGTATGGTTCATTACTGTCTCCTTTTCTTCTGAGCTTGCAATGTTCCTCACAAGATGTGTTTCCTGACTGGCTGTGTTGGCACATGCATGGACCTCATACTGCACCTCGAGAACTGCGGGTCGCGTTCCTGTGCCACAGACACTGTATGTGTTTGAGATATGTTGCAAATCAGACGTTCACTTCCAGTCTCTGTCTGAAATATGCCACTGTTAATGGTGTGACTCTGGTTAATGGAGTGACCAATGTATGTTAGCTACAGATAAAAGGTAAAGGACCCTTGGATGGTTAAATCTAGTCAAAGGCGACTATGGGGTTGTTGCTCTCATCTTGCTTTTCAGGCCGAGGGAGCCAGCGTTTGTCCACAGACGGCTTTCCAGGTCATGTGGCCAGCATGACTAAATAATAATAATAATAATAATTTATTATTTGTACCCCGCCCATCTGGCTGAGTTTCTCCAGCCACTCTGGGCGGCTTCCATAGAAACCAAAAAACACTAAAATATCATACATTAAAAACTTCCCTGAACAGGGCTGCCTTAAGGTGTCTTCTGAATGTCAGGTAGTTGTTTATCATTTTGACATCTGATGGGAGGGCGTTCCACAGGGCGGGCGCCACTACGGAAAAGGCCCTCTGCCTGGTTCCCTGTAGCTTTGCTTCTCGCAATGAGGGAACCGCCAGAAGGCCCTTGGCGCTAAACCACTTCTGGCACAACAGGACACCATGCCAGAAGTCAGAGTGCATGGAAATGCTGTTTACCTTCCCACCACAGCAGTACCTATTTATCTACTTGCACTGGTGTGCTTTCAAACTGCTAGGTTGGCAGAAGCTGGGTCAGAGCAGTGGGAGCTCACCCCATCACACGGATTCAAACCGTCAACCTTCCAATAGGCAAGCCCAAGAGGCTAAGTGATTTAGCCACAGCACCATGTGCTCCTGTAGAGCTCAACCCTGCCACCACTCCACCTAACCTGGGCCAGAGAGCAAGAGCTAAAGTACCACTCTCTACTTCAGGGGCCTCAGGCAAAAGAAACCAATTTACCAAAGGAAACTAAGTAACAGATGTGATCAAAGAAGTCCAGACATTAGTTTATAACCAAGGCTTAACCCAAAGGGACACACCAAAATGAAGAGGTAGATGTTTTATTAATAATGGTTAAAATAACAGCAAACCATGAAACCTGTTTAACTACATAGGAGAAATAGGAAAGGGAAATACTTTTCTGTTAAGTATATAGGACCATTTGGGGAATCACAAAACATTACAAAAACAACCAAGCAATGCTAATCTAACCAATGAATTCATGTCCCCACAAAGATGCACCACAGGTGCCAGTCTGGAAGACATCACACACAGAACATCTAGGTAACTTATACCCTTTTGCGTAGTAACCAGTCTGAATCTTCCCAGTCAATGAGTAGATATCTGGGCTGTAACTTTCCAGAACAGAGAGTCCAGAGTGTACATGCAACTTTGCAGCTCTTGAATGCTTCCCAATTAGAGAACTTGCCATCTTTGGTCTTGAAGCCCTGATGCAGACAAGATAATACAGATGCAATTAATGAGCATGCTATCGACTAGCAGAGAGAAAACTGCTTTCTCATAAGCTCACCTCTTTACCCAGAAGTCTGAGCTCCTGACAGTACCAACATTTGTGAACAGAACCTAATACAAGATTTAATGTAGTTTTGTGTAGTGTGAATATGTATGTGAATGATTTTGGTGGTTGTGCTATGTGGTTTTTTGTAATATTTATGGTTTTTATGCTATATTGTAATTATGTTGCATTTTGATGTATCTTGATAAGCTTTAGTGTTTTGTGTATGATCTGTTTTTATGGTTTTTAGTTGTTTCACTTATGTACATTGTTTACAGATATTTATGTAATTATGTTACTTAAAATGTGGATATATGAGGAGCATTATTTTTGGTTTTGAATGTGAAATTTGTACTGTGTTTTCTTAAATGGAATTATTTTTGTTGAGATCTGTAAAAGTATTAAGCAGTATATCAATTAATTAAACAAATTCATCTTGTCATGAAGCCACTCATGAGCGAGTCAGTGCATTTGTGAAATGCTGTGCCGCTTCCCCCCTCCAATAAAAAACCCCCCACCCAAATGCTTGACAACTTTGCAGCAAACAAAAATATTGGAAAAGTAGGATAAAGCATTTATTCCCAGGGCAGCTGACATGCAACAGTAAGAATAAAAGGAAGCAGTGCCATAAGAATGGCAGGATAAAAACTATAGCGGGAAGAAAAAAATTCCACTAAAAGTCTGGGAGAAATAAACAGCTTCTCATTTGTTGATGAGAAGACAGAGTAAGCATCATTTAAATAATAAATTAACAACAACAACAACATCTCACATTCTCAGCCAGTGTGGTGTAGTGGTTAAGAGTGGTAGTCATGTAATCTGGGGAACCGGGTTCGCGTCTCCGCTCCTCCACATGCAGCTGCTGGGTGACCTTGGGCCAGTCACACTTCTCTGAAGTCTCTCAGCCCCACTCACCTCACAGAGTGTTTGTTGTGGGGGAGGAAGGGAAAGGAGAATGTTAGCCGCCTTAAGGGGAGTGAAAGGCGGGATATAAAATCCAAACTCTTCTTCTTCTTCTTCTTCTTCTTCTTCTTCTTCTTCTTCTTCTTCTTCTTCATCCACACTCAGTAGCCCCGGAATGAAAAAGTTCTGTATCCTATTCAAAGTGGAAGACACACCCTAATCCTCTTCATCTATGATTTATTCTATAGGTAAAGGGATAGGAAAATCACACAAAGGCAGGTTGAAGGTGGACAGCCCCAGTGGTCATATCTGACGTATAGGCAGGTCATTCTGAGAGGAAAGCATTAGTGGACTAGATATATAGCCCAGTGGCTCAACAGTGTATTTGCAGCTTTTCTTGGCAAACACTCTGACTCATTTCCTCTGCAGGTCATCCGAAACCTGTACTAAATCTAGCCCAAAGAAGGGTTCTAGTGAATTCAAAAGCTTGGTTTGCTTTGGTTTAATTATCTATAGATAAAGTCAAATGACAAGCCAAAAATAAACTAGCTTAACAGTCCATATAGATATTAATTCCTCCCGGTAGGCAGCAGCAACACACCTGCCAGGAGGTCAGCTAAGCCCCAGCCTGTCACCTGCTGCTGCCCATAGTTAAGCAAATGAATTCACTCCCACAAGATGTAGCAGAAAACTTCATTTGTAATAGCTGGTGGGCTGTGATTTTAAATTTTTACATTCCCCCCCCCCTTGGGAAACAAGCCGAAAGTACTAAGAAGGACAAAAAGAGAGATTTATCAATGCACAGTGTGATTTATTAGTTTCGTGGCTGTGCACAGCACTCCCCTCAATCCAGGGCTCTGACCTGAATTAGAGACCCCAAATCAATTAAATGGTGGGGCTAATATTTAATGAAGGTTTTAAAAAACCCCTTTATGATCCAGAGGTGGGTGGGGGGAGGTGACACTGCAGCCCCTTTCCTTCTCCTCCCATCCATACTGCAGAGAGCAAGAGGATTGAGTCCCTGAGGGAAACATGTTGGCAAAATAGATCCCTGTAGCCAGCAGGGCTGCACTTTTGATGCACAATTCTCAGCTGCTGTGTCAGGCCTGCTGGGGCCCCCTCTCACTTCTTTCCACCCAGTGTGTGTCCCAGCTTGGTGTGGTTCGGGGCCCTGCTGTCTCTTCCACCACCACCATTTCTGAACAGGGACCAAAACCTGCTTCTCTATCTCGATAACCCTCATGCCAAATTGGGCAACAATATATCTTCAGAGGAATCCATATTGGTGCAGCATGGAATCACCATGTCAAAATGGTCAACATCACCCCAAACTGGGTGACAACATCTTCAGAGGCATCCAAATGTGTGCAGTTTGGAATGGTTCAGCCTGCCATCTTGATTCAAAATGGTTCCCAGCTGTTTCCAAATGTAGACCAAAACATGTTCCTTGGTCTTGGGAACCATTGTGCCAAATTGGAATGATGGTATCTTCACATGGAAGTAAAGTTTGGTACCCAGAATGAAGTATTTGATGAAGGTCAGGGAAGCTGGGGCACGCCAAGATAATGGAAAAAATAATCATATAAATCAGAGATTAGGGTGGGTGATGATTAAGATGGATTTCTTATTGATTACACAGTAATGTACTGAAACTATAGATATGGCTTATATGTATTAACATGTTCTTAATACTTAGTCATGTATTAGGCATTGGTTACTCAGCCGCCCTGAGCCCAGTCTTGGCTGGGGAGGGCGGGGTATAAATTATTATTATTATTATTATTATTATTACTTCTTTTATCTATGAAGATAATAAAACAAAATATAACTTTTTTAAAAGGGGTTGCAGCTTTTTGAAATACTACAAAAACCCTGCAAACTGTGTCCCTCCACAGGCCATAGTAGGAGAAATAAATATAATATCATGTACCCAAAAGCAATCATAGTTTTATTATGTCACCTTCAGATCCTTGAAAAATCATCTTTGAACACACTCATGCAGCCATAGGGTGACCTCTAGAGGTAACGTGTCTACAAGGAAAAGGAATCTGAGACAGACAAGGAGTCATTCTTTTCTCAAAAAGCAAAAGAATGTGTGTTGGTCTATTAAAAACATTTCGTAATTCTTTTCTCAGTGGCTCAGTGGCTGTCCAACTACCGGGCCTCACTCAAAGGTGTGCATTGTACTGTTTGGGGAGATGATTGCATTTTATAGTATATATTGTTGTTGTTTTATTATTTCTTGTGCTTTACATTGTTGTGTCCTGATGAGATCACGTATGATGAGAAACATGATATAAATTCTAGGAATAAATAAATGGGTTAATGAATAATCATTAGCCTTTGAAAAGCTGCTTCAGACTACAATCCTACAGCATACTTACCTGGGAATAAGCCTCATTTAACTCTTTAAGGATTACCTCTTGAATAGATGTGTATAGGATTGCTCTGCCAGTAATTTTTTAACACTTGTCTTTTGCATAAGTGTGTGTAACCTTTGGTTAAAAGGATTAAGCAGCTTTAAAAATGACTGAAAGTAAAGAAATTATATATCTTTATCACTAAGTTTTTTATCCTGGTTGTCAATGAAATCAGGTTGTTCTCATCAGGGAAAAATCCCGTCCTACTTGTTATAAATTATTTGGACATTTCCAGGCTTAGATTCAACAGAACCATCAATATATGGCAGGCATAGGCAGATTTGGCCCTCCAGATGTTTTGGGACTACAACTCCCATGATCCCTAGCTAACAGGACCAGTGGTCAGGGATGGTGGGAACTGTAGTCCCAAAACATCTGGAGGGCCGAGTTTGCCTATGCCTGATATGCCTATTTTAGCTCTCAGTCCAAATAGCAGAGACTCCTAGACTTCAGATGAAATTGCATTACTGGTTTCAAACAGAAGGTGTCGCTTTCCTCAAATGCGTGGAACAAGGAAAATCAACTTCCTGCAAATGAAGCAAAATGTAATTCTTTGGTCAATTTCCAATTTGACCCTTTGACATTTTGCCCTGTGGAGCTTGAAAGTGTGACCAGCTATATCTGCAGGGAATTATTGCTTTCCATACCCAGGCCTCACAGGGGGGGGGGGGAGATGGCAGGTTTCGAATAAGGAAACGGTATGTGCAACCCTGTGTGTGTTTACTCAGAAATAAGCTCCATTGAGTTTAATGAGGATCGCATCTTGGTAGGCAAGTCCTCTCAGTGGCGTAGCGTGGGTTGTCAGCACCCGGGGCAAGGCAAGTAATTTGCGCCCCCTAACCCGTGGATTTGCGCCCCCTAACCCTAACCCCCAGATGTTGCGCCCGGTGCGGCTGGCCCCCCCTGCATCCCCCACGCTACGCCACTGAGTCCTCTCCACCACCTTCAACATGGACTTTCCCCTCAGCTCCCACTGTAGGCAGCTGTGCTCTGGTGGGTCCTGAGCTAGGAACAGAATTACATTTGAAGGAAACATCACTATCCATGGTCTTGGTTTTTCTAAAACCTCAATGGCGAGCCTCCAGTTTATCATTAAGTGCTCCCTGGTTCCAAATCCTTATAGACTGCATTTCTTCCTGAATCTGTACTGCTTCAGCAGAAAGAGTAGAGAATCCATCTTGTCATAACATTGCTATAAATATCCCTGAAAAGAGAACATTCCCAAGTCATCCATTTTCTTATTGGCATTCATAAAAGGAAGAGGTTTATCTGAATCTAGCCTGCAGCACTTACCGTAAATTTGCTATAGTGCTGATAGTTCACTGTTGCCCAGAGTTCTAATATCATGTTCCCAAAGCAAATACCTGCCATTCTACTAAGAGCATCATGTTTGTTTATTGAACAACAGCAGTGTATATTAAACAGATATAAGGGAAATTCTAAGTGGAGTTTGAACTGTACAAATCAACATCAAAACGCCAAAGCAATATCATGTGAGCAATACAAAAATTCAGTGGCATAGGAATCAAGGAAAGCGTGTGTGTGTGTTTTCAAAACATCTGAAGCAAATGATGATGTTTGACCAAACAAAGGGCATCCCAAAGTGTAGAGGTAATAGCAGGAAATGCCTCTTTTTGGATCAGCACCATATGAAACCATGTAGGAAGCTATGCATGAGTAAAAATTTCCCCAATGATCTAAGTGTTCTTGCAGGTCAATAGAGAGATAAAGGGTCCTTCATGTAACCTGTCCCCAAATTGTTTAGGGCTTTATATACTAATAACAAGTTCTTGAAGATGGTCTGGTAGCTATTTAGTCACCAGTGCAACCAACTAAGGCAACATAAGTCCTTTGTTTCTCAGCTGCATGGTAAGAAGGAACCCTAGGTGGGGGAAGAGTATGTCCTTGGCTTTGGGGCAAAATAATGTTGCTTTTAAGATTGGCACAATCTATCTGGGTGCCTGTCCATAATATTATCTTCAGCTTGTATATTTGTGGATAGATGATGCAAAAACAATATTGGGCTCTTCTCACAAGGGAACTACAGTAAACCTACAAACCACATTCCCTGGAACTTCCGTACCACTTGACGAGATAAAGAGGCATGGACCAATATGAAGTTATATTCATGGCTTTTCAGTATTTCTCAACAGGGAAACAGTCTGAACACCTTAAATTTCAACAACAGGGAGGATATTTCTCATGGAGGTAAAAAAAAACCCAACTGTTTGTTCTTCACTTTTTGGTTTTCAGAATAATGTGGATCAGCAGTGAATCCCATTGCAGAACTGGTTGGCTGGTCATTTAATGAGCTTCCTAGATAAATTCTCACAACTTAAAAATTAAACACAAACACACATTCTAAATACCTATTCTAAAACAAAACCTTAAAACAATGCACTATAAAACTACAGTCAATAATTAAGGTCCATGCATACACAATGTAGTTTAATGTCTGTTTAATGCATTAAGCCCTCTAAGGACAAGCAGGGTTTGCCTCCACTCTGGTCTTAATCAGTTCCCTTGGACTCCCTCAGGTTTCCCCCTTCCTGACTCCAGCAGTGCTATGCGTGCCCTTTTATTCCATATGGCCAAAACCCTCTAAACCAATCACAATTTACTATCTGGCAACTTGACAATTCCATTGGCCTATACCTATGAGCCAATTAAGCACAGATACAATGCTCCCTCAAGGACCTATTACTGCCTGACTTTTGCACTGCTTTTTGATTCTGTTGGCCAGTGCTAAAGCAAATGGGCATAACTGTAGACCTCCAAATAAAAATAGTTGCTACTGTAAATGCTGCTGTTTCTTGGCAGGCTGCCAACTGTCGGGCCCATAAATATAATGTGTCTTTTAGACCTCAGTAAATTGCTACCTTTTACCTGGTTACTGCCTTATGGGAAAGCTGTGGTGCTCAATCAAGTGCTGACTGCATGGTGTGTTTTTCAATTGTTGCTGTGTTTTATTACGATTATCATTTTAAACGGAAAACATGTATGTGACTGATGGTGTTTTGGATTCTACAATATGCACCCATTCTCCTTGATGTTGTTGCTTTGCCATCGCTTCTCTTGGTGGTGAACTTTATCAAATTGAACTTGGCCTAGGTAATGGAAAAACATTTGCTCTCACAGAAATTTGGCTGAAAATTTAGCAGCTGGTGGTATTTAGCTTTGCAAGCTTGGAAGTTCATTTTAGTGATACTGAGTGATGGCTAAATCCTCTGAGATGTTGAGTGGAGATGGGTCCTAGCACTGGTCAAGGTCAAGATTCAGGCCTGATGTCTCCAGTCAAAATAATTTTTGGCACCTGAGATTCAAAGGCCTCTGGTGAGGATTTGGAGTTCTGCTGGCAGAGTAAAAAGTATTGAATGAGGTGGATCAATGGTCTGCTTCAGGAGAAGCAAATTCCTTGCATCAGCCCTAAAAATTGAGAAATCTTTCTCATACTAGTGAAAGTATGTGAGCAATCTCACTGGAGATTTCCTGTTCAAACATCATATTTCATTGGATCTGATTAGCTACCAGCTTTTTGAAAGAGAGAGCAGTTCACTTAGCTGTGCCAAAAAGCAAGTTTGATGTGAAAAGATAATATGCAGGCTATTTTAAATTTTTATTTGCGCCTAAATATGTTAATCAGCATCATTTCTCTCTCTCTCTCTCTCTCTCTCTCTCTCTCTCACACACACACACACACTTTTTTTAAAACTGTATTTCTGCCATGGGTGTAAATAAGATCCTACCCAGGGATGGGTGCTTATTTAGAATAGAAATCTAAGTTCCTCCTCTAAACTGTGGAAGATTATACATTTATTCCTTTGCCTTAAATGACTCGAGTTAGAATGTGCATGAAATGTTACTGGCTTTGACAGTTGTTATGTCCTGCTTTGATCTCCAATCTTAATTTATTTAGGGCTTGATATAGAGGGCTACTTACTTTACACACACACACCCCACTTAAATTAATTGAGAGTGGAATGGAGAGAGTCTGATTTGCTCTCTGTGGTATCAGAAAGTTAAAAGTCCCCATAGAATGTCCTGCCTTGCCCTACATACCGTTGTACCACAGGTACTTGGAACCAGATCTTAAGATGACAGACAGAACAAAAAGGTTTTAACCTGGTGCCAAAAGACAGCTGTGTGGGCGTCAGGCAAGCTCCCCTAGGAAGAGCATTCTACACTCTGCCGCTCTCTCATGGCCGCCTTCTGAGCTTCAGATGCAGGGGGAACATGGAGAAGGTACACATGGGGAAGGTAGTATTCCATGAGAAGATCTGATTCATGTGCATGGTCTGAATGCTACAGTGCAAATAAGTGAGTCTATCCTTTTTGGTCCTGAGCATCTGACAGTGGGGGGGGGGAGACACATAGACAGAGCATAATGTATACATGTGGGAACGTATGTGAACTGCTCTATATTCCAGTAAAGTCATCAAGAAGATCAAGAATTTGCCTCCACATGATGGTCAAATGAGCCAAGCAGTATAACAAGACTTCTTAGGCTGTAATCCTAACTCCAATTACTTGGTAGTCAGTCTCACTGAATTCAGCAGGACTGACGTCTGAGTGGCATGGTTAGGATTGCCTTGTGAGTTGTGAAGATGGTTTCAATAATTTGGGAGGAACATTTTAATCTTTCTCTATTCTTTGAATAGAAGACTGTGGTGAGGGTCCTCTGGGCCATACTCAGGACAGCTGAAGGACCTGAAAAAATCTCTGGGCCATATGTTTGACACATCCTTTCTTTCTGTCAGAGAAAGAAATACACTCCAAATGTATGCTGCATAACTGGGATCTCCCACTTCTTGAATCCCTGTCCTAGGTGCTGGAAGAGATGCTATGTTATGTTAAATGACATCACCACTTAGCATTTTTATATTGGCTTTTAGAGTGTTTCAAAAGGCTTTATATATTTTATCTCAGTTACTAATTATACATCTTGTTCCCATATTCATGATCAGTTCCAAGGTAAAGGGTGGAAGAGGATTTTGAGCGAAAACAGGTGGCGGTAGAAGAATAAACTAACTTTCTTTATCTCCAAAAGGGGCCCTCATTTCAGAGACTCACATTTCCTAGTTGTAATCCACCACAGCTACACACAGAAGAAGTTGAGATGAAAATACGGGACTGTGGTTTCTTCGCCCAAAAAAATCAGTAGAGCTTATTGAAGAACTGTGTGGTCACCAGGTTATCAACAGCCACTAGCCCTTGGCAGAAGCCCCTTGAATATTGAATAAATAAGAACATTTCTAAGAGGTAGGCCTGTCGACCATTTAAACCATGTTAGTTTATAAATCACCTCTTTTTAAAAAGTGAGATATTGAGATGAATCTGAGATTGTTGTGGTTTTTAATAAATTCAGAGCACCTTGCGCAAAAGAGCCCCCACAAATTTCACCTTCTTCATCAGTGACATTTAAGGCTCTTGGGGCTAGTGTTCACTATGAGGACTCAGCTGCCACTCTCTGCTGCATTGAACCAAGCACTAGAATTGCAATAGTCCATGCTAGGAGCCTTGCACTGAGATGTGACCGCAGTCCCAGGCCTGTTACCATAGCTGTTAGTAGCAGATCTTAGTGGGGATTAATAGCAGGACAACAAGAGGGGATTTTGTGAATTTTTATGACTTGTACTTCAAGCCAGGAAGCATGAGCACCCACCATCTATTTCACAATGATGAGGGTCTCCCTGCCCTTACCACATCTGAGCACACTTCATATTAACATCAATTCCGCATGGATACCTATCTGGACATTTGAATGCCTTATATCAATTGATATTTTAAAATAAGTTCTATATACTGATGGTTATTGTACAGTAAGCCTGTGAACTATGCCCACTTAACTTGTGCACTTCAGTCCGAGACCAGGGAGAAGAGTCGGTGGAAGAAGATTGGAAAAAGTTTAAAGACTATTTACAGAAATATTGTAAAATTAATGAATGTTAGAATGATGTTGGATAGAAACTAAGTGGTCTCTAGCTGTAATGCTATAAGGGAATATGAGAAAATGGACTTTTAATAGGTAAAAATCTAATGTTACAATATTTTAAGATTGAAGACTAGGATGAACAAAGAGGGGAGGGATTTGCTGAAGTAACAAACTGAACTGGAATACAGAAAAGGGAGGCGTGAGGAGGTCCGGGAAAGAAGCAAATGAAAGATAAGTGATTGAAAGACTGAATTGTTTTTAACTACTTTTATTTTGTATTTTTCTTTTTTCTTTTTTTATTTTGTAATATTTTGAAAATCTTAATAAATATCTTTTTTAAAAAAAATAACTTGTGCACTTCAGCTTTATGCACTTGGCAAAATAATGTTTAATAAATTAAAAGGGGGGCAGAAAGAGGGTGGACATCTGGGGGGGGGAGACTTTGGCAATCCCACCCACCATTGCACCCAATGTGTTTTGACGATTTTGGCTTTAGGTGCCATCCCCGGAAGGAACCCCCTGTGTAAGTTGCGAGCTTATAGTATTATCAGTGTGAGCTGGGGGGAGGTGTGGTTTTCCCTTTTCTTTAATTTTTCACTGTCCTATATTAAGTTTTTAATAAAAATAACTGCCAGCATCAGAACTGACACACAGCAGTGCCACAAGAGACACTCCTGAGTGGGCAAGCAGGTGTAACCCACTGCAGAGAGAAGAGTCTTTCATCTTAGGGACATAGCAACTATTTATGCTTCCTTTGATTTGCTGGGCAGTGCTCTCCAGGGTCTCAAACAGATGTCTTCCTCGCCAATCTATTGTGGCAGCACTGGGGATTCAGCCTGGGACCTTTAGCATACAAACTTTGTGCTCTGCCACGGAGGCATAATCCCACCCTGCAGGTAGGTAGGTAGAATTGGGCTGCTATCTGCCTGCTCCACTATAAGCCTGCACAACACTATTCTCTGCTTTGTGAAAAGGTTGTCGCATGGAAGGTTTGAGACAAAGAAAACACCATCAGTAATGCAGTCTGTCGACAAGGTAGGAATTTTGAATATCAGGTAATATGCAAGCTGACACCACCCAATGGGAACAAATTGCTTTCCCAAATGTATTTCTTTTTTGTTTCAGAGTCCTACTGAGAACCCATTAATTTTCATCAACCACAGTTCTGCAAATCTCACATTAATAACTCTCCCAAAGTGACTTGTTCCACTAATAACTTTTCTTAGGGAGTCTTTCAGCATGTGTCTCAGAATACAAGCTTAGTAGGTAGAAAACAATAATTGTATCCAGCTGTGCAGTCACTTATTTTTTGTTGTGTGGTTCTTGAAATAAAAGAGCAATGTGGAGAACCTTTTAGAAGCCTGCATGTTCCCGGCAAAGGATGACCCCACCATGTGCAAAATGTCTGTATTTCAAAATGTATTGGTGCCTCATTGGCAACTAAATTACACTTCTGCCAACATTCATGAGCCTTCCCAAAATGATTTCTAGCAAATGCATGTTGGATGCTTTCATGTTTTCTTTGACTTAAGTGATTTTATTTATAACACATGATTAATTGCATTTATTTGGTTACTGACATTTAGGCAACAGTCCTAACTTATTAAGTAGTAAGCCCTGTTGCAAAAGTCAGGCTTACTTCTGAATAAACAAGTATAGGATTTTCACCTGTAGTAATAGGAAGAAATATCAATCTATCCCTAATTTTAAATCAATTGCCAAAAGTTTCTCAAGCTTCAGACTGCTTCTAAGCAATAACTTATGGGGAGGGTACACTGCTTTCCATAATATGTTTAAGAAAGGTGTCATACAATACTTCTTGAACCAAAGGTAATGCATTTTATTGTGTGATTCTTTACATGTCTATGTTCCATTGAGGGTGGCATGTAACAATATTCCAAAGGTAGCTGACAGGTTGATTCTGTTGGTAGGCTATCATCCCCAAGAACAGACATTGAGATCTTTTTGCAGTTGTACACCAAGCACTGAAGATGACACACCTCTTGAAATGGCTCTACTTCCTGGTAGCAGAGGGTATAACATCAACAGTGACACAGTAAAATTTCCTAAGCCAGAGTGTTATGTATTTAAATCTCTTGGCTGGACTCATCTGAGGAATGAAATTTGGGAGATGGTAAAGCAAAGCAAACAAGTCTTTGTTGGAGAAATATCTATGTTAGCTATGGAGCTGCTCTAAGTTCTGCAGGTTTCTTCACTGACCTTGGTATCTGTCACCTCGGTCATCCCTCTGTTGTGGCAGCCCCAAAACTTTTTCAACCCATGCTCCACCTTTAGCTCAAATATGTGTTTGGGGATCCACTTCTTTATTTATTTTTACCATGTAGATGTATGGTATACTGGGAGATCACTGAGTGATTTTCAATAGAGAGGCAATTTGGAGTAATAATTCCTGCCAAACAATAACAACAAGAAAACTTTCCCCCAGATTAGGCAGCTGAGATGAAGAAAGCTTGGTATGGGGCTGGGAACCTGAATGGGCTGTGAGCTCAGTTCTGTTACTGGGGGGAAATTGTGGGTTGAGTGTGTGTGTGTTTGGAAGCACCCTGTTTCTAAAAGTATGTTGCTTCCCTCACCAAACCATGATTTTGCATCTGGTTCTGCTTGATGGATCTCAGGGTCCAATAAAAACTAACCAATCAATCAGATACTGCAATCCTGAAGTCTATCTGCCCCATCTCTATCAGGTAGGTCATATGTACAAAAAGTATAGGAAAAGCTCAATAATGATTGTGTTGCAGTTGAAGCACTACTCACACTTCTTCAGTTCCTTCTAAGAAGGTGCAAGGGCAATCTGAGTCCAGTTTTCCATGACACAGCTGATGGCAAAGAGTTTATTCAGCACATTCCTCTCTGAGTACTGCATTTTAATTAGTTCTGTTATAATTTGACTCAAAGCACATTGTTCAGTATTGGTTCCCGCACCTTGATACCCAAGGAAACAAATGCCAGAGTGGAAACACATGAAAATAAAGATACTCAATGAACACATAAATGAGAATCCTGGGTTGATTTGTGTTGTGTAAAAAGGTACCTATGGGAGTGGGTGCAGGCATTTTGCTCCATGAAGGAATATATGTAGTCCTGTCTCAGACAGAGACAGGAGCAGGTAATGTCCATCCCTTCTGTTTTCCGAAATTTAGTACAGTCGTATCTTGGCTCCCAAACACCTTGGTACTTGGACGTTTAGGTTCCCAAACGCCGCAAACCCAGAAGTGAGTGTTTGAGAACATTCTTTGGAACCCGGATGTGCGACTGGGCTTCTGCGGCATCCAATGGGCTGCAGGAGCTTCCCAAAGCCCATCAGAAGCCGCACTTTTCTGAATGTTTTGGAAGTCAAATGGACTTCTGGAATGCATTCCGTTTGAATTCCATGGTACAACTGTATCTAATTCCTGTCCCTAACGAGAAAAAACATGCCATGCTAGTTTTCTAAATGCAGGGCTTGTTGATGTTCTTTTAATTGGGGCAGAAGCATTTAAAATATGCAGCCTCTCACCTGCGTTTTGAAGTACTACTGACTTTAAAGGCTATGCCGCTACGACATCTTTGAAGGTAGAGTGCGGCTCTAACTCCTCAAGTGCCTACCATCTGTTTGACCTTCATACTACACAGACATCTGTGGTACTCTGGTTTAAATAATAATGTTGCTTTCCATCTCTAGAGACTAAGAGCATTTTTCCATTCACTAACACTAACAACACCTTTGAGTCTCTGTTTTGCTATTTGTGGACACGTGAGAATGTTTTTCGAAAAGCAGCATTAAAAAACAGGAAAGAAAAAAATAAATGTACAGTATAGATTTTACATTCACATAAAAGATATGTGGGGGGCGCATTCTTGATCATTGCCTTTGTCTTGGAACATGATACAATAAGGATTTTGCCACTGTGGATTGCAGAGAAACCAGTGCTCTGACCCTGGTTTGAGAGTTAAAGAGACCGAGGAACTTCTACACTGCAGTTTGATTGATTGAACTTATATCCTACCTTTCCTGCAATGAGTTCAAGGCGGAGTATTTGGTTTTCTTCCTTCTTATTTTATTCTCACAACAACCCTGTGAGATAGCTTGGGATGAGAAACAGACTGGTCCAAACTCACCCAGTGAGCTTCATGGCTGAGTAGAAATTTGAACCCTAGTCTCCCAAGTCCTGGTCCAGAACTCTAACCACTACACCACCCCAGTTCACTGGCCTTTGCTTGCTATTGCAATCTTTTAATGGCACACAAAGGTTTTTCATATGTTACACTGAATAGCTATTCCTAGTATGTTTCATTGTCCCCTTTCTGGGTAGCTTTTGCTGAATGCAATCAAACCCTGAGAGATTAATCTCCAGAGAGACTATTGGGGTTGCTGAAATTTAATAATGAATAACTCAAATCTGTTTTCTCCAGATGCTGCCCAAAGAAGACCATGAACAATATGCAGGATTCTTATCAATTTCTCAGTGATCAGACATACTTACAGGTTCAGGGCTGATGACAGGAATTCAGCTCCCATGTGACAGCCTCCTTGAGCTCTTTATCTTCAACCTTTCCTGACTCAGAACCTACCTTTGCCCAAATATGCATTTAGGGATCCATTTCTTGATTTTTATTTATTTTTACCATATATTTGTATGATGTTACCATGACTCACCTTAGGTGCTTTCTACTGAACCATTTGAAGTGAAGTCCAACTTGCTTTATGGATTGCATTTTTATTGTTTGCTGGATTATTGCTTAGTTTAAAACAACAGCAACACAGTACATATAAACATGAAAAATATGCAACAAAAAATGTAACAAAATGTTGCACATAATAATAAAAAAAATCCAAGTATCATTTGGGTGCATTTGCCAATACAGTACAGTGGTACCTTGGGTTACATATGCTTCAGCTTACATACACTTCACGTTACAGACTCCGCTAACCCAGAAATAGTACCATGGGTTAAGAACTTTGTTTCAGGATGAGAACAGAAATCGTGCTCCGGTGGCGCAGCAACAACAGGAGGCCCCATTAGCTAAAGTGGTGCTTCAGGTTAAGAACAGTTTCAGGTTAAGAACGGACGTCCGGAACGAATTAAGTACTTAACCCGAGGTACCACTGTATTGGCTCACTCCACAGCAGCTGGCCTGGCTTTGTAATGTCCGAAACCAGTTGTAGAGACCCCAAAGCATATATTTGACCACTGCAGTCTTGGGCGTTTGCTGCCTGCTGGCCCAACCCTTAGGCATTGGGAGGCAGTAGCCTCTGGCAGCTAATTGTGGGCGTCAGGAAAGTGCAACAAATTGGCTCCCTAATGCATCATTACAGTATTTTTATTCTCAGGGAGAAATGCTTTGTGGGGTCTTTTATTTTTTTAATGCCTGGGGTGCCAGGAGAGCAGCTATTTGGTAAGTTAACCTGAAGGGGAGGCGAGAGCATTTGCCTCAGAGGGCCTGCTCTGAGGCGACTCCCAGCCTCTTTGCCTGTGAAGCGCCTGGCTTCTTTTGACCTTTGCCCTCCTGCAAGGCGGACTACCGGCGCCTTCTTGGCCCTCCCGCTGCCTGCCTCCTGCGCCTCAGCCCGACTCCCCAAAGGGGGCGGCGGGCAAAGGCGAAGACGGGCGAGAGGAAGGAGGGCCGAGAGCTGAGCGTGGATGTCTGCCGCCTTGTACGCATGCACCGCGCGAGCCTGGCATCCTCTTAGCGCCGCCAAGCCGGGACGCGGCCTCGCCTTCTCCAAGAGGAGCCGGTGCAAAGAAGGGCGGCGGGCGCGCGGCTAAAAATAACCTCCTGTGCCGCTGCCGCTGCTACTGCTGCGGGCGGGCGGGCTTGCGCCTGGGAGCAGCGAGAGCCAGCCAGTCCCCGCCGCCGCTGCCTCTACTGCTGCTGCTGCTCCCTCAGTCACTGCAGTGAGTTTGCTGCAGTCCCCCCTCAAGCTGCGCTCTCGCTTCAGGCCGCCCATGCTGCAGCCGGCTCCAGCAGGCATGCTCACCTTCTTCCTAGTGTCTGGTGGCTCCATCTGGCTCTTCGTGGGTAAGTCAGCCTGGGCGCTCGCTCGCTCGCTCCCCTCCCCGCCATCCCGCTCCTTCGCTTTCCTACGGTCTCTCTCTCTCCCCCCCCCTCCCCACCTATCACGGGCGCCGCTTCCCAGGCCCCTCGCCGCCAGGGAAAGCGGAACAAAAGCGGAAAGAGACGGAGGGTGTGCGCGGGGAGGCTCCTTCTTGGAAATGACCTCAGTCCAACCCTGCACACCTCTCCCGGCCTCCATGGGAGCCGCTCGTCTGCGCGTCCCGCTGCTGCTTTGAGCTGCTTCTCTCGGATCTGCTGGACATGAGCGCCGTCGTTGGGATGTGTTCCCCCCCAGACCCTCCGGAAGGACCAGGGCAGGAGAAGAGGAAGGCTGCGAGGGATGCTGCTGCCTTTGATGTCATCCTTCTGCGGTATTGGGCCCTATTGTGTGGAGGAATTTGGAAAGCTCAGCAATGCTGGGCGAGCCTGGAAAAAAGGGGAAAGATTACATAAGTTATCTGCTGTGATTTCGCTGCCTGCACCGGGGTCAAGATGCTCTCTTTTGAGTGTATAGGATGATGCATATGGGTGTGTGTATGGGTGCAGAAAGGAATCTGCCGTTGTGTGTGGCTGCTGCATGCAGTATTAATGATGGGTCAATGTTTTAAAGATGATGGGATCAGACAAAGAGGATTAGCGGGACCCCGGAATAGCTGCGATCCTCTTCAGCGCCTGACAGATTCAGTTTTAAATGGTGTAATCTGCTGCAATGATTTGAAATAGAACACTCTGGAGGTGAGGCAGAAGGGCAGCCTTTAGGAATCTGTAACTCCTTGTCATTTGTAGGTGATGGGTTGAGATCAACTTCTTTTTGGTGCAGAGATCTTTGCTGTGTTGAGTGGGTGTTGCTGCTGTGAAGGGAGAACCGTAGTTCACATGGGCTGAATTTTCTGGTGCTAAAATAAATGCATGGGAATTAATGTTAGGCTCCTGCCTCCATCCGTGTAGGAGGCAACTCCCCTTTACAGCACTGAGGACACTCTGTTTCTCTCCAGGGCATGCAAAGCCACAGAAAGGCACTTAGATGTGCCAATATTTCCTCTTGTTGGCCTAAGTTGGGGTGTGGGAGGCATCATCCAAATGGCTAGCAATTTATTTTCAGCATGGTGGAAATCTAGTGGCGCTATAATAATATTGTGGGATGGGGGAAGGAGAGAAAAAGATTTTGTAGCCACGTCTCATGTCTTAAAACAAGATAAATTTAGGAACTCATGCCAGCAATTGTTTGAAGACTTGCTTTTTTATTCTCAATATGTATGAAACACTTTGCATGTGCTCAGAGGCTTATTTCTTTGCTGTTACTCTACACATTGCCATGTCCCCCCCAGCCTTGCTGGTGAAATCTATGGCTTGAAGCCATGACAACAGAGTCCTCTTGCAGAGGCGGGGGGGGGGGAGGACCAATATGTGTGAACTGTTGAGGTTGAGGCAACAGAAAGCAAAATTAGCTCATTTAGCAGCTCCAGCCAAAAGAGACCCTGCCCCAGCCTATGCACCACCTGGACCAGAGCTCATTCACTTTGTCTGCTTGTATTGGTCATGTCAGCTGGCTGCAGAAGCAAAGGCTTGAGCGTGGGGCCTAACGCTAATGGGGTAAGGCAGGATAGCTTTAAGAAGGAGAAGTGTATTTCAAATGAATGTTGTTGCTGTTTTATGTAGCATTTCTCAGGGAATAAAGCATTTGTTGCCTCTTTTAACTCTCATAACATCTCATAATGCTCCGGGAAGTCTTATTCTGTAACCTTACATGGGTGGGGCTAACAGTGATACCCTTAGCGGTTGAAGCACTTTGCATGTGCTCAGAGGCATATTTCCTTGCTGTTGCTTTACTGCTTACATTACATCTGATCCCGCACAATGGGTGACACTTGAGCTATATGGCTGGGAATGTGATCTCTGCTTCGTGCCCATGTGATGAGGCGACAGCACAGCAAGGAGATAAATTACAACCTCCAGATCGACTAATTATTGCAAGGCCTGGGGGCTGTTTCTGTGATAAGTTAATGCTGGTACCCCAAAGAATTCTGCTTCTATTCATTGCAAGCAAACGCTCAAAGATCTAAAACTGGTACTTGGAAGCTAAATGTTTGCCCAGTCATACTGTGCCATATTCTCTTTCGGGAAAGCCTAGCCAGGCCTCTGAGTCATGCAGGCATGGAATCAATAATTGATCATTTCTAGTTAAGTATAGAGCTGCCCTTAGGCCCCTCCCTTTTACATAAACTTTTTCTTTTAGTACATGCTGAGGCCCTGAAATGTAATGGAATTGTTGTTTTTAAAAATGTGTGCTGCATCTGCCAATGACCTGTCCTTTAACATTATTTCTTCTAGTTTTAGGTGGTTAGTCCTAGGTGGTTAGATTTTATTGTGTCTTGTTTTGAGGGGATGGGTTTGGGGACTTCCCTGAATAATTTGGGGGGGGGGGCAGGAGAGTTCATGGGGGCAGGAGAGGAAACAGAAGTGCAGCTGTGCCAACACAACTCTGCTTTGAATACAAGCCTAAGTGTTTTAATAATTTCTGTATTTATTAAACTTCTATACTGCCCTCTGTCCTGAAGATCTAGGGAGGTTTACAGACACCCCAACACACAATTAAAATGATATTATCAAACCCACCAACTTAAAATGACATACAGCATCAGATATACTACTCCCATAGCTGTGCTGTTTGTTTTAAAATGGAAAGGCAGGACAAAATTGCTTTTTATTGGAGCAACTCTCATGAAAAGTTACAAGGCTCAGGTATGCCCAACAAGGCTGTATGTTGAAACATTCAAAAGGAATGTTGAAAGGCTTAGTTAAGCTGTGAAATTTTCTGGCCACTAGTTTGGATGGCTTTAGAAGAAGATAAGACAAATTAATGTAAAAGCTACTAGCTGCGATGGCTATGATCTGCCTCTACATTGCTGGGAATTGCAAGTGGTGACATCCTCAGTCACAAAGAGCTGTAGCCAAGGAGAGAGAGTGTAACAATGAGCCATAGATGATGCACTAAGCCAAGCCTTGCTTTAGCTCAGGTTAGCACAGGAGTAAAAAGTGTGGGGAAGAGCAACGCAGCTGTGAGCCTCTCTCCAGAAGCCCACAAATGGTGCTGGTAAGCCAAAGTTTGAGGTTGTACAAACCATGTCGTAACCATGGTTTCAACACCCTCCCCAGGAGCAGCCCAAGTTTTGGAAAACAGCTAATACCAATGTACCAAAATAGCCAGTGTAGTGTCCTCTATATGTTGTTGGACTACAGCTCCCACCAACCTTAACCATTAGCCATGCTGGCTGGGGCTGATGGGAGATGAAGTCCAACCAGTAGTAGTAGGTGGGGCTGCATTGCTGTTGCTGGGTACCAAGAGGGGGGAAAGGCAAGTGAGCAGGGAGTTCAGGTTCTGTGTTGGGAGCATTGGATTGGCTCCGCTGCTGCACCGACACCGTACTGCACTCCTCACTGTCCGCCCTCTTGACAACCGGCAGTCTTACGCAGTGTTGGGAAGCCAGGCCAGCAGTCCAGCCCCACCTGCATCATCATGCTGGCCATTACTGAGTCCAAGAGTTAGGGAACTGTACTAGATGTTTTGAATGAGCAGCTCGTTGTTTATTGTAAACCATCATTCTGCTCACAAATATGGCAAAGCTGCTTATAATTCCTCAGTGGTGAAAGGAAAGCACTGCAGATGGTGATCGTTTCCCTCATCTTTCCTATTATTTTATAAATTCCGGCCCCAGAAAACAGATTGTTTGAAAGAACCTGGTTTAAACGAAGCCCAAGAGTTTAGCCAGTACTACTAACTTGGTTGGACTTTTATAGTATGTGAAACCTGGGGTGGAGATGCTGCAGGATTAATTGATGCAATCCTTTATCACAGGGGCAGGGAACCTTTGGATTTTCAGATGTTATTAGACTACAGTTGCCATCAGCCCAGACCAGCACAGGCAGTGCTCGGGGGTTATGAGAGCTGTAGTCCAAAAACATCTGATGGGACACAAATTTCCCAACCCTGCTCTAAGACTTGGAGCATGTTGTTCACATTCCCACCTTATAGCACAGCGAAGCTGTTTTCTATGCATTTCACATTTCTGTTTTCCATCTCTTCACATCAGCATGGTTTCAATTCAGTTGTCTGTGTATGCACCAGGGAGTGCTGAGGACACAGATGTTGTTACCCCAAGCAGAGGTGTTCACACCTTAGCTGGAGTCTAAGGACTCCTGGCAGTAAGATGCTTGTTTGACATAGAACAGTAATAGCTCACAAGAAAGTACAGGATACTTAAGCGTTTTGGACAAGGTCATGTAAATCCAGCACTGGAAGCAAAATCAGTGCATAGTAAAGGGGAATGTGAACACAGCCTAAGTTTTATTGGTTTCTTCTCCCTCCCTTCTCCTTTTATCATATAGCTTTAGTTCTGTTAAATGCTCCAAGGCTGAAGAACTAAATGCCCTTGAAAAGGATGATACAGTTTCAGTGTCCCTCTACAGCTGCTATAATGAAAGGGAAGCTTAAACGGGAGATTTGTAGTATTCATGTCACACATATTTGTTAACATGGGTGAACTAATTAAAAACATTGGCAAAGGTTAAGCACTCATCCATGCTTAGACTGCAAGTCCTATAGCTTAGCTGAGAACACTGCCTTTACCCATTGGCACTCCTGCTGTTTTTTTTTTATTTAATAATTTTTTGTTCCCTGAATAATCAAGATACAGGCGATATAGAGTTTTTTAGCTCAATTCTTGAATTAGCTGTGAAAGAGATGTGAAGCAGTTCAGATGTTTCAGCTGGTGTAATATGACCATGCTAACCCATCTCTGTTAACAGTTGGGCAGCAGCCGTCTGCACTAGCTGACGTTTCTACGTGGACATCTCTGCATAAACCACATCACAGTAATCTGATCTAGAAGTAACTGAAGCATTAATGACAGAAGCCAGTCTCTGTCTTCCAGCAGTGTCCGCAGTGGGTGTCTCAACCAAAACTAATCAAAGGCATTATAGGTCACAGGGATTCTCAGTGTAATGTCAAATACTGAAGTTTGCCTAAGCTTCAAAGTGAATCTTTAGGAACAGTACGATTCTAACCAAAGCAATTTAACCTGCCCACAGGTGTCTCATTCCCCAAATGTTACCAACTCTGTCTAATCTGGATTGGCTGTGTTCACTTTCATCCAGTCCCTCACTGATCCTAGATGCTAATTCAGGGCACCACGGTCTTTGTGGGAGTTGCTGGAAGGGTGAGATAAAAGTGTGGGGCAGGTAAGGACATGTAAGGTAAGGACAATTGGGAGCTTGCCGATTAGACAGTGATCCCCACGGGGATCGGCGACACTAAGAGATTCCCCGCTGGTAACTCTCTAGTAGAGTTGAGGGGGCTCATTGTCCACAAGCCCCTTTGAAGATGAGCTTTCATTGGCAATCTGCCTTCATATAGCCATGCTCTCTCTGCTTGCAGCAGGTATGGTTTGGATGCAAACCATGGGTGCAAATGGACTTCAAATTTCCTCACTGTGACCACAATTATAGTAAGACCCCTTTGAACTCTGACAGGTGGCCAGGTCTGTGTACCTATCAGTGATGTGATATCCTTATGACATGTGATTGACAGCCACCCACGAAAGTGGATTTGAGGCTGTTTTCCTCTTTTGCCACAAACCCACTTTGGAAGCAAAAAGGAGATATTTGAATGTTTGCAGTAAGGAAAGTGAGGGGGAAATGCACTGGTAAGTGTGGGATAACAATTGACTTGATGCAACATCATTTAACCCTCTGCAAACAAATGAAAATGAATGCTTCTGAAGGCAACCCTGTTTAGGGAAGTTTTAAATGTTTGATGTTTCATTGTGTTTTTAATATTCTGTTGGGAGCCGCCCAGAGTGGCTGGGGAAATCCAGCCAGATGGACGGGGTATAAATATTATTATTATTATTATTATTATTATTATTATTATTATTATTATTACTACTACTACTATTACTATTACTATTACTTGCCAGAAGGGAGAGGAACAAGGTGGTGGTGCAAACACACCAGAAGGAGCTCTGCTGATGCCTTTGCACTGCACCAACCTCCCTGCTGCCTCCTCCGCTCCCTCCGGGTAAGCAACTGTGACCCATTTGCTGGGAAGCTAGTGTAGCTGCTCCACCCCACCCAGCAAGCCACTTCTAATTGGGTTGCTTATTAGTTTAATGCTGTATATATTTTAACTGATTACATCAGAAATGGTAAGCTGCCTTTGGGAAAATATAGCATTTTGAAAGGTGGCTCAGAAATTCCTTAAATAAATAAGAAACTCCAGGGGAACTTTCTCACTGCAATTCTAAACGCTACAACCATTTCTAAAATTGAAACCAGCCTTTCTGTCTCTTTATTCAAGTAAAGATTTATATGCTAATATGTGGATAGAATAAAAAGTAATAATGTCCACTGTGTGCTAATCATTGAGGATCCCAATAGTTTCTCATTCACAGAT
This sequence comes from Podarcis vaucheri, assembly GCF_965113315.1. Taxonomy (NCBI): domain Eukaryota; kingdom Metazoa; phylum Chordata; class Lepidosauria; order Squamata; family Lacertidae; genus Podarcis; species Podarcis vaucheri. The sequence goes on from NC_138760.1 coordinate 61,144,694, forward strand.
GAATAACAGGAATATTCTGTATTTTTTATAATAGCTTAAAGTTGGGCTTTGATTATCCTTTCTTTCCACTAGGGGGAACTGCGTTCTGCAACTTGGATTGGTGCAAACTCCCTTGAGTTTTCCACAGTAATCTTTTGCAGACTTTACCCAACTGCCCCATCAGTTTCCCTAGACACTGGTTTACAGACCCGGCCCAGCTGAGCAGGTTCCTAATACTGAGTTTTAATTAAAAAGCAGCTACAGGGATTAATCGCCAAAAAGGTTTTCGTAGCAGCACAATCCCTTAGCTGGAGTCTTAAGCTTTTGCCATAATTATTATTTGCCCCCTGTTTATTATTGTTCTCATTATTAACTTGTGATGTACATTGAGATTCTCAAGGAAGATTGGGATTAAAGTATAATAATAACAGTATTAGTAATAATCATAGTAACGCCTCCAAATCCTTGTTATGGGCAGGACAACTTTTATTCTTGTCTCTCTCCTCTCTCCAAACACATATGAACAGGGACGCACACAAAAATTATTTGCATAAGTTGAGCTGCTAAAGCCTAAACTGTTTTTGTTGAATTAGTAAACATTCATGTTTTTAAATGCCCTTTATAAGAAATCACCATTGGAACAGTGTTTTTGTGTGTTTTGGTAAAAGGTTTACAGAGAATATTGTTCCTTACATGACTCAGTGTCCTCTTTATAAGGATCTTTGTGAAAAGTATTTGTTTGAATTTAGTCCTACAACATTTTTTCTTAAAGCTATTGCATTTATATGGTTTTTGCTGTTTGAGAATGAAAACTATGTTACTTTGCGTGTTTCCTTTTGTGCTGGCCAGGAAATTAAGAGCCCGATTTGTTGCTTCAAATCTGAATGCTCCTTTTGTTTTTGTTTTTGTTATGGCTTACAGCTAAACAATAAGCTTGTTACTACTTCTTACCTGAGAGTAAGTCTCAGTGAACTCTGTGGGACTTGCTTCCTCTGAAGGATGTATAGGACAGCACTGTTAATAGCTTGCTACTTGGTCTGCAATGACAGGGTGTTACTGGAGCCTCCACACCTGGTACTGTTGTGGATTTTATTTATTTAATAGTTTTTATACCATCTTTCAAAATACATTTCTGAAGCAGCATATATGATATAAAACTACTACCATTAAAATATATAATAAAAGAAATAAAAATGATAAATGCAAAATAAAAAAAAATCAACAGTAGAGTGGAAAAAGGAGTGTTAGCAGATTCAGTTTTTGAAAGCACAACAGAAAAAAATTCTGATGGTTGTGCAAAGGGAGCAAAACATTGCTAGCCTCTGCTACACACCCACACCCACCTAGAAAACATAAGAACGAGAACCCATTGAAAATTCATTTTAAGCCAGTGCTGGCGGGGGTGCGTAGATGACTGCTCTGAAAATACATGGGCATCAATTAGTGGTTCTGGCAACGTGAGGCCTGAGGATTGTGTCAAAATGGCACATTATGTTTTCTATTAGTGGTGTTACTGCCAGAAACAATGAGATGTCAAGGGATGGCTGGTTTGGGAGTTGTAGATAGAGGGCAGGATTTAATAGGATTTTGTTCTCATTGTGGTGGTGCTTAGTAGTGCTAACATCCTGAGGAGACAATATTGAAGTTGTGAAGGAAATATCTCCCAAGGTTTCCAGCTAACAGACAAGCAACAAGCCCAAATTCATATTTTTTCCAGATACCAAAATTTCCCTATTAAGAAGGTTATTTGGAAGACCAAATGCAAAGTGTGTTTCTGCTTCACACACACACACACACACCATAGAAAGCAGATACTCCATCAGTGAGCTATGGCGGTTCCCTAGATAAGTTTTGGGCAGGCACTGCTCCACTGCAGCAGCACATTGCAGAAGAAGATTAGTAGCAGTGGGGTGGGCAGGCTGCTTTTCAACTAATCTGTCATTACTGATTTTTATCACTGGGAACCCTTGAAAAGCTTCTAGAAAACCCCAAGGTTTCCTAGAATACAGATATAAGCCGGCTAATTTGAATCATTACTCTTCAATCCTTTGTATCTTCCTCTTTTTTCTTTTCTTAAACCTTGCAAGAGGCATTTACTCTCCTGTTTGCTTGGTTTTCATAGACAGCTTCATGTGTGTGGGACTCATGGAAATACATTTTCTAAACCACATGCTTGCCCTTACTTCTCTCTCTGCGCCCTCCTCCCTCTCCCCAAACTAGGCTTGAATAATGAAAATAGAGGCCCAGCTTAGGAGACAGATGGCAAAACTGAATTAACTGAATATCCACGGAAAGAGTAACTGATTTGAACTCGTGCCAAAGGGAAGGAATTCAACTATGTTGCAGTGGAATGGGAACAACATACAGTATATCACTGTGTTGTTGCTTCAGCCACAAAACAGGTGGAGTTTGCTGCTGCAAGTTCCCTTGTATGCACATTCCTGAGTGGCTATGCAAAGTTTGTGATTAGATTTAATTGAATTTCAACAGTAATATAATGCAGAACAGAAGTGAAAGTTGCTGACTTTCAGTGCATTCACATTTTTACTGTTTGAGTTGGTTTAAATTAATTTGAGTCCCGAATGAGGTAGGTTAGGCTGAGACACAGTGAATGGCCCAGGGGTCACCCAGTAAGCCTCATGGCCAAGTGAGGATTTGAACCCTGGTCTCCCAGGCCCTAGTCTGACTTGCTCTTGTTACGTAAAGCATGATGTTGGAGAGTGGTTTTATGTAGTGACAAAGTTTGCATCTTTTAAGATGAAATGTAGGGGGGTACATATTAGCATTCTCTATCTTGTATGCAAACACATACACCCACAAAAAAGCAAGTAGCAAGCCAGCCATTAGTCTATTTCTACAGCAGAAGTTTAGAATAAAGCTGATTGCTTTTAAGTTCCTGGCTGGCGTCAGGTTCCATGATGACGGCATCTCCACCAGCACCTTGAGAGATCTAACAATAATAGTTGTTGCTATTGCAAGAATGAGGCTACGAGAGCCATCCATCGCTTGCAATCTGCACCTGCTCTTGTTTCAACAGCACTGCTGGATTTGTGCTGATCATGCCAAAACCCAGGAAAAACTTAAATTTCCTTAGTGTGAGGCTACCACTGGGTTGTCTAGCCCTATGCAATAAGAGACAAAACTTCCACAAAATGCACCCTTGCCATAAAGCACCCTTGAAAACAAATATGCTTGCTAAAGAGGCATGTTCAGATGATCAAGTATTTTTGCCACACTGGATTTAGGCCCAAGTATATAAAAGGCCTCGTTTAGTCTCCTGTATGGATTTGCAACATTTTTGAGTAATTCCTTCCATTGCTGAAGCCCAATAAGTCATGTTCGTTCCCTCCCTCCTTTCTCTTCTCTTGTGTGGGCCAGTAGGTTCCACTTTACACTGCTTGATGCACTATGTTCCTTCACAAAGAACACAGAGTAAGGCAGGCAAATACAGTCCACACTGATCAACTCCCACCCAGGAACCAATGTCCCCACAGTGGAAGGACATGTGGGTCCAGAATTGGCCTCCACAGTCACTTATGGACTCACTATTAAAACCGTGTTTATGGAAGACAATCTTACTCAGCTACAAGCTATCACCAAAGAAGAAGATAGCACCCTGAACACAAATCTGGTTTCAGAGCAGTTTACAAAACTAGTTTACTAGATTAGTAGTAAACTAGTAAAACAGATTTTTTAATAGACTCTGTCTTTCCAAAATTATTTTGCAGATGTCACGTGAACTAGGTGTTTGTTTTAACGTATGTCTAGGTAGGAAACATAAATTATTTGTTGCATTTGTGAAGGCATTTAGTTTCATAATTGGCCTTCCTAGTATACTTGTTGACAAAACAGAGGCGAAAGAAGATCCTGTTACAACCTTGAAACAAACACACACACATTCTCTCTCTCTCTCTCTCTCTCTCTCACACACACACAGAGAGAGAGAGAGAGAGAGAGAGAGAGAGAGAGAGAGAGAGAGAGACTTAAAACTATGAACCTCCAGATTGAGTGAACGAAAATAACCTCTTCGCTGCACTTGAGTGTAATGCTTAAGCCCTAATTTTATTTTCTTCTGAAAGGATTTTTTGTTGTCCATTGACAGCAGCTTTATTCTGGCAGGATTTTTTCAGCCAACTATCTGAATAATAATAATGTTTAAAAAAATCCTTTCAGTTCACAGGCTGCTGAGGGTGGTGTGATACTGTGATCTGCCAACACCGATTCAGGCTTGTGTTTCATTCAGAGAAGCTATTTGCATATTCTCTGTTCCCCCTGTTTGCTCAAACACGTCTGAAAAAGCAAAGTTCTCAGCCATTGAGGTTGAAGAATGAGCTGTCTGGTAACTTAGCTGAGCTTTAATACTTCCCATACTTGTTACTTGTTTTACCATAGAGAGGAGTTCTGAGGTATCGGTTAAATTCATAACAATTCTCAAGAAATTATTTTCCAAAAGGAGAAAGAAAAGCAGCGTTCAACAGATGGGAAAAGAGAGGGATGTACCTCTGTCACGTCTAAAGGCCAGCTAATTGGCAATCCATTTGCACAAACTAAAAATTTGTAAAAAAATAATACTATTTGTACCATATTAGAATTAGTCTGCAAAGTGAAAATGATTGTCGGTTCTAGGATCAGGATGGATCAACAAAAGGAAATGCTTTTTCACACAATATAGAATAAACGTATGGAATTCCCTACCGTAGCATGTGGTGGTTTTAGACAAATTTGTGGATAAAGCTATGACCATGGACTGTTAAGTAGAATCTCCATGCTTAGAGTAATATTCCACTGACATAGAGGTGCGCTCAATGTTTTCCTGTGAACATTTTAGGCTCAAAAAGGTGGTAGGGAGGGGTCCAATTCATTTTCTGAAATACCCTCCAAAGTTTTCATGCAACCAATCAAATTTGACTGTGTGATGACATCACTGAGGGCAAACAAAGCCAATTCAGAGTGAGAGCAGTACTTCCTGAATGTGTCTTGTTTCTTATTCAAGAATTTTAATGCAAAATTGGAAATGTTTCTGAATCTTGAGCAGATTTCAGTTGATTCTTGTGAATATTTATTTCTATGATGGACTGCCCCATCCAGTTTTTTTCTTGGTCAGTTGCAGTACCTTGGGTTACAGACACTTCAGGTTACAGATGCTTCAGGTTACAGACTCCAGTAACCAAGAAATAGTACCTCAGGTTAAGAACTTTGCTTCAGGATGAGAACAGAAATCGTGCGGTGACAGCACGGCGGCAGCAGGAGGCCCCCCCCATTAGCTAAAGTGATGCTTCAGGTGAAGAACGGACCTCCGGAACGAATTAAGTTCTTAACCCAAGGTACCACTGTAACTACTTGTTATTAACATAGAGGGGAGATTAACACAGAGGGGTTTTACTGGCTCTGTGTATAGTGTTGGGTTGGTTTTTTTAGGTGAGCCCTGTCTCCATCAACATTCTCCTCTACCTCTTTTTGTGTCGTGTAGCATTCTTTTGTGTGGTTTGCCTGATCAGACAAATCATAGAATTTTACTTCTGGAAGGAAACCAAAGGATCATCTAGTCCAGGTCAGCCTAATAATACTGGCCCACATGACTGCTCTATCTCAACATCTCGCAACACCCAGCAGAGCCACAGAAAGAAGCCCCTGAATCTGGTGCTGCGTGGCTATATGCCGGGGGAGCTGATGATAGAACTGAGCTGTTTGAAGACTCATGGAATAAGCTTCTTCCCCTTCAAAACATTTAGTTTGCACATGGGGCTATTATTATCTGATTCCAAGCCTGTTTGTGCTGTCTGTAGGGTCAATGTAGTTCTTTAGGGACCCTGATATATTTCATGGTGGGGTGGAATACTGTTGTGATTGTTCACCTTTAGTCATGCCTTTTTGATACCATTTCTCCCTTGATTTGCTTCCATTTGAGCTCTGTTTCCCCTCCCCCTTGTTTCATTCAAAGGATTACGTACATCTTTTCTCCTTCATTGAGTGATCTCAGCTGCACACGTACAGAAATACTGGTGGGCATGCCCCAAATGGCAAAGGAGTCATGGGTGGGACAAAAACACATGGCCCAGGTACATTCTGGAAAGCAGTAGAATAGCAACAGATGACCCATTTGCTATGTAAGGCCCCGAATCTGGAAGCACCCTGTGTGTCTGTCAAGTGGTGCAAGTGAACAGTAAGGGGTCAGAATAGAAACGGCAGAGCACAATACTTGTTGCTTTGCAAGCCAAGTAAGGTAAGGGTAAAGGACCCCTGACAGTTAAGGCCAGTTGCCAACAACTCGCGGGTTGCAGCGCTCATCTCGCTTTACTGGCCGAGGATGCCGGTGTTTGTCCGCAGACAGTTTTTCCAGGTCATGTGGCCAGCATGACCAAGCTGCTTCTGGCGAAACCAGAGCAGTGCATGGAAACGCTGTTTACCTTCCCGCCAGAGCAGTACCTATTTATCTACTTGCACTCTGATGTGCTTTCGAACTGCTAGTTTGGCAGGAGCAGGGACCGAGCAACAGGAACTCACCCCGTCGCGGGGATTTGAACTGCCGACCTTCCGATCGGCAAGCCCTAGGTTCAGTGGTTTAGATCAAAGGACCACCTGCGTCCTTTTGCAAGCCAAGTATATGATGTCAATTCAGGTGTACCAATTCAGATGGACCAGGCTTCCGGTAAACAGATTCCTTTTGTAATATAATTTTACAACATGAAAAATGAAGTATTGTTCAGAGATGTATATTCAGCAGTTGCAATTGCTTTGCCAACACATTTTACAGTACTTAACAGTACTACAAGGAGCTATTAGCAAAGGCAGTTGTAACTCTATGTGCTAATTTATGTGTTTTTTACACTGGGAAGACATATTAGAGTATGAGCACTAAACTCCAATTCACATTCAGCCAGTAATCTATTTTTAAAACACTGTTTTTGATAGAAGTTGTTACCCTCTTGATATCACATTTTCATATTGTTCCTAATACAAGTGTTGTCATATCCAAGCACCTCTGCTGTTAGTGTTGCCACCTTTTTCCTGTGAATTTTACATTGCCTTTCTTTATTATTTATGTCCCATACCATGAGTGGGAATGCTTTCAGTGCAGCTGACAGCTGGTACTCCCCCCCCCCAAAAAAAAAAACCAATGGAAAAGAATAACAACCAATTCTATATATAAAAAAATAGTTTAAAATAGTTCCAGTACTTACTTTTGCAGTAATGGATAAGGATATCCATTTAAAAAACATGATGGAGAAAGTCTTCAGCAGGAGCTGACAAGACAATAGAGGGATGCATAAAGGGTAGGTGCCACCACACTAAAGGCTCCATTCAGACATGGTACAGAACAGATCTCCTGATAGGATGGTGTCTGCAAGAGGGCCCTGTCCTGCAGAACACAGTGAACTCAATGCAAAAGTAAATTAAATGCATAAAGGTAAATTGACCCAAACCTTTTGTAATAAGGAGGTAAGAAAAAATGGTTGTAATGACTACTTTGTTTATAGATTACAAATATTTACTAAGCATATTTTTTTAAAGAGAAGAAACATTTCATGAAACTTTTCTCACCTTTTCTACTGCATGCAAAGAAAAGCTTCACCGCCTTTGCCTGTGAAGTTGCTGTTAAAGGTCCGGAAGCAGATCTTATTGGCTACCCTAGAGAGCCATTTTGGTGTAGTGGCTACAATGTCAGGCTAGAAATGGAGAGACCAAGGATTCAAATCCCCCCCCCCCCGGTAGCCATAAAGCTCACTGGGTGACCTTGGGCTACCGACCTCCCAGGGTTTGTCCAGCAAAACAACCAGCAATTTTCAAGTGGCCATGGGGTGGAGGGCTGAGAACACCTGATCTGAACAATGGCTTACTTACTGTGACAGTGACTTACTATGGATGAGCAGCCTGGTAGGGCATGCTGCTCAAGTAGCCCTTGCCGTGCTCCTACCTTTGCCAAACAGTTTCTAAAAGCAGCTACTGAAAGCTAGGACTAAATTTAAAGTGCTGAAGCTAACCCATCAAATAAAATATAAATTCTTCCTTCCTTATTCAGCTCCACTGGTTACCATTAATAGCCTAATGAATGCATTTTATTTCTCTCACGTCCTAGCTGCTTTGCATCTGTGTTCTCTGCCTGCTGCAATTACCTTCTATTTGCAATTTTTTTGTTTTTTGTTTTGTTTTGCTGGTAATAGCTGTCCTGTTATCTCATCCGGTTATTTCATGCAGTGAGTAAGGAAGTATGAGAAATGCTTAAATCAGAACCAGCCTTTCAAGCCTCATCAACCTTTAGAATTTTTTGAGTGCTATATACATATGTAGATAGGGGTGATCTGCTAGCCATTACAATATATAGTTGGACTTCCAAATGGCTTTCAGCAAAGTTCCTTCCCAGCTGCTGAGTAAACATAGCAGCCAGGTGCTTTTATGGATTTGGAACTGGTTAAATAATAATAATAATAATAATAATAATTTATTATTTATACCCCGCCCATCTGGCTGGGCCTCCCCAGCCACTCTGGGCGGCTTCCATAAAAACCAAAAATACAATAAAATATCACACGTTAAAAACTTCCCTGAACAGGGCTGCCTTAAGATGTCTCCTGAATGTCAGGTAGTTGTTTATCGCCTTGACATCTGCTGGAAGGGTGTTCCACAGGGCGGGCGCCACTACCGAGAAGGCCCTCTGCCTGGTTCCCTGTAGCTTTGCTTCTCGCAATGAGGGAACCGCCAGAAGGCCCTCGGCGCTGGACCTCAGCGTCCGGGCAGAATGATGGGGGTGGAGACGCTCCTTCAGGTATACTGGACCGAGGCCGTTTAGGGCTTTAAAGGTCAGCACCAACACTTTGAATTGTGCTCGGAAACGTACTGGGAGCCAATGCAGGTCTTTCAAGACCGGTGTTATATGGTCTCGGCGGCCGCTCCCAGTCACCAGTCTAGCTGCCGCATTCTGGATTAGTTGTAGTTTCCGAGTCACCTTCAAAGGTAGCCCCACGTAGAGTGCATTGCAGTAGTCCAAGCGGGAGATAACCAGAGCATGCACCACTCTCGCGAGACAGTCCGCAGGCAGATAGGGTCTCAGCCTACGTACCAGATGGAGCTGGTAAACAGCTGCCCTGGACACAGATTTGACCTGTGCCTCCATGGACAGCTGTGAGTCCAAAATGACTCCCAGGCTGCGCACCTGGTCCTTCAGGGGCACAGTTACCCCATTCAGGACCAGGGAATCCTCCACACCTGCCCGCCTTCTGTCCCCCAAGAACAGTACTTCTGTCTTGTCAGGATTCAACCTCAATCTGTTAGCCGCCATCCATCCTCCAACCGCCTCCAGACACTCACACAGGACCTTCACCGCCTTCACTGGTTCTGATTTAAAAGAGAGGTAGAGCTGGGTATCATCCGCATACTGATGAACACCCAGCCCAAACCTCCTGATGATCTCTCCCAGCGGCCGCATGTAGATGTTGAAAAGCATGGGGGAGAGGACAGAACCCTGAGGCACCCCACAAGTGAGAGCCCAGGGGTCTGAACACTCATCCCCCACCACCACTTTCTGAACACGGCCCAGGAGGAAGGAGCGGAACCACTGTATAACAGTGCCCCCAGCTCCCAGCCCCTCAAGACGGTCCAGAAGGATGCTATGGTCGATGGTATCGAACGCCGCTGAGAGATCCAGCAGAACTAGGAAACAGCTCTCACCTTTGTCCCTAGCCCGCCGGAGATCATCAACCAGTGCGACCAAGGCAGTTTCAGTCCCATGATGAGGCCTGAATCCCGACTGGAAGCAGATGTCAAAATAAAAAAATTCCTTCCAATAGTACCTTAAAGACCAACTAAGTTAGTTATTGGTATGAGCTTTCGTGTGCATGCACACTTCTTCAGATACATGCATGCACACGAAAGCTCATACCAAGAACTAACTTAGTTGGTCTTTAAGGTGCTATTGGAAGGAATTTTTTTATTTTGACTATGGCAGACCAACACGGCTACCTATCTGTAACTGGTAGCAGATGGTTTCCATAATGGAGTAAAGAAGGCAGTGGAGTTCCCCAAAGAGCTGGACTAGGACTGGTGGTCTTTTAGCGTTCATGAATAACCTGGAGTCAGGGATGAGAACCAAATTAGCTAAGGTTAAGGTTACATCAATATGAAGAGCTCCAGAAGGATCTCACAATACTGGCCTTGTTTACATGTCACAGTAAGTTGTGAACATGCAGATGATTCCTACTTTGCTTCTCCCCAGCAGTCAAAACAAGCCACAGTCCTTAGTGTTTGGTGTTAGGTGGGAACTGGGGATTGTAGAGAAGCCAAGGTTTGGCTTTGGCTTTCCAGTTGTGGTTTGTTTGAGCAGTTTGTTGACCAGGTGCTGCTGACTGTTGATGGGCGGCTTCAAGACTTCTCTTTACAGTTCCTAGTCTTGGACTGGACAGCCCTCTAACAGGGGACACCTTCAAAGAGACAATAGTTTTCTGACAGCCCCTCCAAACAGAGGATTGTAAAGTGTGATGCGTGGCCACTCTGAGCAGGAGCATAGGAGCCAAAGAAGAACCTGGCTGGATCAGGCCAAACAGGTCTAACATCCTGTTCTCCCAGTGGTCAACCAGATGCCCATGGGAAGTTGGCAAGCAGGACCTGAGTGCGACAGCAGTCTGCTGTTGTGTGGCATTAACTGGCCCAATGCGTGAATGAGCAAGACAAAAGTATGTGCAATTAAACATAAGGAATTGCAAAACTATGGTAAAAGGAAGAGAAAAGACCATTCTATTACATTTACACTAGTGGAGTTTAAACTGGTTGTGAGTACCCAGAAAGAGAGCGATTTCTTACATCGGGGATGGGGAAGGGAATCTAGCTGTTGTACCAGATCCTTTTAACCCCAGCCTCATGTAGGCCAAGTCTGAAAGGCAGGAGGCTGCCTACCTGTCAATCACCTGACATCACAATGGCATTGGCTGACCACTTTAGGCCACACAGTTTTAAATCAAACCACATAAGGAAAATCACAGCACTCTGCAAGCTCTGACAATCAGCTGATCTTTGGTAGCTTAAAGCCCCTTTTTAGCCCAGGTGCATCTGGGCATAGAGAACAGGTCAGGTAGGGAGAGCTGGTGGGCATAACTAGGCCCATGGACTGGAAGTCCGCCCATCTGTACCATCTGAAAATGTTATTGTATGTTTGTATCACAGTCAGTGTGAATCTATGGGTTACTTTCTTTGTACTGCATCCCTGTCTTTAACAACAGTCTGTTACTCAGAAGAAAACCCTAAATTTCTGGCTGGATAGTTTATATATACAGTGGTACCTCAGGTTACATACGCTTCAGGTTACAGACTCCGCTAACCCAGAAATAGTACCTCGGGTTAAGAACTTTGCTTCAGGATGAGAACAGAAATGGTGCTCCGGCGGCGCGGCGGCCCCATTAGCTAAAGTGGTGCTTCAGGTTAAGAACAGTTTCAGGTTTAGAACGGACCTCCGTAACAAATTAAGTACTTAACTCGGAGTATCACTGTATAAGGTAGCAAACCCAGCAGCAATTGGCAACTTTGCAAGCAGCCACTTTAGCCCTGCTTTATGATGTGTGGACATTAAGAGGTGGTAATATTTCTTTCCATTCTGTGAAAATGTTTCAGATGCGTTCTCCTTTGCAAAATAGAGATAACAGGAAACTGCTGCATTAGTGCAGCAACCCCCCCCCCATGCTCTTTGTTTTTTAATATATATGGAGCCTCTAGCGTGAGGCTTGCAGACTTGTAGTGTGTGGCTTCTTTCAAAATGCAACGGAGGTAATTTAACATCTTTCAGGGTTAATTGAAGCTAATTCTTTTTTAACTGTCTGGAGGTGAAGTTATTAGTTTATTTGGAGTAAAATGCACTCTAGGTAAAGTAGCAGTGGTCCTGGAGTCCCAGAAGTATTGGAGATGCATGTAGATAGTTGGGGTGGCTGTTCCAATTGGAAACACTTCCCTTTGGGGGGTTTTTGGGAGTGGGATGGGGGTGGGGAAGAGAGGTGCCTTTTTTCATATGAGAGGTGTGTGTAAACTGACTAGTGTAAAACTAAGACATAAGATGCCATTTCTTAATTGAAACACTAAGAATGTGGGCCAATTCTGTTATTAAAGAATGTTGCAGTCTTTTTAATTAACTGGGACTCTTGTCAGGTAGGCAGAAAAGTATGTTTAAAAAAAGCACAGTCATTCTCCTTTCTTGTTTGTTCAGGTAGATAGTAATGGCACAGTAAACCTTTTTAGCATGTTTAAAAACTATAGGGCATAACTCTTGCTGCTTTTATGCTGAAGTTGATGGAGACTTTTGTGTAATGTGGAAGTTTGTATATTCCTTTACCAGTAGAATGTATGCATAAAAGAATCCCCACCTAAAGGCTTCTGACTCTTAAAAAGTAATGTAATCAGAAGACATTCACCAGGTACAACTTCTCCAAGCATGTAGATTAATACTTACTATGTGTTCAGATGAAGCTATTGTTAAAGTCATGCAAGCAGGAACCAATTAAAAAAAAAACAACTGTAAATATGTGACAACAGCATTTCCTAAATACAAACTACTAAACTGTCCTTGAAACACTTGCTCTTTAAATTTATGTAAAGTAAACCAATATGGGATAGCAAGGGCTACCTACCAAATGCTGGTGTTAAAATATTCCCTAAGCATGCTAGCAATGAGTAAGCATTCTTAGCAAATACCTGGCCATATTCTTGGAACATAGGTTCTCAGCTCCAAACTGATTAGGCCAGCTGCAAAAGACCCATTTAAAAAAAAGAAAAGAGGCAGAAAACTTGTTCATTTCAGAAGTATAAGCCAGTTGCACCCATTTATCTTCGACATGCATTTGGTGTGGGGAGGAGGACTTATCTGCTGGCTCCTGTTCCCATTTGTGCTCCTGTGTTGAGAATATTCCAAGGATGTTTGAAGAAGGGACTTTAGTTATTTTGCAAAGAGAATAATATTTTAGCACATGGCTGACAATTCAGTCTCAGAAGCAGCAGGGTTCCTAAGCCACTGCACAAAGGTAAGGACATGAATTTAACCATTTTTTTCGGATAGAGACGGTAAATAAGAAGCTGGAAGCTGGAACTCGAACAGAGCCGCAGAAGCACTACAATATTATTTAAAAGTATTTCCTACGGAGAACAATAACAGTGAAGCTTCTATATATATTTTCTCTTATCATATGAATAATTCCAGGCTTTGTTTGAGCTAGGGTTCAGCAGCCTGTTCTCCAGAACCTATTTACACTGCTAGGGTTAGCCCTGAAATATGCAGTAGAAAGTGCCTTTGAGAATATGCAGAGTCCTTTTCTTTTGTCACCTAATGCCTACCAGCAGTCCTTCTTTGTGTTTATGGATACAGGCATAAGTCAGGCAGCTTAACTCCAGGAACTCTTGTGTTGGAAATTAGCACCAAACAAGCCTTATCATATGAACTCAGTAGACTTAAAAGCAACAATACCTCACCACCTGTTGCTATAGAAAGGTTGAATTTCTTTAGGTAGTAATTCCCCAGGTGGCTAGTTGTGTGTGAATAGATGAGCACAAAAGGCAATGTGTTCACCTGCAGAAACAATGAATACTTCATCAAACCCAAAGCATTTGCTCTTCAGCGGTGAATTTGGCTAGTTGTAATTTTAATATCCTGCTGCATTAAACACTTGACAGTTGGGATTGCACACACTCACAACAGTCTTTTTTCTCAATGAGGGATCTGAATAACACAACAGGAAGCTAGTTAGCCCTTGAATGTTTGATTTCTCCTAAAGAAGCCTGCCAATTCACACACACACACCATCTAGCAAAACATCGTAATAAAAAACAACCATTGAATTTCATGAGGGCAGAAAGTCCAACAGGGCTTACAACCAAGCAAATCTACATAGGATTGCAGCCAGAAGTGGTATTAGAAGCATCCTGCATGTTTGTTTTCCCCAGGACAATTGATTATTAATAATTCTCATTACATACCCTCTAACATTTCTCTGATGAAAATAGGGACATCCTATTCAATAATAATAAGTTTATTATTTATAACCCACCCATCTGACTGGGTTGCCCCAGCCACTCTAGGCAGCTTCCAACATATATAAAAACACAACAAAACATTAAACATTTAAAAACTTCCTTATGCAGGTGTCTCTTATCAGATGTCTTCTAAAGGTTGTATAGTTACTTATCTCCTTGGCTCAGGGGTCGCTTAACTCTATACCCTCTGATGACAATAGGGATCTCCTACCATGCCCTGCAACATTTCTCCAATTAAAATAGGGATGTCCTAAGGAAAAGCGGGACATTCTGGGATCAAATCAGAAATTGGGACGTCTTCTGTAAATCTGGGACTGTCGCTGGAAAATAGGGACACCTGGAGCATCTGTTTTACAGTGCTAATTAATAAACTTGGAAGTATTAGGCACTTTCCAGTGATGGAACAGTGTCATGTGTGTATCTCAGACTTAGAAATGCAAAATTTTAAGCAACTGACCCAAAATACATTTGCCCCCTCAAGCGCATCTTCCAGTTCTTTTCCCCACCTATATATCCTTAGCAATAAATTGAAGCCTTTGGATTGAATTGGGTATGAATAGAAGAATAATTGGTCTCGGGCCTATTAAGGTAGCATTGGCCTTATTCAATGTAAACAAAACCAGAAAAACAGGGGTACAAATAATTCAACAAGCTCTACCTCTTAATGCCAGCTTTTGAGACCTGAAATGTATCTACAGCTTGTGGTACCCTAACTACAGTGGAACTGTGGAATGCTTTGGATGGTGGGATCTCTCAGCCAATGGTTTCCCTGTCCTCTTTCTAGCTAGGGCTGGTGGGGGTTGTAGTTCAACAAAATCTGACGATCCAAAGGTGCACCATACATACTGGCTATAGATGCTTACCTGGGAGCAAGTCCCACTGAATTCAGCAGGACTTCCTTGTGCATACATAGAATGGATTACACTGTGAAAGAACTATAACTTAAGTCAACTGATTGTGATGTAATAATGGAACAGTTGAGCTGATCAGTGTCAGTAAAACTTGCTAATGAGAGCATGTTTCTGTCACCCTAAAACTGCCCACTTTTACAGCCTGTTTTAACGTTGCTCAAGTAGTGAGGGCTACTACAGAACTGTTCTTTGCTGCTAGGGGCGTGCAACTCAACACCTGCGTGGGATCCCTTGTTGCCTTCTGTGGTCAAGTGAATTGTTAAATGCAAGGTTGTACGAGACTCTTCTTAAGTTGTGTTACGATCCATAAGGGACAAACTATGCCCAGTTGTTTGCATGCAGGAGCTCACAGGCTCAATCTCTCGCATCTTCAGTTAAAAGGATCAGGTAGTAGGTAATGGGGGGAAATTCTGCTTGAGACTCTGGATATCTGCTGCCAGTCAGAGTAGTCAGTATTGGCTTAGAATGAAGGAAGATCACTATTTTTGTAGCAAAGCATGTTTCAAAGCCTATACTATACTATATCTTGATAGCAACGTACAGTGGTGCCTCGCAAGAATTCGTTCCGCGAGTCTTTTCGTCTTGCGATGCTTTTCGTCTTGCGAAGCACGGTCCGTCGCAACTGCGCCTCTTCAAGCGGCTTTAAAAAAAAGCGCAAGACGTTTTCATCTTGCGAAGCAAGCCCATAGGGAAATTCGTCTAGCAAAGCAACGCAAAACCGAAAAACCCTTTCGTCTAGCGAGTTTTTCGTCTTGCGAGGCATTCGTCTTGCGGGGCACCACTGTAGTCAGTAGGAAAGGCACCTGAAATGTACTGTGACAAATAGGTCACTTGTTTGCTAATTCTACTTGCTGTCACACTGGCTGCAATTAAAAAGATACAATTAGTCGTACTGGATCATTATGCATGTATTATTACTGAATCCTCCATTTGTTCTGTTGGATTATGGATACAGAGTTGTTGGACCTTTCCACACTTACCACTTAGAGTAGGGCAGTTGCTGTTTTTTCAGATTTTTTGGCATGCTGCCACACAACTAAGGCATTATTCAGCTAGTATTCCAGAATAATGTACTCAAAAAAGCCCACTTTTTCTTCTACCACAAAAATTTGACTTATGTGAAGGATGCAGAATGGATCCTCAAGTTTTTCATTTGTGAGGCGCGTGTACAGTCATCATCCTGATTTCTGTGTGGAAGGGGATGGGAGTTCTTTTGTGTCTCCCTGCTTACTGTACACCTGGTTTCCCACAGGCATCTGGCTGGCCACTGTGAGAACAGTGTATTGGTCTCGAAGGGCCATTGACCTGGTCCAGCAGACTCCTCTTATGTTCTTAACTGATAGTGGAGAGACACACAGCAGAGTTTCCCCCAGGGATCTGAATGATAGGAATATGCTCATCTGAAGGACAACCTTCACTAGCCTTAAGGTCTCAACGACTGATGAGAGCGATTCCAGGGACTGGGTAGCTCCCCTTTTATGGAATACCCTCTCCAGGGGTTTGCATGAAGCCCCCTCCTGAGAGTTTTTAGAAGAGCCCTAAGAAGAGCCCTAGGACTTGCCGATCAGAAGGTCGGCGGTTCGAATCCCCATGACGGGGTGAGCTCCCGTTGCTTGGTCCCTGCTCCTGCCAACCTAGCAGTTCGAAAGCACCTCAAAGTGCAAGTAGATAATAGGTACCGCTTTGGTGGGAAGGTAAACGGCGTTTCTGTGAGCTGCTCTGGTTCGCCAGAAGTGGCTTAGTCATGCTGGCCACATGACCTGGAAGCTGTACGCTGGCTCCCTCAGCCAATAAAGCGAGATGAGCGTCGCAACCCCAAAGTCGGTCACGACTGGACCTAATGGTCAGGGGTCCCTTTAAGAACGTTTTTATTCTAATCTGATTTAGGTTAATTGATTTTATGGCACTGTGGATTGATGATGAGGGCTTTAATAACTCCCTGTTATTTTAATGAGACTTAATGTTGTTGTTGGCTGTTTTAGTGTTTTGTAACTTCACTGTGCTATTTTATTGTAAACCAGGGGGCAAGCCTTGGTTACAGTTCTTGGTTTGTCTGGAGAGAGGGCTAAGTTCAGCAGCAGAGGAGGAGCAAAGCAGCCACCACCTCTTCTCTGGGAGCTCACATGTTTGCTTGTTTGTGCCAAACCATCGTTTGCTAGTTTGTGCTAAACCATAGCTTTACATGTGAATCAGGCTTCTTGGGAAGTTAAGGATTCTCATTGGAGAGGAGAGGAGAGAGCATGGCACCCAATATTACATCTCATGATTATTGAGAGCTTCTGGCACATAATATTATGTTTGCACCAGGCATGTGAAGGATAAAGATAACCAAGTTTCCTTTCTCCTCAAGAGGCTTATCATAGAATTGTAGAGTTATAAGGGAGCCCAAGGGCCATCTAGTCCAGCCCCCTGCAATGCAGGAATTATCTGGATTGCAGTCAGTGATGAGGACAGAATAGTTTAAAATTCCCAAAGATCTCATATGTAACAAAGTTGTTTTCTGTTTTAATCTCCTTTTCAAATTACAACAGCTCTTGTTTAGTCATTTTGACCTGTTATTAACTAGTTTCCATAGTTACTTTTTAATATAGTTATACAATATGAGTGATGCTGCAAGATGTAGAAGAGGTGTTTCTGTGGTTACACTGAACATTAATTTACACCACATCTCCCCTCCTGCTTTAACTAAGTGTACCTAAAGAAAAGAAAAGAAAAGAGAAAAAGAATGCTTGATTACAATGCAATAAAGGGAGATTCCAGACAATGATTGGCGGATGAAACTTTTGGATGTTTTATAAGAGTTTTACTTCCTGAGCTCCAAACATTCAGTTGAAGATTTGTTCAACCGGCAGCAAGTACAGCAGATACAAAAGAAAATCAGGCTTGATTCATACTGTTGAAACCTCTTTCTGACCCAGTCTCTAGGCCTGTGGCCTGTGTAATACACTGGGCACTTTGGGTTTTCTAAATTGTGTGTGTTTGCATTTGTCAAGTGCCTGACATTCCTACTCTCTGATTTTGCATGCCCCCACAGACAGACATTGAATTGAATGGTTTGCTCAGTTACTATATGTAGATTTCTGATTTAATTCTGGCTTGAAAGAGCTTCCAGCTAGGAAGGACTTATACCTTGCAGGCTGAAGCTCCCAGTTTCAATTCCTAGCATATTTGGTTAAATGGATTGGGAGCAGGACTAGGAAAGACCTCTAGTGTGGAACCTGTGGCTTTTCGATTCCAACTCCCATTAGTCCCAGCCACCAAGGCCAATGATCAGGGATGATGGGAGTTGTAGTCCAGGAATTCCTGAAGGTCCATGAGTCTCCTCTGTGCTGCCTTAAGGCTTTGCAGGATCACAGCCAGAGGAGACAGTCATATGGGGCAGCTGTTTGATTTGGTGGCAGCTTCTTAAGTTCATTCAGCTTGTTGCGTCAGACTTGCCCTAACACAGTGCCTTCTCATGGGAGAAAAACCTTGTCTGAAATATTGGAGAGCTGTGGCCAGTCATTGTAGACAATGTGTGAGATGGCCAATGGCCTGACTCTGTATAAGGCATCTTTGTTGGTTCCTATGATATGCTGACAGGGCTTTTGCTTACATTGCTTTACAGCCTAAGGCAGGAATAGGGGAGCTTGGCATGCAAGCAATTATTATTGTTGTTGTTTCCACAACTTTATCATTTCCCCCCTTATTAGTTGAAGAGGTGTTTTCCTATTGGCATCCTAGTTCTAAACAAATTCATTTTAGTGGAATCTGTCTCCAAGCAAGCAATTTTAGGGCCGCACCCCACCTTCCTTAAGTAGGCAGATAATTCATGTTCCAATCCTATGGAGCCAAGGGCAGCCTTTTTAGTTCTGTGTTGCAGGATTTGCCCTTGGTTGGCGTGCAGGGATTCACAGTATGGTGGATTTTCCAGATGGGAGCAGTGATTTCAGGACATCTGTCCCAAGGGAGAACTGGGCGTAGGAAAGAGGCACTCATGCCCAGCCTTTCAGGGACTTGGAGAGGGTGGAGCTTCCATTGTTCTTTTGAATCTTAGTAAGAGTGGAGTGATGTTGGCTGGCTCCTCAGAACGGCATCTCCCATGCTGTTGCTATTGGTGCTTTGTTAGGGAATGAGGTAGCTCTGAGTCAAAGGATATGTTGGTGTGTGGGAATCTTGAAAGCCCTGTTTGGACCAAGTAAGTAGCTGCATTTTATTTCGTTCAGGGTGTTGCAGAGATGTGCGGGTTGCGAAGAGGAACATGCTGCACATGAATGCCAAACCCTCTGCACTGCAAGAATTTTTTAAAAAATCTAATCTCAGTTGCTAAAGGAGGAGGGGAGTAACATAAAAACGGGGAAGAGGGCAAAGTCCTTTTAGTTTTCCCCTTGGAGGATAAAACTTTTGATCTCTGAAACATTGTTAATCCCTTCTTGGAGTTGCTGGTACAAAAATCTTACCTCAAAAAGCGCTCTGTGTTAGTATTTAGCACTGTGTGCCAAGGACGCACTTTGAAACAAACACTTGGGAGGATGGGAATCTTTCTGTTGGGTGATATTTAGTGCAGAAAACCCTGAAAGCCTATTGAAGTGCTATGATATGTCACACATTGGCTGCTCAGTGTTTCTCTGTAAGGAAGAGGATGTAGTCTATACATGAAGATCCTAAGATTTGCAAGTATGAAAAGTAAGTGGTGTGTATATATGTTTTACTAATTTAACAGGATGCAAATAGATTGCCTGGTGCATATGACCCTGTTTTGAAAATTTTGGGGTTGATTGAATGAAAAATAACTCTGAATGTTATGTTAACGACATCTCTGTTTCCCGGCAACATGCCAGGAGAGCTGTACGTATATAAAGGAGAGACGCTGAGAGCAAACCCAAATTATAACAATAGAGTAGAGCAAATAATTGAATGAGCAATCCTAGCAGCAGCAGAATACTTTTACTATAATAGCTTTTTGGATTTTAAAAAATCAAATTAGCATAACTGTCTACGTGTGTTTTGTGTATCTATGTATTTGTCATCTTTCCAACGATGAAGAGATTATGTTAAGATAGTGGCATTGGTGTTACCAGTAACCCAAGATTTTGCTAATTGGATATCTACTCTTTACTCAGCAAAGTGGCATCAGACTGCAGCTTCTAAGTATTTGAAAAGCTTATGTTGCAGATGAACATTTCAGCAAACAGAGGGCTTTTGGCCCTGACCCCTTAGTCTTAGATATTTTGGAGGCAATAAATACTTTGTTTCCTAAGCTCTAATCAACTGAAACATGAATGAACAAAGGACACTGCAGACTGGGGCAGCTTTTTCATGCTTCTGCAGCTATGTGGACTTTGACTTATTGTGCACCACAAAAAAGCACTGAAGCTTGAGTTGGAAATATGTGGCAGTATTTAAAAAAAAAAAAATATTTGACCTTAGGGGGCAATTCTTTCTAAATAAGATGCTAGTTAAATTTGCCAGTTCCACATTGCCCTGAAAAGCACCAGTTTGCAATGGTAAAAGTTGGAGTCAGTGCATTTTTTTTTCTTCAGATGGCTGCAAAGGGAAATTGAGACTGAGATGCAAAGTTGGAAGTTCATGTGGTGTAAAAATCCAAGTTCAGTTTCATTACCCCTTTAGAGTGGCAGTGGATACTGCCAGTCAGAGGAAGACATTTTTTGAAAGGATACCTTCCTACTGATGGTTTTTATTTCATCGTAATTTAGCAGCGTGTAAAGGAAAGTTCTTGAGACTTGCTGATTCTTTTTGCAGTTGTTTCCCATCTCTTTTGGCTTCTGCTCAATGCAGTGAGAAGATGGGTGCATTTATATGTCAAGCTGCTGTTCCCAGGGTTCCCAAGAGCATATTATGAGACAGGATGGCAGACTGCACTGTTAGATAAACTGCTTCCCAATCATTGACTCCTTCACTTGACTTTGAATTATAGGCTGCTTTGGGAGCCAACAATGTAGTGGAACCTCCCCCCCCCCCATTTCCCCAAAGTAGATTTTATTTAACTTCATATATCCTGCCTGCTTTTAATAGGTGTAGGAACCATCTGGCGGTGTTAGTAGGTTGTTGCATATCACAAATCTATGAGCAGTCTTATTGAATGTGAACTATAACCTAATTTTAGGTCCCATTTATTTTAGTGGTAGAGGCCTGAGCACATGCTTACTTCTCCCATTAAAATAAATGAGATTTAAAGGTGCTCCCATTGAAATAAATGAGATTTAAGAGTGTGCTTGAGATTGGAAGTAACTTTTACTTGGATGCAATGTCCACCAAGTCAGTGGAACACTTGGAGTATGTTTAGAATTGGGATGCAAGTTAATGGTGACATTCCATGTGAGGTTTTCAATATCTAGACTTTGTGTCCTGGTTGCAGTGTTCTCTTGCGCAGCCCAGCTCAACATTTGCTTGAAGGTAACGTGCATGGATTTCAATTGGAAATTGCTTTGGATAAATATGTTCAGGCTTGCACTCTTCAATATAATCATAAAGGTATTTTGGATTGTAGTAGGAAATATAGGATTGCAGAGGAGCTATAGGAAGACCCACATGGCAATATGCTACATAGCATCATCAGCATATAGGCCACAGGTGATGAACCTTCTTTAGCTAGAGGACCACATTGCCTTGTGGGAAGCCTTCTGAAGGCTGGATGCCAGGGGTGGCTGGAGTCAGAGGCAAAAGTGAGTGCAGCAATGGGTGTGGCTCTTACAGTAGGCTGTATTCCAGTCACACACTAGTTGGAAGCTGGCCACTGTGAGAACCGGGTACTAGACTAGATGGACCTAGATGATCTAGCAGGCTTTTATGTTCACACATTCTCTCTCTCTCTCATCCATACCCACCTCTCCATTATTACATTTCAGCCAGGCAAAAGCACTCAAGGAAGAGATGAAGCTGGACCAATGAGAAGTGTTTTAGACTAGGAGAGTCCTGACAACTGGACAGAGCTGGAGGGTTGCATTCAGCCTCCAGGGCTGAGGTTCCCCACCCTGATTCAGGGAATTTAATTATGCATTAATGTTTACAGGAATATAAATTCCACAAGTTAAGGGAGCCATCTTTTGAACAGGGCTGCCTTAAGATGTCTTCTGAATGTCAGGTAGTTGTTTATCGCTTTGACATCTGATGGGAGGGCATTCCACAGGGCGGGCGCCACTACCGAGAAGGCCCTCTGCCTGGTTCCCTGTAGCTTTGCTTCTCGCAATGAGGGAACCGCCAGAAGGCCCTCAGCGCTGGACCTCAGTGTACGGGCAGAACGATGGGGGTGGAGACGCTCCTTCAGGTATACTGGGCTGAGGCCTTTTAGGGCTTTAAAGGTCAACACCAGCACTTTGAATTGTGCTCAGAAACGTACTGGGAGCCAATGTAGGTCTTTCAAGACCGGTGTTATGTGGTCTCGGCGGCCACCCCCAGTCACCAGTCTAGCTGCCGGATTAGTTGTAGTTTCCGAGTCACCTTCAAAGGTAGCCCCACGTAGAGCGCATTGCAGTAGTCCAAGCGGGAGATAACCAGAGCATGCACCACTCTGGTGAGACAGTCCGCAGGCAGGTAGGGTCTCAGCCTACGTACCAGATGGAGCTGGTACACAGCTGCCCTGGATTATAACAAGCCAATAGATGGCACTGTGAAGAATTGTAATGGCCTGATCTCACTTGGTATTCAGTCCAAGTGCGGGAAGTCCTCAGATGTACTGCTGCACACTCTGCATTTGTGGTGTTGTGTGGGAAAGTGTGATTCCCATTTCTAGAAGATAAATGTAAAAAAGACACATGAGCAGTTGTCTAATTCAATATATTTTTATTTGGATGAGAATATAGAGGGGAGGTTTATCTGATTTGCAGATGAAACAAAGCTGGGAGGGATGGCTAACACTATAGAAGACAAAAATCAAGATTCAAAATTACACAGGTGTGCTGGAGCTGGAGCTGGTGTTTTGTTTTTTGTTTAAATTGCTGTTATTTTTTACCTATGCCATTTTAAACTGTGATATTAATGCTGTATTCTTAGTTTTAGATTTTGATTTATGTGGAAATTGTTTTCCATTTGGTTGTGTATTTTTTTGATGTGGTTTATTTATTGTTTATGACATTTGTAATTATGTAAATCTTGTCATGTTGTAAGCCGCCTTGAGCATTGTTTTTAACTGTGGAAAGGCAGCATACAAATAAAAAATGATGATGATGATGATGATGATGATACTGCAATCTTAGGCCACTTTGGCAGGAACACAGTGTTCACATCATGAGTACAGTGGTACCTCAGGTTAAGTACTTAATTCGTTCCAGAGGTCCGTTCTTAACCTGAAACTGTTCTTAACCTGAAGCACCACTTTAGCTAATGGGGCCTCCTGCTGCCGCTGCGCCGCCAGAGCACAATTTCTGTTCTTATCCTGAAGCAAAGTTCTTAACCTGAAGCACTATTTCTGGGTTAGTGGAGTCTGTAACCTGAAGCATATGTAACCTGAAGCGTATGTAACCCGAGGTACCACTGTAATAACTTTGCACTATTCTGCCTTGGTTAATCCATATCTTCAGAACTGTGTTCAGGGGTGCCACATTTTAAGAATGGCCATAGACCATTTGGAGCATGTCCAGGGGAGAGAAACAAGGGTGCTATTGGGCTAAAAATCAAGTTCTGTGAAGAACAGTTGAAAGGTCTGGGTGCATTCATAGAATCATAGAGTTGGAAGAGACCACAAGGGCCATCGAGTCCAACCCCCTGCCAAGCAGGAAACACCATCAGAGCACTCCTGACATATGGTTGTCAAGCCTCTGCTTAAAGACCTCCAAAGAAGCAGACTCCACCACACTCCTTGGCAGCAAATTCCACTGTCGAACAGCTCTTACATTCAGCCTGGAGTAGAGTGGAGACATTACATTGGTCTTCAAATATCTGAAGGTCTGTCATGCAGAAGACAGAGCAGACTTTTTCCTCTGTTGTTCTGGAGGACTGCATTAGAACCAATGGGTGGAAACAGCAGGGCAGCAAATTTGCCTATGTGTTAAGAGAAACATCATAACAGTATTTGACAGTGGAACAGACTGCTTTGAAAAGGGATGAGCTCTTCTTAGCTGGAGCTTGCTGCTGTGCTGCTGTCCAGCTTGAAGGCTTCCCATAGGCATCTGGTTGCAAGAACATGATGCTGGACTAGGAGCGCCATTGGCCTGGCCCATCTTGCTCACCATTTGTTCTCATGTTCAGAGGCCAGACAGCCACCTGTCAGTTGCATCTGCATTGAAGTAGGGAAGGGATGGGGGAACTCTCTTCAAGGCATTGTTGTCACCTGGTGTCATTACGATTATGACTAGGTGATTGACAGGTAGGCTGCCTCATCCACCTGCCCAATTTGGGCTTTAGGGAGACAGGATCTTGGCCCAGCAGTCTGAAAATATTTCCCAACCCCGTTGTACGCAGTAGCATATAGAATAGACACCAGATTCTGGCTGAGTGTGCCGTTTGTGTTTGTATGTGGAAAATGGGACCTGGGAGTCTTGCAAAGTTGCCTTACCTCTACCAAGAGTAGAAGATTATATCCGGGGTAGGCACCTAAGGCCCGTGGGCCGGATGCAGCCCAATCGCCTTTTCAATCCGGCCCACGGATGGTCCGGGAATCAGCGTGTTTTTACATGAGTAGAATGCGTGCTTTTATTTAAAATGCATCTCTGAGTTATTTGTGGGACATAGAAATTCGTTCATCCCCCCCAAAAAAAAAGTCTGGCCCCCCACATGGTCTGAGGGACGATCGACCGACCCACAGCTGAAAAAGGTTGCTGACCCCTGGATTATATAATGGCAGCATATCATCAAATTTTTGAGGGTGGAAAAGAGGCTGAAACTTTCCAATGGCAATTCTGTTCCAGTTCTGTCTGTCAGAATTGGCTGCACCTACCCCATTCACTAAAGCAAACCTGTAATGAAACCCACCCACTCCACTTTCTTGCCTATTTTAAAAGGGCATTTTACTCAGTGTCCTGGGTACAGTATTCATTGGGGAAATAAGTTCCATTAATTAGTTTCACCTTGCCAGCTATGGATGTCTGGTGCAAGACGGTATCACGGTCACGACGACTGTGCAGAAAGTGAGTAGCTGCATGGTCAGCAGGCATGCACAGTCTCTTGTGCTGTGAAGTAGCCTCTGGGCCCTGAGAGGCCAAACAATACCTGTGTTCCTTTATCCAAGTGTCTGGTGGCCCCCATTTTGATGAAGATTGTGGACTACAACACCTATGTGTGCCTGGATGCAGCTTGCTAGTTTGGTGGGGGTCTCTGACTCTTAATGGTTAGCATTAGGGTGAGGCACGCTAACTTTGTTATTTTCTGTTCTGTACTTGAGTACTGTTAGTCCTTTATCTTTTTACTGGTAATAGGTTCTTATGCTTATGCGTCTAACGTCCTTAATAAAGTATTGCATTTATCCTGGTGTGGTTTCTTGAAGTAAGCCTGACTCTAAATCTGGTACCTGGCTGCTTGGTGCTCCTGAATAATTTGTTTGTTTGGGGCTCAAGAGATAGAGAGTGAGTAGACAGTTTGGCGCTTGTCTCTGTGAATCCCAAGGATGTCCAGAAACAGCCTGGGGGCACTAACAGGGATGATGGCTGTACTACTTGGCAGGGTTGGTTTTCACCCTGGTTATTCAATATCCCATTAAAACTCAGGAGATTGGCACCCAGGGTTTGGGTAGAACATTCCTTGGGGGTGGGGGCATTAGCAGGTTTGAGTATTCATTCTCCCCATTTCTTTCTTTACAAAACCTAATTTCTCCTATCTCACCTGTTGGATGCTGCTGCTCTCTGCTAGCTTGACTCAGAGGGAGTTATTTTTGTGCTGTAAGTATTGGGCCATGTCCCAAAATGGGGCTGCAGACTCCAGGCCGACTCAGGACAGGGTCATTGTCAAGCTGCTCTTAGACAGAAAAAATCAAGATTAACCTTTTAATGTGTTGTCCTAGTCAGAATATCTGTGAGCCACAGAAATGAAGAAATCAGATTTGAATTGGAGAGAATAGCAGTACAAGTAGTTTAGAAGTATTGATTTTAAAAATATATTCCAAAGGTGGGAAGAAAGAATTCCAGGTTTGTTTGCTTTTAATATAAAGACTTGTTTTTATTCTATACCTAATCTCCTTGGTTTATTGACAGCATTCCACTACGGAGTTTTCTCCTCTTACTTAATTGTGTGCACAGCTCCATTTATTTATTAAATTCTGGTCAAAATATGTCTTTATATGGCTCCATGTATGAATCTATTAGCCCATGCAATTGATCGACCTTGGCTTCATTTGCCCAAGTGTTTCATTACTGACTCATCAGAATGAAAAAGATGGGAGATAATCATAGGTGCTGAACTATTCAAAGTATCAAATGGCAACAAAAAAAAAAAGAATCTGAATTCTTATTTAATTCAGTGGCAGATATACCTAGGATGTTTGCTTTTCTCCCCTCCCAACTTGCACCACACTGGAATATTTCCTCCCTCCCCAAAAATTTTAAGGAGTGTGTGGTAAACTAACTGTTCTTGAGGTTAAGCACGTAAGGAGAGCCCTGCTGAATTGGACCAAAGGCTAATCTAGTTCAGCATCCTGTTTCCCACAGAGGCCAAGAGGATGCCTATGGGAAGCCAGGACAGCAACATAATAGCCCTCTCCTCTTGTATCCTAGCAACTGTTATTCAGAGGCGCATTGCCTCTGCCCCTGGAGGTAGTGACTTAGTAGCCACCCTTTTCTACCAGGGACGTGCCAGCAAGAGATAGTTACCAAGAAGTTACCACCTCAGGGGGATGTTGGATACTAAACTGTAAAATGTAAGCTTTGCTGAATTAATTAAGCAGAGTCTACAATAAATAACTGGCACAGCAAAATAGAAATGTAATATTGAGCAGCGTAATAGTCACTTTTGTTGCAAAAGAAAGGAAGAGTTAAACTTGCTGCTGCTTGGGAGAGGAAGTGCTTAGCAGTACACGCATAATAATACTGCAATAATATCAGTCATGAAGAGATGATTGTTTGTGTGCCTGCCCATCAGTTCTATTTTTGAAGCTAATCTCTTTAAGGTACCTACTAACAGTAGCACCTGTGTGTCTCCTGGCACCAAATTGAATAGGAAACAGAAAGCAATTGCTTAAACTGTAATTTAGGCAGTGTGATGATGTTCATGGCTAAGTAATTGTTGATCACTGAACATACTGATATAGTGCTATTGATTATACACATGGCAATTTACGAAGAACAGGTCTGACAGGTCCCTTACCCAACAATCTGCAAAAGAGAAAGCCACAACAAGAAGTAAAAACTCTGGAAGTGGGGACAGATAGAGGCGGAGATAAACAGAATAAGAATAATGGGCTTATTTTAGCCTCACATACTTATAGGAGATAATTGGGGCAAGGATGTTGTTCTAAATGCTTCATGAAACAGAGGAGGAACTGAGGAGTGGTTTGATGGAGGTGAGGAGGAAGGTGTCCTAGAAGCCATTCTGAGAGGCATAACAATCAGCAAGTGAGAAAGGGCAGAGTCATTTTAAGAAACAGGAGGGTGGTGGAATACAGTATTAATATTTTGATATACTCTTATCATTTCAGGTGTGAATGGGATGGTTGGTAACCTCCTCCTTATTATACATTATGAACTTGGGTTCTGATCTCAAGGTACAAAATAGGATGCCTATGTGTTTCCCTTTTAAAGCACTTGGAAGTAGCAACTGGAAAAGGATTGCTTCATCTTCATGTATTTGGGAAGAAGCTGCTGTGTGTGTGTGTGTGTGTGTGTGTGTGTGTGTGTGTGTGTGTGACTTTGTAGCCAACATGTATCATCCTTCTTTTGAATTCTTTTATACTCAGAGATTTCTCATGCTTCTTCTTCGAAATGTGGCTTTAAACCATTTAGTTCATGGTGAAGGAAATACTCATCCACAGACTGTGCTTGGCAATCCTGAACAAGTTGATTCAGATTTCGGCCCTTAGTTCCTGGCTTAGGATTCTGCCAGCACTGGATTTAGTGACCTCCTCATTATTCTGCTGCGTATTCGGCATGAAATAAATATTGCAGTTGTGCATTTGAAACAGATTTGAAAGCCACAAAATGAGGGGGAAAGAGATGGATGCACAGCCCAATTGCCACTGGATTTGGGATGCATTTTCCCCACTATTAAACTGCATGCTTGAACTATCAAAACCCTTCCAGTAGCACCTTAAAGACCAACTAAGTTAGTTCTTGGTATGAGCTTTCGTGTGCATGCACACTTCTTCAGATACACTGAAACAGAAGTTGCCAGATCCTTCTATATAGTGAGAGGGTGGGGAGGGGTATTACTCAGAAGGGTGGTGCGAATAGGAGATTGGCAGATAGCTGGGATGAGCCTGTTGACGACTCTTAACGACTGTAATAGGTCTTACAGGAAAAGGCAAGGGGTGAAAAGGTGAGAAATGGCTTAGTTATGTATAATGGGATAAGAATCCAATGTCTTTGTTCAAACCAGGTCTTTCCATGGTTTTAAGTTTGGTAATGAGTTGTAATTCAGCAGCTTCTCTTTCCAGTCTATTTCTGAAATTCCTTTGTAGTAAAACAGCTACTTTGAGATCTTGTATAGAATGTCCTGGGAGATTGAAGTGTTCTCCTACTGGTTTCTCTGTTTTGTGATTCTTGATGTCAGATTTATGTCCATTTATTCTTTGGCGTAAGGTTTGGCCTGTTTGTCCAATATAGAGAGCTGAAGGACACTGTTCGCATTTGATGGCATACACAATGTTAGACGATGAGCAATTGAATTGTCCCAAGATGGTATGTGTGATGTTGTTGGGGCCAGTAATGGTGTTGTCCGGGTGTATGTGGCAGCAAAGTTGGCATCTGGGTTTATTGCAGGCTCTGGTGCCAGTGTCCGTGTTAAGTCTGGTTGTAGTATTATTGTGGGTTAGGAGTTGTTTAAGATTGGGCGGCTGTCTGTAGGCAATGAAAGGTCTTCCTCCCAGAGCTTGAGAAAGAGAACTGTCATTGTCCAGGAGAGGTTGTAGATCTCTGATGATGCGTTGTACATACAGCTCCCAAGTTAAAACAGTACACCCCTTGCCTTTTCCTGTAAGACCTATTACAGTCGTTAAGAGTCGTCAACAGGCTCATCCCAGCTATCTGCCAATCTCCTATTCGCACCACCCTTCTGAGTAATACCCCTCCCCACCCTCTCACTATATAGAAGGATCTGGCAACTTCTGTTTCAGTGTATCTGAAGAAGTGTGCATGCACACGAAAGCTCATACCAAGAACTAACTTAGTTGGTCTTTAAGGTGCTACTGGAAGGAATTTTTTTATTTTGACTATGGCAGACCAACACGGCTACCTATCTGTATCAAAACCCTTGTTACCTGAGGAACCTGGCCAATTCACATTTCAGAATGCTTTGCTGTTGTTTGCAACAGTTGTAACAGATACCTTCAAGTGTGATTACAGGATGTATCCTAAACAGTTCATCTCAAAAGCATCGCTGCGGGTGTCTCTGAATACAAGGCGATGCTGTCATGGCAACAGGGTGTTACTTAGCAAGCATTCCACTTTGTTCAGGCAACAGGGGAAGGGTTTTGAATTTAGAAGAGAGTTACACACACTCACACAGTTGAAGCTGCCAGAGAGTATCTGGCTGCAAATGGGGAGGCATCGAAAGGGATCTGATTTTGGAAGCTGTTAGAGGAGGGGATATGAAAGGAACCTTGCATTAGGCAGCAGTGATGAGAGGGAGCTATGAGGGGAAAACCTCACAGGGGGACAAGAAGGTAAGAGACAAAGAGGCTGAGGGCAGCACAGACACATGAAAAACAATGAAGTGGATGCAGAGATCATTGTGTGAAGTTGATACAAAGGGAAGCAGTAGAAGTCGAAGAATGTAAGAAGATATGGTGGGAAGCAAGGTTGGGGGAGATATTTGATTCAGTAGGCATTGAAAGCTGAATCTATCAAGTTCACACATTCTAAAATAATACGTGAACTAAAACACAGGGCTCCTTTGAAATGTGCATTTATCTGAATTTTGCAATACAGTTCTCCAACCCAACAATGTTTGTATGTCTTAGGGGGAAGTGCATAAAAATGAATGCAAAACATAGATTATATCAGGGGAAATTGCTTGAAAAAATATGTACATTGGTCAAAACTGCATATAAAAATGTGTTTATCGTGAGAAATTTGCAGTAAAATCCTGATGGATTTTCAATCGCTAATTGCTTCAAAATGTGGAGAACTGAATTTGAATGTGGAAAAATAAGAACCGAAATTGGCAGATCCTTCCATCCTTGGCTGGAAGACTAGGGGGCTTATTTGGGCTCATTGAGGTGTTGACATTTGTATGACACACTAGGTTAAAGGCCATGCTGAATCTCTAAAAGATGCAACTTCGCCAAACCTTTCCTCACACACTAGGCTCCTCATATATGCCAGGCTTATAAGAGCAAACAGCTAGGAAGGACCTTTAATAGTGCAAAACAAAATTATATTTTAAAGCTGCCGTGGCTGCGGGATTCTTTAAAAACACTGCCACTATCATCACCACCAACATCAACAGGCCACAGAATTTGTCAGTTTCCAAGATAAGGTCATATTCATGCTGTGCAACCTTTTGGCTTTCGTTGTAGAGTGTTTCCAGCACGAGAAACATCTCCTTTCAGTAAAAGAGCAAACAGACTTTCCACCAACACTCTTCTGCCCTGTGTAGTCATTCTCTTCCCACTGGATGCAATGCTTTGTTTCCACACCTACTAAAGCAGAATTGGGGAAAGAGAGCCATCACAGTAGGAGGGAAATTGTTACTCACACTGGATAAATCTTGTACGTGCAGAGTAGCTGGAAATATTTAGAGAAGTGCCTCACCCTCCCTTGTTCTGATCCTTCTCTGTAATGGCCAAAACAAAATGCTTGTTTCTCCTACCCATGATCATAGTGCATGTAGTAGGGGGAGACTGAAAGTTCTTTTTTGGATGCTGCGGAAAAGCATGAGGGACTGACAGTATAAGCCACTCAGATTCGCTACTCTTGTAAAACAAAGGCCTTAGTGACCTCTCCGGAGTAATTTGTGGTAGTTTTATCTTGTGACCCACTGCCTCTGGCCAATGCCATTCCTCTGCAAGCCATGGCCCTGATTCTAATTGCCTCCCTGACACATCTCCTTTGGGGGGAAATAGAGCATCCAAAATGCCAGTCATGGCACGCCATTTATCAGGTAGTTTGGTCTGATCATCAGTAGGCTATTTCCTCTCTTTGTCCAAGGACTGGTCCCAGTCTACCAGAAGTTACCAGTGCAACCACAGAAGACTTCAGGTCTAGGTCTAGGAGTTGCTGGGACCATGGCAGGGAGGGGCTTGAATAAGGTTGCGTCCTTATTCTTTTAAAGAACTCTGTGGAGTAAAGAGTACTGGATATCTTGTTTCATACCCTAATGGGAATCCTAGAAGACTTCCACATTCTCCTTAAAATTCAGAGAAGTTTTTCGTGTTTGATGTCGTATTGTGTTTTAATTTGTTGGAAGCCACCCAGAGTGGTTGGGGTAACCCAGTCAGATTATTAGTAAGGGCTTGAGAAATTTGTAGCACTTCTTGAACAGCTATCACACTTGACTGTTGAGGGGACTCCTTAGATAGTGAAATAGTTTCTCCTGCTCCACATCTGAGATCACTCATCTCCACACTTCACTCAGCGGTCCTGTTGAAGTATGAAAATGAATGCATTGTGGGGAGGAGCCAGTAGCTGGTCTCACCCTTGGTTGTTTGTGCAGAGGCCTGCACCTGAACAATACTGGCAGGGTAAGTTGTGCATAGGGAGCCTACAGGCATTTGGTTTCATCCACATGAGTTGTAGGCCAAGGAGTGCTATCGAATCAGGAGTAGCCATAGTTTAATAGTAGAACGCATGCTGTGGGTACAGAATGCCCCAGGTTCAATTCAGGACATATACAGTTTAAAAAGGATGAACTAGCCTTTTTAATGGGAAAAGGCCCTTGAGAGCTGCTGCATCAGATTATATTGGGTTAGATAACTCTGTGTCAGGCAGGTTCATATATACCACGTTCACACACTGTTTTCCATGTAAACACCTGCACAGGGCTAAAGCATAGGAGCTGTAACGTCAGACCACACTTGAGCCATCATTACATCAATGTAGGTGGTTTTATAGCACCCTCTCTTGCTTGCTGAATGTAGTAATTTCTGTTTTCTATAGATGTTGCAGTGCTTATTCAGTGGGAGTTGTTGGGAGGAAGGGAAAGGAGAATGTTAGCCACTTTGAGACTCCTTCGGGTAGTGATAAAGCAGGATATCAAATCCAAACTCTTCTTCTTCTAGAGATCCAGTAGTGATGCTAATGAAAGGCCTGGATGTAGAACAAAATAAGCTGATAGGTGACAAGAAAAGTTCAGGAAAGGATTAATTATCACACACTCTTAGGGCTTTATTTTTTAAAAAAATTATGTATGTATGTATGTATGTATGTATGTATGTATGCATGTATGTATGTATTGAATTTATATACTGCCCTATACCCACAGGTCTCAGGGTAGATCACAGAATAAATGCACATCCTGAAGCAACCAATAACTAATTGTGTGGTTTACGGTGTGATAGCTCAGTCAATAGAGCATGAGACTCTTAATCTCAAGGTTGTGCGTTCGAGTCCTCTGGGGGGCGACAGATTCCTGCATTTCACAGGGCTGGACCTTGTGGTCCATTCCAACTCTACAGTTCTATGATTCTATATGGTGATAAATCTGCGGCAATGAAAATTAAATGCTTTACCAGAGCAATAATAACAATGCATAGAATTTACTTTAACCCAAATCTACTTAGAGAAAATAGGAATCATAGTTGTCTAAATCAGTGCTGCCAAATGGTACCGAGTCACTGCTTCAAAGCAGGCAAATTGCACAAATATTGGCTTGGATCCTAAAATATATGGACATAATGAAATTAAAGGAAGGAAAGTTTCCAGTTTCTTCCTGCCCCTTGCAGTGGTTACACCCACAACTCATGTTGACTGTCTAGTCTCCTTTCCTTGTTCCATTCAGCTTCTGGGTCTTTCATGTCAGCTGTAAGCTAGGTGAGCTGCATGGTGTTTTATCACTGTTATATGATCTGCTAATCTGATCCTTCCATTTCTACAGTTTGCAAATCTCGTAAATTCCAGCCCTGCCACTATTGCCAGCCCAAACCTATGGAGAAATTATTATCACTTATAATATTAACAAGCTGGATTATGAAGGTTATTGTTTACAAAGCCCTCTCACCTTTTAATAAACGTGGTATGACTGTTGTGTCTCAGCACAGTCTGCCACCATGCGAGGATGCTCTGCTCTGGGTCCAATGGCTGGCAGGGATCATCATGGCTGCCTCTGCAAGCCATTGAGTTTTAATTGAGCCTGCCCACAAACTTTTTACATCAGCAGTGGACTTACTGGGCCTGGGTATGCAAGTTTAAATTGCAACCTTCTTCTTCTTCTTCTTCTATTAAATTTGTATACTGCCCTATACTCACAGGTCTCAGAACAGGATAAAATCACAATATAAAAAAAAAACCATAATCAAAATAAAAACAGGTTCCTTAAAGGAACCTGAGCCTAGTTTTATAAAAAGCAGATGTGATACAACCCTGCTTCTAGCTTGTACCACTTTTGATACATGCTATTTTGCTGTTTGTCATTTTGTTTTGTAAAGATGCCTTGAATTGCCTTTAGTGAGAGAAGGCATCTAATAAATTTAATTATTTATTATTAATAATAATAATAGATAGCTAGTGGGTGTGCACATGCCTGAATATTTCCTGAATGGAAAAAGATAACACATGAACATGGAAAACTAGTACATCAGAAAAAAAGACAATGGTTGTTTTTTCTGTGGGCAGATATTCCTGCCCCCTCCCATGAAATAGCATTCAGGCATGAGAGTTCCCACAGGCAGCCTGAAAGTATGCAACCCAGAAACTGGGTTGCTACCACACATGTTGTGAGAACATAATCTGCAGTTCTCATACTTCCCCAACTCCTCTAATAGCTTCCTATCTTGTACTTCAGAATGCTATGCACAAAGCTAGAATGAATTCCTGACTTCTACGCTTGATTATTTACAAACCATTACACAGAGGGATAAAGCCAAAGAGCTTGGAAAATTTCCAAACAAACAAAACGGAACATTGTGAGCTTAATGAGAGAGAGAGAGAGAGAGAGAGAGAGAGCGACAGACAGACAGACAGACAGACAGACAGAGACATAGCTACACCCTCTCTTCAAAGATATTCAGAACTCTTCCTTGTGGCTGGCAATGCCGTTGGATAATTATCTCTGTTCCATCACTGAACATGAAACCAATGACCCACTGGAGCGATTTGTCATTTCTGAAACTGTCTTTCTGGGAGCTAGCCTGGCCTTGCCTTCGCTGAAGGGACAAGCGTTGGTGAGCTTGTGGTTGCTGCAGGATGAGCTAGTGGGTTTATGTTGGGTGCATTTTAATTGTGTGTCCTCTCAGCAAAGTACTACTGTGGCAAAGTACTACTGTGAAATAGATTTGCTGCGGCAGTAGCAGTCCTGTGTCCTGTAGCTCTCTGGAAAGCTATTGTAGTCTATTGGACCTGAAGTGATGGCTGTAGTTTGCCTAATGCCACCTGAGTTTTGCTATATACCAGCATATCACTCACTGCACCAAAAACAATAAGCACCCTATGTTCTGACGTCTGTTGGCAGAAATTAAATTAAGCTACAGCTTTATGTTAAAAAAATGGTTTCTTATAAATTCTTCAAGGATGCTCAAAGTGGAGGCAAGTAAACAAGCAGGTTTTAAGCATTCTCAAAGATGTACACTGAAAGTGTTATGGCTTTAGTTCTGGTCTAAATTTTCTGTTAAGGGTTTTCATAACTGAGGGATTTGCTGCTTCTCACAGAAGCAACACTTGCTTTTGTTTTCAACATGCTGTGATGTCATGTCATCATGAGGTTGTTATTGGGGCTTAATGATATTTGAAATGAAATCCATAAGTAAGCACAGAGCCCTTCTCTTGCTGGAAGCAGCTTTTGTGTGGGCATTTTCAGTTGTTGTTTTCTTAATAAGACTATAGTTATAGGAGAGGCGTAGCAACCATGAGTTGGTTGATATTTTACTTTGGCCACAGAAAGTGGCACCCTAGTTGCAAGTGTCCCATTTCATCCCCCCCACCCCACCCCGGAAATATTATGAAGCAAAATGCACTATGGGTGGGTGTCAAGGCCCAATCTGAGTCAGTGCTGGCCGGGGCTGGCACAAGACCCTTGGCTGCTGAGGTAAAGGAGAAGATGGTCCTTGACATCTGAAGGGAAGGCATTCCACATGGAGGGCATCACCGAGAAGGCCTTCTGCCTGGTTCCCTGTAACTTCATTTCTCGTGCTGAAGGAACCAGCAGAAGATCCTTGGAGGAGGACCTCCATGTCTGGGCTGAACGATAGAGGTGGAGATGCTCCTTCAGGTATACTGGGCTGAGGTCGTTTAGGGCTTCAAAGGTCAGCACCAACACTTTGAATTGTTCTCGGAAATGTACTGGGAGCCTGTGAAGATCCTTTAAGATTGGTGCTGTATGGTCCTAAAAAATCTCACCTTTGGGGTCCTCTGTCTTTTGACCCTGCTGTGAACTAATT
The DNA here is from genome assembly GCF_965113315.1 of Podarcis vaucheri. Lineage (NCBI taxonomy): Eukaryota > Metazoa > Chordata > Lepidosauria > Squamata > Lacertidae > Podarcis > Podarcis vaucheri. The sequence goes on from NC_138760.1 coordinate 61,180,196, forward strand.
CATTGTTTCTCCATTGGGTTCTGCAGAAGTTGCCATTTCAATCTTTGAAAAGATGCAAGCGCAAGAGATCCTCAGGAACCTGCGGCTTCCAGAGTTTGAAGACTTCAGTCAGTTTTTCCGAAGTTTGCCGGCTGCTACCTTGGTTGGCATTGGTGCCTTTGCAGCTGTTGTTGCTTACTGGTTGGCCAGCCGGCCAAAAGCAGTGAAACCACCATGTGACCTCCTGATGCAATCAGAAGAAGTTGAGGTGAGTCTTTATGCTCTTTACAAAGAACAAGAGTTGGACTTTATGAAAAGTTGTTGCTGTTCTTGCTGCACTTTTTTCATTAGTAGGCAGCATGGCTCTTACATCATTGATTTTTTACAATATTCATAGGCAGCAATCTTAAATGTTGTAACAGTACAATTGATTTTAACAGAATGGTTTGTCCAAAGTTGTTTTTCAATTTTCCTCTAGATACTAATATATCAGAACAAACTTAGTATGGCCTGCTTGTCTGCAGATTACTGCCACGTGCGCCTCTCAACCACATATTTGTTTTTGCAGCAAAAATGCCTTAATCCAAATAATTACTGAATATTTCATTAGCTTGCTATTACTTTGATATCTTATTTTTAAAAATATGTTTGTTTGTGATGAACAAGCACTTTCAAGAAAGCACTTGCTGGACTGAATTCCAGTTCTGTGGAGCAAAGTGTTTTTTTGTGCTGACCTTCACCGAAAATGATAAAACATGGGATATCTAGCTGCCTAAATATTAATGAAATATTTACATGTTTGTTTTCTGAAAAATTAATGATGCAATACAGTCCCCTTGCCATTGTTCTTGTTTGTAACATGCTTTTAATCCTTGGAGACATATTTGTAAAAGCCTAGACAAAGCAAGGTAATTATACTATTGAGATTCGTGTTATGGTACTCAAAACCCCCTCATTATTATTTTATTTTTAAAGTCCATACAAAAACTTACCTATAGTAATTGTGCACTCTAATCCTTTATACTTTTGGGGTTACTTAGTGTTATCCAAATATATAATTTTGAGACAGCTGAAAACAAACTACTTGGGCACGGTGGGTGCTGAAGTGGTTTTATCACATGGGCTTATGAGGGATTGCTGAGGCAAATGGACTGCTCAACCAATGATACATGAAGCTTTTTCCCCTACTCTGAGAAATCACCAAGCAACCATGCAGTAAGCCAATTGGAGAAAGGAATTCAGAATGAAAATACTGAAGGGGCAGAAGTCAACACAGAGGAATAATTAAGAATACATTGTCTCTGAGCTGTAATGATGAGATCTAGTTTTTTTCAAGTCCACTAATCACAAGGATCAGCCATACCTAAACCTGGTATTTTCTTCAACCAATCTGGAGAAGGACGACCATATAATAATAATAATAATAATAATAATAATAATAATAATATCCAGGCTGATCAGTGGATTTATTCATTTTATTTGAAAAAGGAAAGTTCAGGAAAAATTTGATTGAAACTTTAGGCTACTCTTTGATGTATAAAATAAGGAGACAATTAAAATGTTCCCACTACATTATAAATGAGATACTGTAGTGGGCCACAAAATTCACATTGTGCCAGTGTTCAACTACATAAAGAGACACTGTCAAAGGTGAGTAGGGGGAAAGCAACTGTTTTGAAGGTTGAGGCACACAGCTGTGTATAGAACAGAATCCCCCCCTCCAACTGACTTTTTTGTGAGTAACATGAATGATGCAGCAAGACTCATGAAATATACATTTAATTCCATGCAAGTGTCCACAGGGAGCATTTCTGCAGCCAGCGGTAAGAGTATTTTGAAAGCACATTGTACAAAACAAGGATTCAGAAAAATCAATACGGCAAAATTGCAGGTTTGGAATGTTCTGTAATGTTATGCATAAACGAAGCATAAATAGAAACTTTTAGCAAGCAATTATGTTTTCACTGCACCATAACATGTGGCTTTGAAGGTAACACAGATTGATATATCCATCCACATGCTCTCCTACAGCTGAGGCTCCTGAAAGCGCATGCTTGTATGCTCTTTGGCCTTTGAGCGATCATGCTGCCACTATTTATTCTGTAGCACAATCCAAGCATCCGCATGTGTAAGCAGTTGCACAATCTGGGTTTTAAATCAAGCAGGCGACCTGCGTGAGAAGAGGAAGCTCCGTGCTACAGACTTTTGCAACTCTTGGAAGAGTTGTTTGTAGAACAGAGATGACATGCTAGAGAGGAGGGGCTTAGCAGTGTCCTCCGCACTCCGCATTGTGTGATTGCTTACACATGAGCACAGTTAAATGCCCAAATAGTGCTACTGTAAATTGACAAAAGGGACGTAGCCAGGCATGTCAACCCTCACATTCTTTAGCATCTTGACAGTCTTGCCGGAAAGACATGAAAAGGGTGGAGAAACCAGGGACAAGAAGGGATCAATGTGAGCTAATGCAGCTGTGTGTAGGTATAGGCTGCATGTCTGTTTGCATTGGGGATTAAGGAGTGTTTAGCATAGCATTCTTTATACTGTCTCAGAGTCTGTACTTCAATGGCTTTAAGAACTTTGTCTGAGTAACTGGAATGTGACTCTAAGGGCCAAACTCCTGATCTCCCATTGTCTGTGTTGTTTCACTGTAGGGCTGGGATGGGGCACGGAGATCTGTAATAGGCGACAGCTCCCAACTGCTAACCCACTACTATGATGATGCAAGGACCATGTATGAGGTTTTTAGAAGGGGTTTTAATATCTCTGGTAAGTGTTAATGTGGACTTGTAGATCATAATGTTCATCTTCTCGCCTAAACTTCCTACTAGACCCACAGGGGGGCTGTTGGCTCAGTTTCTGTAAGAGGCCAGTTGTGAACTGAACTTTGATGTTGACCAAGATTGGAAACTGCAATGGGCTGGAAGCAGTTTGGGATCTAGAAACCGAGGTGGTGGTCCAAATCGTTGACTGTAATTGATATTGCAACCCTTGCACATTAGTTCAAACAGCTTCAGCATCTAGCAGTATTAACTGTGTGTGCGTGCTTTCTGGCAGCCCCTCTTTGGGTGAACAGTAATCAGAGTATAAATTACTCTGTTCTGAAGCAAAAGAGATAATATCGCTAATTCCAGGAGGAGCTAAAATCATGCTATAACAATTCTACCAACCTTTAGGATAAATCTGATGTTATAATCACGCCTCCTATAGCCCTCCCTTCCATCCCTCCTGAAAAATTTGCAGTATTTTGTTCTTGTTAGATGGAGGTTTTTCTTATTTTCCCTTCTGCTAAAGGAAACTGAACCAATGGGAGGTGACATTTAGAATGGAAGTATCAATCAGATAATGATGATGCAGCCCTCTAGAGTCTAGATATATTAATAAGGCAGTGGAGGTGCTTAATGTCACAGTCACCTTCTCATTTCTAAATGAGAACACTGAATGGTCCATGAGGGAACTTACAGAATGCAATATTCCATTAGGCAAGATAGCTTCTGTTTGCATTTGATGGTTCTCTGTATGAACTCCTGGATTGCTGACATACACCCTGACCTTGATAATAACAATGGTTTATTTTTAGGCCTGCTGTCCTGCTGAGGAGCACTCAGGCTGCCAGGAAGTGCATTATTAACCATCTTTTGGGAAAGAATTATGGTTCTTATAGCTCATTTCATCTGTTTTTCTTTAGAAAATGGCCCCTGCTTAGGATTCAGGAAACCAAAACAGCCTTACCAGTGGTTGACCTATAAAGAGGTGAGGTTCATGTTATATTTTTCTTAATAGAACAACAACATTAGAAGAGGGTTTTTGAATTATTGCTCTTGTGAAATATGTGTTCCTTCCACACAGCAGCTTGTTGTGAACTTAGTAATGCTCACATATGGAAGGTTTCTGTAGTGTCCATATGATGTTGTCCTCATTAAGATGACATCCCATATCTCCTTTCCAATTTTATCTGGTGTTATGTGTGTCTGCCGGCAAGACTCCCACTGGTCTTTTTAAGGCTTTATTATCTGTACAAAACATTTACAGTGCAGAGTGTCTCAAGTCCATGTCTGCTCACTCGCTAGCAGAATCTGGGAGTAGGCAGTCCTTAAACTTTCCCCAGCATAGCAGTCTTTTGTCCCCCATCCTACGCCTCCCCTCTCTGTGCGTAAACTGACTGCGCAGAGAGGGTGTGGGCAAAGGGGGACCTGCCTCCCCCCCACTTTGCTCAGGCCCGGTGTTGCGGCTCTTTCTAGCATCTTCCGAGCCCTGCATCACTTCCCCACTGGAGGCGGGGCTTCCCTCCTCACCGGAGGAAGAGCTGCTTTGCACGATCTTCGGAGGCTCCCTGTAACCCAACTGCTCTTCCACCTCTTGCCTCTGAGCTGATGACAGTTCCCTGACATCTAGATTTACTATTTCTGAAGGGAGGGAGGTTAAAATCAAATTATTTAATGGGAAAACAATATGGGACAGCATTTTGATGAATATGATGTTGTGTGGATGCTGCACAAAACTTCCATGCATGAGAACCACCAAATTCACAGTAAACAACTCATATATATATATATATATATATATATATATATATATATATATTTCATTTTAATATCATAAATCCCTGAATATTTTACAAAAACTATACCAATCAGTATTCCACTATTGCATCCATCAAAAGTTATTTACACTGTTTAATTTATCTTAATGCTGCCAGTGTTTTCAGCTGTACACAATTATTTCCCATATATTCAATAAATGTTTTCCAATCTTCTTTAAATGTATGTTCTTCTTGTTCTCTTATTCTATATGTTAAGTCTGCAAGTTGTGCATATTCTGTCAACTTAAGTTGCCATTCTTCTTTGGTTCACAGTAAACAACTCTTTATGAGATGCGGGTGGCGCTGTGGGTTAAACCACAGAGTCTAGGGCTTGCTGATCAGAAGGTTGGCGGTTCGAATCCCTGCGACGGGGTGAGCTCCCGTTGTTTGGTCCCTGCTCCTGCCAACCTAGCAGTTCGAAAGCACGAAGTGCAAGTAGATAAATAGGTACCGCTCTGGCGGGAAGGTAAACGGCATTTCCGTGTGCTGCTCTGGTTTCACCAGAAGCAGCTTAGTCATGCTGGCCACATGACCTGGAAGCTGTATGCCGGCTCCCTCGGCCAGTAAAGCAAGATGAGTGCCGCAAATCCAGTCTCATCTGCGACTGGACCTAACAGTCAGGGGTCCATTTACCTTTACCTAAACAACTCTTTGGAAGTGCCCATACACTATAAGAGCTGTTTGTGAACAGACAAACACAAAATCCCTGTTAAGAATATCAGTGGATTTGCCTAATGCAATGTGCAAGATGATCCTCTGTTAATTCTTCTTAAGTATTTTCTTTTACTTTCAGGTTGCTGAAAGAGCAGAAGCATTGGGATCAGGTTTACTCCAAAAGGGGTGCAAACCATCAGCAAGTCAGTTTATTGGGGTTTTTGCACAAAACCGGCCAGAGGTGAGCTTCAAGAAAACCAGAGCCTTATCTCCAACTTCACATTTTATTCATATTTATTGCAAACTGTAACTTATACCTTTCATAATCTCCTTCCAGTGGATCATTTCTGAGCTGGCTTGCTATACCTATTCCATGGTTGTGGTTCCCCTGTATGATACGTTAGGCCCTGGAGCCATTCGTTATATTATCAACACAGGTAAAAAGAAATGTAGATTCATTGTGAGTAAATAGCTTCATAGAAAGCTATTTTTGCTATGTAAAACAGACACAGCTTTGGCTGTTCAAAGGGAGCATTATTTCACCAATAAGAATCGCTTCACTTCTGAATCCTCACCTTCTAGTGAAATGTTAGAAGAGGAAAACAGAATGTCTTGCACACACACAAAAGACTGACTGGGTGGTATATAATGGTACTCCTTGGCAGGATGATATAGCCAACCAAGCTACCCTAGGGCAGTTTGGTTGACTGTGTGTTTTATTGTGTAGGTTTGTCAAGCCAATATCAACATTGTGATATTTAATAGGTACTTTTAGTGTTAATATTCAAATACTGCATCTTTTTAAGATCCTTTACCAAGTCCTCATCCCCTACAAAAAAAGCTATTAAAATTTCAGCAGGGCAATCAGACCTAACCTGTCAAATTCATACCTTTGAATGCACTTCAGAAGATACCCAAAGTGGAATTTGAACATTAAGCACTAGTATCAACAGAGTCTAGTTGTGGCTCTGTAATGGTTTCCTTTTTGGAGTTCCAGGGTAACACTAGTTCATTTCAGCAGTCATCCACTGGCAATATAGTACCAGAACACCTGCACTTTCATTTTGCGTTTTGGCTTTTTTTCTGGCAACAATCATTTCCCATCAGAAAAGATCGATCTCTCTGCTCCCTTTCTTTTTAAACACTAAAACAACTGAAGGCGTATACCAGTATTTCCAAAGGAAAACTGTCATAAAATGTGTGTGAGAGTGTGTTATTTTGTATCCTGCTTTTTGCCCAAAGACCCGAAGTGGCTCATGACATTTATAAAGTAGGGCACGTTCAGCCATGGGGAGAGTCAGGCCGGAAGATGAAGAACAAGTTGAAAACTAGGAGAACAAGTTGAAAACTAAAATTTAAAAATATTGAAATCAAGATCCACAGAAGAAAGCAAGGGTGGTTGATGAGTCTGGAAAAGCAAGAGCTGTTAAATTAAGGAACTGGCGTATTTGTTTATTTGAGCTATTCCACTGTATCGACCAGGGTGAAGTACAAAAAATAGGCTGATATCTGGTGCTGGTCATACTCCAAAAAAAATCCATCCACTTTAGACCATTGATTTCAGTGCTCTATTCTGAATATGACTCAGTTGGGCATCACCAATTAAATAAAACCCAGCCAACCAAATAATAAAATAAGCAACATAGTAAAATGCACCAATGAACAAAAAAGTCAGTTAAACACCAGAGTAGGTGAATCAACATAAAGCACTTAAAATGCATTGGCAAATGAATAAACCTTAAGCTGTGCATTGAAATAACAATGTTGGTCCTGCTTCTTTCTGTAAAGGGTGGGATGGGATTTCACAGATGGGAGGCCACCACAGAAAAGGCTCCTCTGCATTCCTATATCTCTTTGTATAGTGGTCAGTGACAAATTTCAATGGAGGGCGGATTATGATTTTTTAAAAAGAGAAATGTGTTGACACTGCACTGCAATTTTTTCAAACTTATTTTCTGTTTGTTTCTTTGTGTGTTTAGCTGATATTTCTATAGTAGTTTGTGATAAGCCAGAAAAAGCCAGAGTCCTCTTAGAAAATGTAGAGAAAAAACAAACTCCGGGCTTGAAATTCATTATTTTGATGGACCCTTTTGAGAAGGATCTTAAAGAAAGAGGGCAAAAGTGTGGAGTTCAAATCCAGGCTATGCAGGAAGTAGAGGTAAGGTTCTTATGCACTGTTTAACTGATCTCACGTTACACTGTATATGCAGTTAAGCAGCAGTTCCACAGAATTATAACAAATTAAAGTTATGTGATATGCCATCATAGTGAGTGAGTGTGTGTGTGTGTGTGTGTGTGGAGACTTGTCAAGACTAGCACAAGTATAAAATGCACTGATGGACAATCAAAGATGGCCAAAGTAATAATAATAAGAGGTGATTATTTTTTATGTCTATGCTTTTCATTGTGCAAACAGTTTTTCCTCTTATTTGTCGCCATCTGATATTACAACATGACACAAGCAAATGAGAGGCACACTGCAGAAAGGCATCTGCAGAAAGTGTAACCCTGGTGACTCAAGAAAGTGGGCCAATCCACTGGCTATAGCATGGGTGGCTAACCTCTGGCCTTCCAGATGTTGTTGGGACCCCCAGCCAGCATGGCCAATGGTCAAGGACGATATTCCAGCAACATCTAAAGGGCACTAGGTTAGCCACCTTCCTGCAGCAGGGCTAAAGGCCTTTGGCCAATCCACATATATTAAATTGTTCTCCTTTTTATTAAATCCTTTCAGGACTGTGGTCGAGAAAGTTGGCGTGCCCCTGTAGTGAGTATAATCCCTTTTATTCCACACTGAACAGTTCCTCATAAACAATGTGCACAATTTACCACAAACGTCTCCGGTGCAGGCATAACTGAAATGAATGAAAGCTGCAGAACAGCCTGTCTCTGTCCTTGCGCATGGCCCATTTGTTTTAATGAAAGCTGGTTCAGGGGTCTTTCTAGATGATTCTCATATTTAAGTACCATGTGGTTTTAAATGGAATCCAAGTTACTTGTGAAAAGCACAATTGGCCACGTTTCTTGCTGTGTATTAGAAGTTGTGCCCCTGGGTCCCTTTTTTTCTGTTTTTGGGATATTTCAGCTTAATGGACGAGGCATGAGATAAGTAAAATGGCAGTAAGATGGGGGAAGGGAAATTTGCTTTGGCGGAGGAGGTAACACACTTGGTAAATATAGTCTAGTACAGATAAGTGCCTAGCCGAACTACATGCTAGAGGTGGCCACCGAAACAGTTATTACAAAGGCCCCTTCTTCATTGCAAAGCACCCTGGGTAAACAAATTGAGTGCTTAAACATTCAATATGATCAGAGACTACAAAGTGATCCACTGTGGGGCAGAAATTAAAAATTCTGAGTTTTTCTCACATGAAGTATCAGCTGAGAAAAAAATAAAGCAGTGAACTCTGAGGAAATGAATGTGCTGGGCACCTACTACTGTGCTGGTCCCGAGGGTTAACCGTGCAGCGAGGTCCGAGTCTAGTCCGAGGTCAAGGGTGTGGTATGGAGGCTGTCTGTCAAAGCTGAAGCGGGGTCCGAAGCAAGGTCCAAGGCAAGGAGTCGGGTGAGGTCAGGAACTCTGGCAGAAGAGCAGGACAGGGTGCAGGCAGGAACAGGCTACCAACAATGTTGCTCCCGCAACCTGGGACTGGGGCTGGCTGGCTTTTATCTGCCCCGAGGCATAGGGCGGCCCCGGTCCACAGGTGACTCGCCTCTCCTGGCCTGGAGGTGAGCACTCCTCCTGCGGGAACTTAGTTCCCTCCACCTTTCTGCCCTGAGCCTCTGCAGCTCAGGAGAGGTTGGAGGGTTACCGGACCCAGAGGCAACCTCAGCTTCCCCTGACGGGGCTGAGAGTGGAGCACCTGCAGGCAATGCGTCCTCCCTCACCTCAGGAGCCAGAGCTGACTCAGCTGATGCCTGCACCTGAGGATCCAGCACAGGTGAGGACCCTTCAGGCTCAAGCCCCAGCCCCGGCTCAGCTGGTTCTGGAGGCGGGGACTCAGTGCAGGCTGGGATTCCTCAGGTTCAGCCTCTGAGTCCAAATCCCAGGCCATCACAACTACCCAACTACCTAAGTTCAGACAGCAGCCCCAGAGCTGCTAGAAGGCTGGGAATCACTTAAACTAACAGTACAAACAGGATTGGCTTGTTAATTAGCCTCGCTGAGGCCACACAGTGGCGTAGCATGGGTTGTCAGCACCCGGGGCAAGGCAAGTAATTTGCGCCCCCTAACCCGTGGATTTGCGCCCCCTAACCCTAACCCCCAGATGTTGCGCCCGGGGCAGCCGGCCCCCCCTGCACCCCCCACGCTACGCCACTGAGGCTGCAGGCTGGCAGCAGATCCTTCGCATACTTTTGCTGCTCCTCCTCTGGCTGCAGATAGGAGTTACTGCCATCCCAGTTGCCCCTGAGGGCGAAGGTCGCTCTCCCACTACCTGCTTCTCTCCAGACTCTATTTTTTCCTCCCTTGACACCTTCAATGTGCTGGGGCTTCCCTGCACTACTTCCAGTCGCCTCAGGTGACAGAGGAGGAGGGAGCCAAAGGCACCAATTTATGATTTCCCTCAAGTGTCTAAATATCATGGGCCAGCCCTGAGTACAATTTCTTACTCAGAGGTAAGTCCCATTGCATCCAGTGGGACTTAATCCCAGCTAAGTGTGCATATGATTGCAGCCCAGCACTCCTGCATGGCAAGTTATTCAAAGAAAGTACCGTCATCTGCTTTGTATGCTTGGAACAAAATACTTTGGCTGGAGGGACAAAGAATTCACACAGTGGGAAAGCATAATAATTTGTTTCAAACCTGCACTGTAAGGTTAAAAATGGATAAGCAATGTACAAGGAGCTCCCTGCTCCCCTTGGGAAGGAAGGCTGGAGTGTAAATCATATAAATAAGTAAAAATAAATGAACTAAGACATTTCTTTTTCTTCCATGACTTTTCTAGCCTCCTCGACCAGAAGATCTATCAATAGTCTGTTTTACTAGTGGCACTACAGGTAAACTTTACCAGTTTTGCAAGTTTTCCTTGGGCCTTAATAATGGTGACATTGTACAGAAAAGCATTTTGATTCCATTAAAATAATATGTAAATAGATATCAGATGTATGTAAATTTAAGTTATGCATATATTTTGAAACGTATTTCATATATACCAGAAAGGATATGAAAATATACTACTATACAAATTGTAGTACACTGGCAGATGAGAAACGGATAGACTGCTGCTTTGTCAGTTATTTAAATTTATGCATTGCATTTTGAAAAATAATAGAAACATGTATGCAGAGGATATCATTAGTTTTAGTTTAACATTGCTTATTAAGTTTACTATTAAAAAAAATAAAAGTCAGCCTAGCTGAACCAATACAGCTAATGAGCCAAAGTCTCTTATCACTTGAAATGTTCACTGATGTAAAAAAAATAAAATAACAGCTCCTGTTTTCGGATTCTGATTATTTGAACCATGTAGCCAATCCCTCTTCATTTTCTAGCAGGACATAATGAGAACTACAAACAGATCACTGCCAATATCCATGGGCTTTATCCTGAGTAACTTAGTCAGGATCCAATATTACCCAGCAGCAAAGTAAAAAAAAAAAAAAAGGCGCTAGAAAACTAAAGATAACAGAAACAATGAAATGCTGCCGCCCTGAAAAAAATGTCTACTTGTATCTTTCTCCTTAAGCCTCTCCAACCAGAGGAAGCAGGCATATTGTCCACCACCATAACCTTACTAGCCCCTCTTAGGAATTGACTTTGATAGAAAACAAGATGATTGTAAGATGATTGTGACAGTTCTTTCAAAACTGTGCCAAATGTCCCTTCTGAAAACCTGCCATAACCAAATGGTTGCGTCCAAGTGATCCAAGAAGCTATCTACTAATTTTTATGACATTAATTCTGACAGGGTCGGAATAACTGATTCCAGTAAGATGACAAATGATAAAGTGATACTGTATTCTATAGTGGCAAGACATTACTTAAGAGTTGAGGTTGGACACGGCCACCCCCAAAGAAAAAAAGTTATGAATTGCCATGACTGAAGAAGCTGAGTTTTTCTTGTTTGAGGCAAGGCATAAAATATAACACAAATAATCTTTACATTTCTTCTACTTTCTCAGAAATTCACTTTAATAATAATAATAATAATAATAATAATAATAATAATAATAATAATAAAGAATTTTTATACTCCGCCCATCTGGGCAGCTTCCAACAAAACACTAAAATACAATAACCTATTAAACATTAAAAGCTTTCCTAAACAGGGCTGCCTTCAGATGTCTTCTAAAAGTTTTGTAGATATTTTTACTTTGACATCTGGTGGGATGGCATTCCACAGGGCGGGTGCCACTACCGAGAAGGCCCTCTGCCTGGTTCCCTGTAGCTTGGCTTCTCGCAGTGAGGGAACCACCAGAAGGCCCTCATCGCTGGACCCCAGTGTCTGGGTAGAACGATGGAGGTGGAGACACTCCTTCAGGTATACTGGACCGAGGCCGTTTAGGGCTTTAAAGGTCACCACCAACACTTTGAATTGTGCTCAGAAACGTACTGGGATATTAATCTGTGAGCCTAACTTTTTTTTTTTAAAAAAAAACCCCTTCTTGATTGAGTCTTTTTAGCTACTGCCAAAGATGCTGAAACAGTCACTAGTGGCAATGAAGATCAATTATTTTATTAGTTATTAACTGTAGGACAAAATCTCTTTTAACAAGAACTCTGTGTGTTTTGCATATTAAGTTTTTGGAATTTAAAATGCTCCTAGTGTGTGTTAGGCTAAGGGTGTGTAGACTCTGGCGCCATTTCCTGACCCAATTGAATGGCCACTGAGCAATGGAATTTTTCCCTAGGCATTTGGATTGTGTGCTGGTTTTGATCTGGATCTGATGGAAGGGCTCCAGGTGTTTGGGTGCTGCTGTTCGCATCCACATTTACGTTTAACAATGTCAGTGTGATGTTTTCCGCAGCATGCTTTTGCTCTTGTATGAGTTGTGCAATACACCGGTCTAGTTCAGACGTAATGCTACACCATAGCAATTAAGCACAGCTTTCCAGATTGTCCAAACACAGACATTCTGTGGTTAATCTTAAATGTAGTTAGCAAAAGTAAGCCAGCTTCAGGGCATAGTTTAGCTTCCTGGTCTGAGGGCAAATCATGCAACCACCTTGCTGAAGCTAAGCAAGTCCAGCTCTGGTCAGTGCCTGGCTGGGTGAACCACATGTACAGAACCACATGTACACTGGCTTGGATTCCATGATGAAAGAAAGGTAGGCTGTAAATGTAGAAAAATAAACAAACATAATGAATAGTTTATGAAGCTGGTTTGTTTTTACCGGCCATGGTTAAGACAGAGCACAGTTTTGGGGTTCAGTATTAAATGCTAAACAACAACAACAACAACAACAACAACAACAACAACAACAATTTATTTATACCCCGCTCATCTGGCTGAGTTTCCCCAGCCACTCTGGGCGGCTTCCAATCAAGTGTTAAAAACAATACAGCATTAAATACTAAAAACTTCCCTAAACAGGGCTGCCTTCAGATGTATTTTAAAAAGAAGATAGCTGCTTATTTCCTTCACATTTGAAGGGAGGGCGTTCCACAGGGTGGGCGCCACTACCGAGAAGGCCCTCTGTCTGCTTCCCTGTAACCTCACTTCTCGCAATGAGGGAACCGCCAGAAGGCCCTCGGCGCTGGATCTCAGTGTCCGGGCTGAACGATGGGGGTGGAGACGCTCCTTCAGGTATACAGGACCGAGGCCGTTTAGGGCTTTAAAGGTCAGCACCAACACTTTGAATTGTGCTCGGAAATGTACTGGGAGCCAATGCAGATCTCTCAGGACCAGTGTTATGTGGTCCCGACGGCCACTCCCAGTCACCAGTCTAGCTGCCGCATTCTGGATTAATTGCAGTTTCCGGGTCAATCTAAAGTGGAAGTGGAATCTGCTGATCTAGTTGCGGCTGTGTGAGAAGAGAGAGAATGAATGAGTGAACAAGCCTGGGGCAGCGGGAGGGCTAGGTTCCTTCTCCTAACAGGAAACCATTTTTGCCTTCAACATGACTGCTTTTCCTGCTTCCTGCCATGTTGAGGTGGCAGCACGAGAAATTGCAGCCTAAATATGCTTGGGACCCTCCAGGACAGCTATTGTTTATGACAATAGTGTTCACAGAAGTCTAATTTCATCTGCATGATAGGCATAACGGAAGGGAATCCTGATTTAACTACAGCTGTGCTGGGATTTCAAATGTATGCACAGAGCTCAGTTTGGGTCACTGAGGTGGTTCTGCTTTATCAGCGGTGGAGAATCTGTGGTGCTTCAGGTTTTGCTGGACTCCTCCCATCATCCCTGACCAACGGTCCTGCTGGCTGGGGCTGATGTAAGGCGAGAGTCCAGAAACATCTGGCATGCTGCAGGTTCCTCATCTCCGTATTATGCTTTGGTCCAGAAAAAGAAACGGGATTTCCCTTTAATTCAACTTTGGAAACTCTTAAGTGTTCCTTTGATGTATTTTTCTTCTTCCATTCTCCAGGTAACCCTAAAGGTGCTATGCTGACTCATGGGAATGTGGTTGCTGATTTTTCAGGTTTTTTGAAAGTGACAGAGGTGAATATTCTATCTGATTTATTTATGTTGCAAAAAAAAAATCAGCAGAATGTATAACATGCAGTGAATCGGTTACTTTGATGTGGAAACAGCTACCGGATGTGAAACTGCCTTTTTGAGAGGTCCTCCTTGCCTTGGTGCATCTGGTGATACTCTTTCAAACAGAGCTGGGTTGAGTGTTTTTTTTGCAGGATGCTGAAATCTCCAGATCCATCAAAATAATTCAGGTATCAGTTAAGATACTAGCCTACAATTGTCAGTGAGTCTTTTTCTACATAGAAAAGGTTTCAGAATTTTGTTTAAGTCTTTATCCTCTTTTGTATGAGGATAACATCCCAACTTGACGATAAAGTTAGAAATATTTTGGAAAGAGGGAAGCAAATCAGGGCTGGAGCAGTGTGTCCTCAGCTTCAAAATGAGATAGCAGTCCGTGTTACCTAAAATGAGTCACAGAACTCTGAACGCTTCTTCTCTTTGTGCTCTGGAATAATTGCCAATAGGAATGTCATTTTCCATCATTCTCTGTCTGTCTCTCTCTCTGTACTCCAGATTGGAGTATATACCATAAATGTATTTCCTACAGTAAAGCTTCATCTGCATTGCTGAAAAACCTCAGTCTCGTGCAGTGCCTTGTTAGGTGCACTGATAGTCCTTCCCATTGTATTTACCAACTCTTCTAACTGGTTGACTTTTGCTTTCTTAAAGCATGGGTCCTACAATTAATGCAGTAGCAGGAAGCATGGTGGGGCAGTGCCACTCATCTGACCTCCCTCCAACTGAATCACTACTGCATGCCATGATGTTGCGGGACAGTGGCAAGGCAGTACAGTGCAAATGTACCAGCAGGAGCACTATATTAGTTCTGCAGGCACATTGGCACTGTGCTGACCTTAGTGGCATCTTGCTCCTTCCCCTCTCCATCCTGGTATGCAGCAGCGACTCAGTCAGAGGAACTTCAGCTGAGTGGCAGAGGCCTACCACGCTGTCAGCTTCTGTATTTATGTAAGTCATAATTCATAGGGGCTTACATGGATATAATCCCCTGTAAGACTGTGAGGAGTTATCAGCGTAATATGAGAAGGAAATGTAATTGTAAAATGTAACCACAGGTGATTCCTTCTGTGCATTGCTCTTCTTAGTTTGAATCTGAAATAATGTAATGTATTTGGGGGTTAAATGAGAACCTAGAATCAATGATGGGTTGTAAAAATAGGATCAAATTATGCAACATCAAAGCATTGTTAAATCAAAGGATTTGTCCAGCCTTAGCAAGAATGTGTTGGACTGTTCATGAAAGTTTAGTACAATTGAGGAACATGTTCTCTCTGTTCCTGGATGAATCCTGTTTGTAGAATCACTATAAACAGGATTAAAAACTCCACATTTTAGATGTGTGATTTATGATCACTGTCGTTTCAGTTAGTTTGCCATGATTTCCATAGCCTAAATAAATAAATAAATAAATAAATAGTAGCTTAAAGGTTGGTAGCTTAATCCTTTTTGCCATTCATGAGCATGTTTAGTGTTATGGGCTGGGCTTACAATTCCGTAGCAGTTTAATTCCACGTTAATTACCCTTCAAGTGCCCTTATGGATAACGTGGATCAAACTCACTTTCCTTTAAAAAAAAAATGAACAAAAGAGAGGAAGATAAAAAGATGGCCTCTTCCAGTGAGAAAACTTTGTGATCATGGTAGCAAAAATCTGCTGGGTATTAACTAATGTTACATTATCATTTAAAGTTGATATCCAAGTGCCGATTTAAACCATAGCAGGAGTCTAATACTTTAAGTCTGCAAGATTAGCTCATAAGGTTGCCTTCTTTTTCTCTCCCTAGTAGGATTTCTGTGCCAAGCTGCCTGGTAGGAAAAATCTAATCTATTAAATTTTGGTTATCAAATTGCCTTTGTATCCCCGCAAAGTGTCACTTGCTACATTTCTATTGAAGAACATAGGAAGCTGTCTTATAAACTGAGTCCGACCATTGGTCTATCTGGCTCAGTAGCTAACACTGACTGGCAGCAGCTCTCCAGAATTTCAAACAGGAACCTTTTCCAGCCCTACCTGGAAATACAAGGGATTGGACCTGGAACTTTTTGCAAGCAAAGCACATAGGTTCCAGCACTGAGCCACAGTCCTGCTTATCGGGTAGCTTATTAGTGGCAAAAGAATCCTGCCAGGTAGGGGTGAGGATCCTGTCAACCTTATGATCCAATCTTCTGGTTTTGAGCTGTACTAATGCTCAAATGGGCATTTGGAAATAAAGTTTAAATCATTTGGCATACAAGGTGTACAAAAAAGATCTGCTGTAGCCGAGTGGTGCAGGACACACTTTGCATGCAAAAGATCTTCGGTTCAATTCACAGCATCTGCCCGCAGGGCTGTGGAGGACTCCTGCCTGACAGTCTGGAAATCTGCATCCAGTCAGTGCAGAGCGATAGACTGTGGCTTCCCATGCTCCCAAGTCAGGTGAATGTTGGCACTCAGCTTTGTTGTTTAGCAACCGGACACCTTTGCAGGAAACCTCTTAGGAGAAAAGAGCTATGCCTTACCTTGGAATATCACAGGGCAACAGAAGTGTCAAGGACAGAGGACAAGAAGCCCAAGCGCATTGGTCGAAGGGCATGCTCACCACCCAGCTCTCCACACATGCTCTGCGCAGTGGAGAGCGCTCTCTGCATACGTCCCTGTGTTCTTCACCACTCCTGCTAACATAGTTCCATTGGTGTTGTGGCCTAACGCATTACTTCAAACACTGTTCTCTTTTTTCTCGCTTAATAATCTTTACCCCTTTTGCTCCTCTTGGTGCCATTTTTCTTTTTTATTGTTTTATGACTTTCTTGTTGTGTCTTCCTGTCAGTGTTTCTTTCCTTTCTGTCTCCCATGCCCTTCATCTGCAGAAAGTGATCTTTCCGAGACAGGACGATGTGCTCATCTCCTTCCTGCCTTTGGCTCACATGTTTGAAAGAGTGATACAGGTAAGAAACCTGTCTAGACTGACCCGGGCCTTGCGGGGCTCCTTGTTTTTGTTTTTTTTCCAGAGTCAGTGGTCTCCTACATTTGAGGATGCACACATTTCCTATTTGCCTTTAGCACACATGTTTGAGAGAATGGTACAGGTAAGGTCTTAGTGTCAGTGGAAGTCCACTAATTCCCCTTGATCAATGAGTCTGCTAATGGTCACATTTGTATGCCACACTAAACTGTAGTTTAGCATGATGCGCATAAGCTGCACAGAGCTGCAGTGTCAGGCTTACACACTCCTCCTCCTCCGCATGTCTGAGAAAAGGAGTGATTTCAACATGGTCAGTTTCCACAAGCCCTGTTCAAAGCACAGTTTCTGAAGCTGTATTGTTTAAACTAACCATAGTTAACATTAAGAACAGCTCTAGGCTTAGGCAACATGGGAAACAGCGCTTAACCAAAAGTGAAGGCTTTTGAACTCCTCCTCATGGCTGCATGGAAGTAAGAGAGGGGAGGGGAGGGAAGAGCCTGAAGCAAGCATAGGCAAACTCAGCCCTCCAGATGTTTTGGGACTACAACTCCCATCATCCCTAGCTAAAAGGACCAATGATCAGGCATGATGGGAGTTGTAGTCCCAAAACATCTGGAGGGCTGAGTTTGCCTATGCCTGGCCTGAGGCTTAATGCTGCCTGTGCACATCCATGGTTTAGCCATGGTTTGGGTTTTACCGTGGATTCAGTGGCTGCAATCTGGTTTGCAACTACAGCCTGTCTACTGTAAAAGTAAAAACACTTACACTCCAGAAATGCCATGGGCTATTTGACAGGGGGAATTTTCAAGCCCCAGTTCTTTGGCACCACCCCAGACAATATCTCCCAACTTCCAGCTTCTGCAGAACCTGTCTGCTGCAGCATAACGGGATACTGACTGCTCCGAAACTAGTGTTGAAATTTCTAGTGGACTTAAACACGACTGAATAAGCATTCTTTTATTCCACTGACTTAAAGCTGGGTCTGAAGAAAACTGTCCCCAACAGAGCCTGAATCACAGCACCAAGTGTAGTTTTCCTTTAGCAAGGAAACAAATATCAACAAATAAAGGTCTCTTTTGAAGAAACTTTTATATGAATTTGAGATTAATCCAGTTACCATGCAAAAGAACGGAAAGGCCCAAAGGTTAAATAATAACAACATATTATTTTCTGAGAGAGGCTAGAAATTGGACAGCTCTTGATAACAGATTTGGGGGTGGGGAGGAGAAAAATGCCTCCCTATCCCGTTCTGCTGAGATATTCCTTCTGTCAATGGACAGGCAGCATTGAGTACTCCCCTACAGAAATTAACAACCGGAGAGGCAGTTTTCATAAGCACCATAATGACAGTGGCTGCTGCCAGTTCATAAATCATCTGGTTCACATATTACATTGTCTATGCTAACATATACTGGGAAAAGTACAAGACCCTTTGCATGGAGGTGTCCTGGCTCCCACCCAACACACAGAAACCCTAATGTGTGAGTAAGACGAGATGTTTATTCACGCAAGTAATGGTACAAGGTCAGCAGAAGACAAAGAGTTCAGGAATCAGGGAATACTTTCAGAACTGGATGGAAGCAACAAAGATGTCCTGACAGGTTTCATGCCCCACCCACTAACCTTTTAAAGGCATGGCATGCTCACTCACAAGATTCACTCACTTTGTAGGAATGTCAGAATTGCAACCATGTGCAGGGTGGGTGGGTCTGCTCCCTTCTGCGAAAGTGGCAGCTGCTTCTAGGCAACATTACTGCACCCTAGGCTCCAGATTCCCTGTCTAGCAACGCCTGATCTCACCATTCAGGTCTCCTTTCAGTTTCCTCCTCCGATGTTGGGGCTTGCCAATCCAAACCTGATCCCAATCACACAGCAGAGATCTTAACATTATGACCAAATGACCCATACTAAATGACCCAGATCAAGGAGAGCTATTCATAAACACGCAAATAATGCTTAAGAAAGCATTGTTTAAATGAGCAGGAAGAATAGTCACTATGTATGTGATTAAACTAAAATTTATTTTTTTCTGCTTTTCCCATCACAGTCTGTAGTGTATTGCCATGGCGGGCGAATTGGGTTCTTCCAAGGGGACATCCGCCTACTGTCTGATGATATGAAAGCACTGCGTCCCACCATATTTCCTGTTGTGCCAAGACTGCTGAACAGGATGTATGACAAGGTAAGCCTAACGTATGTTTTAGCGATTAAAATAATCAGTGATGGTCTACAGTTCTGTTACCCAATTAAGTTAAGTGGACCTACTGAATACTACTTTTTTGCATCTTGAATTCTTTGGCTGCTTTGTTTTCCGCTTTGCTGTAAATCAGCAGAAACAAACTTACACAGAGTTATCACATTTGAAAAGTGAAACAAACTCCCAAGTTATACCTAGCTTTGTGCATTACTGTTTATTACATGTAGTCAGTATAACTTGCACATCCTCAGTATGAGTTTCCCTTCTGTCTGATGTTGTAGCTTAGCAGATAGGATACTGAACAGAAGAAACTTGTGCCTCTAGTTCCACCACCTATGTTTTTCTATGCCTGAAGATTATTATTGCTAGCAGGATGCCCAGAAGGTGAGCTTTGACTTGTGAAGGCATGGTCTGTTAATCAAAGCTGTTTCGCTTACTAAATTAATGTATTGGTACACACAACGGAAAGGAGTTTTAAAGTGATTTCAAGAAAAGCACAAAATTACATTATAAAAATATTCATACAAACGATATAGCACCCAGTCTGCTTTATCAGAGAAGCTCCCTTTCCACCGACTTGCAAAAAGCAAGTGTTAAGGTGTCATGTGCAATATTATTAGGGCTGTTTGTGAGCGGGGAATTAGCATCCCAGTCAGACTTAAAAACCTTTCTCCTGAGCAGCCTCAAGTTTCTACATGCAAGCCTCCTCACTACTGGGCCATGGGAAGTTTCTGACAGGGAGCCACTGTAGACTCTTTCCAGCACTCTGTGCCTTGTTTGTAAGCAGGGAATGTGCACTAGAGCAAGGTGATGTTATCAATACGTTCTCAGCTGTCACCATGGACTGATTGGTGCTTTACATGCATGGGGTGCTGCTAAGCTGTGAAAGGTACACAACAGGAAATTTTCCAGAGATGATTTCCAGGAGTGTCTGTTAAGAGTTGACCTACTTTCTATTTTCTAATAATGTTATGACTGCACTATGCTTGATTTACCTGTCATATCCGGAAACTATGAATGTGATACACATTTATTATTGGTACCCAGTTCTCATATAGGTTTTCTGTATCCACCCCCCTAGAAACAAAACAGACTTCTAGATACAATTTATATATTTTTTGTTTGGAAATTGATTCAACGTTCTTTCTTTTTCTTTAATCTGATGTGGAAGGCAAGCATGTGTACATCATACTGCAACATTTGCCAGTAAAATACTTTGGGGTGGTGATGGTGGGGCTGACTTCTGGTGAAATCTCGTCTATCTGGATAGTCAGTAGAGAAGGTTGTGTGTGTGTGTGTGTGTGTGTGTGTGTGTAGAAACCAGCCAATGATAACATTTATATTTATTGCTTTGCCCACTTCCACCTGTGGCCCCACCCAATCCTGGAATGTGGCCCTCAGCAAGGACTGTGTCCCGTGGGCTGCTGAAGCCTGTACATTTCTTTGCTTTTTCACATCTTTGCTGTGTACCAGCATTGTATACCTGAGAGTGGATTTGCAAGCAGGAAAAGGAGATTGTGAATCAACACACCTGAAGTTGTAACAGCAACGTGAAAGAAGTCTGACTTCCACTCCCTAACATTTTTGCATGTGGGGCTGTTTATAAAATGATTTCTGATGAATCTTAGGTTGGTTTGACATGGAGATTTGCCATAATTGCCACTTCATAAAACATTAATAAAAATAACAGCCAGCCACAATTAGCTCATTAACAGACTGGGAACTGCTCTGCAGCAGCCAGATGTTTCTATTCTGTTGTTACAATATCCCCAATAATTCTATATAGCTGTGCCAAGCTAATTACACAATGGAAGCCCTTGGGATACCTTAATCTCTATACATACTTTTCAGTGATTTTGTTTTCCCTTAGAAGAGAACAGAAAGCATAATTCAAAGTGAATTGCAGCAGAAGAGCTTTATTGTTAACTTTTAGCAGTGGTATAGTTATGATTAATTCAAACAATTAATTATACTGCTGGCATCTGTGGGGCCCTGTCTGCTTATGCCAGTGATAAATTTGGTGCCGCTTCCCTTTTAAGCTGTGCAATCTTTTCTCTCTCCCCACGCCCTGCCATTCTGCATTCTCTTAGATCTTCAGTCAAGCAGACACCCCACTGAAACGCTGGCTTCTGGAATTTGCTGCCAAGCGTAAAAAGGCAGAAGTTCAAAGTGGAATAATCAGAAATGACAGCCTGTGGGATAGACTATTCTTTAATAAAATACAGGTAAGGATCTGGAAAAAAATGGGCACTTGTGCAAGGAACCCTTTACGAAAATGAAATTGTACATGAAACTAGAAAAATTACCGGGGGGGGGGGCAACCTTTCCCAGAGAGCCTTCTTGCCCTGTAATGGATTGGGCTTTGGCCCCAGCAGCATTTTTTATGGGTGAGGCCTTTGAGTGGAATTGTTATTCAAATGAATGGAGACAAACCTTGGGCTGAGTGGGTCCCAGTCACTGAATGGGTGTTTGCCCCCTAGCAACAGTTTTACTGTCCTTCAAAGGAGCTGGAAGTCTCTTTCAGTCTGGATTTTAATCTAAACTGGAGAATCTGGCTGCTCCCTAACTTAATTTTCAGGCATTAGCCATGGCACCGCCCTGTCTTGCAACAGACAGAAGCAACTTGTTTAAGAGTCAACTAATCTTTCACTCTCTATCGGCTGTTTAGTTTTATGCAAGTTCACAAGTACCTAAACTGTGAAAATCACAGGAAATGTTGCTATCAAAGTGACTAATTCAGGATTGCTGGAGTAAACAAAGAGACCCCAAATAGGCGCCATTCTTCTTATAGAATCCCGATCCACTTATTGTGAAAATTCGCATACCAAAAGTGAAACTTATTGTAGCTTTAAGGAGATTGTTCATCAGTGCAAATATTTCTGCTTACCTGATAGAACAATCTCATTCCTGCTCGCCTGTGTGCTGTTCTGGGGTTACTTTCAACCCCCCAGAGCACATTTGGGAGCACGGCATGAAGCAAGAAATGAAGCCATTACTAGAAACACAAAAGGAAAGCTTGGACCAGTAAGAAGCAAGATCATATTCAGAGTCTATCAGAAGGTCTCAAATACATTAGTTAAGAGTTTTACTCAACAGTACTTGCTCCAACCAATTGTGTGCTCCTCCAAAAAAAATTGTAATGATAAAAAATTATAAGCAAGAAACAAAAATACAAGGTTGTAGCTAGCTGTGGCTTTGCAGTAATAGAAAATGCTTATGATTGTGTACGGTGGGGCATCAAATTTTCACCCATTGTTCCTACCTCCTGCACCTCTGTATCTTTTCCCATGCTATTTGGAACGGCTCTGTAGGGACTGCAGTAGGTAAGGAATCCATGAAAATTGGATGTCATGGTTTGCATGAGGGTACACTTTCTGCTAGGGACACGGGTGGTGCTGTGGGTAAAACCTCAGTGCCTAGGACTTGCTGATTGTATGGTCGGCGGTTCGAATCCCCGTGGTGGGGTGTGCTCCCATCGTTCGGTCCCAGCTCCTGCCCACCTAGCAGTTCGAAAGCACTCCTAAGTGCAAGTAGATAAATAGGGACCGCTTTATAGTAGGAAGGTAAATGGCGTTTCCGTGTGCTGCGCTGGTGCTGGCTCGCCAGAGCAGCTTCGTCACGCTGGCCACGTGACCCGGAAGTGTCTTCGGACAGCGCTGGCTCCCGGCCTCTTAAGTGAGATGAGCGCACAACCCTAGAGTCGGGCACGACTGGCCCGTACTGGCAGGGGTACCTTTACCTTTACACTTTCTGCTAGTGCAAAACCATTACTGGATACAGACAATCCAGTTTTATTTGACATGAAAATAGAATACTCTACAGCCCATATTATGCATTCAGAACTACACTCCCTCCCCTCCCCATTTCTCCCAGAACATCATTCACCTAGGCTGAGGTGTGTGTGTGTGTTATGTGTGGCAAGGTCAGGAATGTTTGCGTGGCGAGGCCCTGGGCCCCGCAGTTACATTAGATAATAAACACACAGACACAAATGTTTAGGTTAATGGGATAAAACAGGCCACAACTTTATTGGTTACAGATGTGAGTGGCTTGGCTCAGGCATTGAATGAAACCGGACTATATCCTGACTCCTGCACATCTGCCAGGAGTCTCATAAGGGTAAACCACTGGTAGGGGGAGCCCTATGATATACACTGAATAAGAGCTCCCCCAGGGTCCCCGATGGGGTCGTGGCATGGCTTTGGACAGGATCCACACGTCCGGGTCCCTTTAACAGGATACCCTTAACGTGGAGGGGCAGGCGGAGGCAACAACCTCCCCTCCCATAAACAAGGCTTACCCAATGCCTAACCGCCACTCAAGCCCTAAAGGCTCGCCGCCAACTTAAATGGCTAGTGGCCATGCCCCCGGCCAACCTGATTGGCCAGCCGGGGGCGTGATGCGGCTGGGAGTCCCTATGACTTGGGCGGCATCCCTCCACCCACAGCTGGGTTACTGGGAGGTCCTGGATGCACTCCTGCAACACTGTTACCCCCACCCCCGGAAGGGGAGCAGACTTCCAGCATGCAGTGTGATCTTCATAAATGTGGGAGAGGAAAGAGGTCTGGAAATATAGGCATAAACTATTCGACTAGATCTAACGGGTAGGCTGATCTTTGTTGTCCCTGAAAGCCCAAAGTATACTATGCAAATATGTACAATAACTTCTTTATGCTATATGCTGTTTTTTCAAAGTTCTCTTTGCCCAACAGGCCAGCCTGGGCGGCTGTGTTAGGATGATTGTAACAGGAGCTGCTCCTGCTTCTCCCACTGTTCTGGGCTTCCTTCGAGCAGCCCTGGGATGTCAGGTATGTTGTACCTGTACATTTATCCAGTTGCACTTTTTATTTCCTAGCTAGAAGTTCCGCTACCATTAGGGGAAAGCTAGATTGTTAAAAATGAGCTGTGGTATTAACTAATAACACTGTGGGAACTAAACACATCCATAATGGAAATAGGGAGAGTTAAGTATTAGGACCATATAAAGAGCCATGTTTACATACAGCAAGTCCCTTGCAAAAGTAATATGCTAATGGTAAAGATCTGATCAGAACTTGTGTCTAGATTTTAATTTACAGTTCAGATCAGGTGGGGGAGGTACTATAGACAGATTGGGGCCAGATTTGTCTGCCTTCCAGTTCTGTCTAAGGGGAATCCCCCTCCTTGGATGCCCCTGTGTTTCCTAGATACCATTGAAGATCTCCCTTTTTAAGAAACAAGATGGATGCACCCACCCTTCTTAAATGGGTGTTCAAGGTGGCCGGGATGCTGAGTAAGACAAACCCAGCTTGCAGTGTCTTTCCTTTTTCTTTAGCAGCAACCACCGACAGGCTTTTGCAGGTGTGGGCAGAGGCCTGTAGCACTAAACTTGACCAATAATTGGCTCATGCCATTCTCAGCCAGGTACTAGTGGCTTTCCTAGCTTGCAGTACAAGTTCCAAGGTGCATCCTCTTCAGCTGCTCTCAGAGTTCCTACAAAGGAGAGATTTCTCCTCCATCTTTACTGTCTTTCTCCATCTCTAAATTCAGCAATCAGAAGCTATTATTGTTCACAATTGTAATTTAGATTGTGTTCTTCCTGAGTCCCAACACTGGAGAGAAAAGTATTTATTACTCATTTATTTATTTTTGGCCTTCAAATAAAATGGTGAAATTAGCATCATCTTGTTTAAATGATGCAGGCCTCTGAATACCTGTTCTGCCTCTGAATACCAGTTGCTGAGGATCGCAAGTGGAAGAATTCGGCTGTCCACTTGTTCTGCTCGAAGGCTTCCAATAGGCATCTGATTTGACTAGATGGACCTTTGGTCTGACCCAGTAAAGTTGTTCTTATTTTCTTACATACTTTTGACAGGTCTATGAAGGCTATGGTCAGACAGAATGCACAGCTGGCTGTACCTTCACTACTCCAGGGGACTGGACATCAGGTAATAAACCAGGCAGGGTACTGAATCATCAATTAATCAATTGCCTTTTTATGCATTATGAAATAATTCACAGATAAATAATAAAAACAGCTATGAATAATTGTAAAAACAATACATAAACCAAATAAAGTTAGCTGTGAAAACAATACAAAATGAACATCAAAGACAGGGACCTTTTCATCCAGCTGGAAAAGCTTGTTGAAACAAATATGTCTATCATTTCCCCCCAGAAACTACAGATAGTGGGCACCTTTCATATCCCAACAGAGATAAATGTTCCACAAAACAGGAGCAGCTGCACTGAAAACTCTGCTTTGAAATACTGTGGCTTCTGGTATTTCAGAGATTGTAAGGATAAACTCCTGTAGAATGCAGTGACCTACTAGGTATATGAGGAATAAGGAAGCCCCTTAATAAATTCTGTTTTAGAATGCATGTTTAATTAGCTTATTTAAGCTTGAAAACAATTAGGTCAGAATCCTAAAATGCCATGTATGTGCGTGCAGGAGAATGACGTGTAATCGTGATATACTTTGCAGCTTTGGGCTCAGCATTTTTCACTGCCAAAAAGGCAAGCAGCTTTAAAAACCAATCAGTGGTTTGTCCCTTTTCTCACTGAAACAACAGCTGTGCTCAGCCTAAACAAATGCTACTTACCAGTATGCGTATATCATTTCTTTAGATCCCAGCTTCTGTGATTTACGATAATCTGTGGCCCTGTTTGGATTTTGTTTCCTCCTTTGGATTGTCCTTAGAAAGAGATGAGCTCTGGGTTATATGTGCTCTTTCCCCTCACTTCTAATTACAATTATTATTTTTCACTAGACTAGCAATAAAACTGCATCTTCAGCAATGTTCAGATACTTTTATGATAATAATCTGCTGTAGTCGTTTTACTTTTGTTTGTCTTTATTTTTTTTTAAAAAAAGACAAATGTCTCCTTGGCAAGAAGCCAGTGACTCGATTGCAGAGCAGTCTCCTTCACCAGAGAGCACTGTGAACTGCACTGTCACTTTCATAAATCTATGTCGAGGGATTAGATCCTGCACTGGGCAGGTTGTTGGCCTAGATGACCTTTATGGTATACCTTGCAACTTAAAAACTATCATCTCTCTGTGATTTGCAGGTCATGTTGGAGCACCTTTGCCCTGTAATTTAATCAAGCTGGTGGATGTTGAAGAACTAAATTACTTTTCTTCTAAAGGAGAAGGAGAGGTAACATGCACTCTTCCTGAACTCTTTGCTGTCTCACTTGTAGTTTAAAAAAGCCAATGAACCATTTTCCAGAGGCAAGATCTGTCACTCCTTTACAGGAGATAGGAGGGTGAAAAGATATATATATTTCTTGAGGACATGACCAACAAGCTCAGGTGCAGAAGGAGTTTGCTCTGGTGCTCAGGAAGGCAAGCGAGCAAGTCGGGCATTGGCTCTCATTCTTTCATTTCAGTACTGATGATCCAAACTTCATGCAGGGTAATGGCAAGAATTCCTGGAACTGACAGGCGCTGGGAAGGGAGAAGGTTCATGCCATAACTCCTTAGAAGCCTAGTTTAGGATGAACAGCTAAAGGAAAACAGGCACAATGAAATATACACAGCATCCTTGGAGTAAGATGGTGGCAGTGGACTTAGACATTCATCTTGTCCTGCTGGCCAGGATTAGTATTGTGGTGAGGCTGCTTTCTGATTACTGTGAATAGGACTATTATTGTGGATTTGCCTTGAAGGAATGCAGGAGCACAGTTTGGTTTCGAACAAAAAACGATGAACCATCATTAAAAGATGGTTTCTTGGTTTTCTCTGGAATAATTTGAAGGGGCGGGGACAAAGAAGAGTGGCACCTGAAAGTCCAACAAATAAGTTATAGCATAAACTTTCATAGTCTTAGGGCGTAAGTTATTGTGGACTATGAAAGCTTATGCCACGAGGCATTTCTTAAGTCTTCTACAAGACTCTTTCTGCTGCAACAGTCTGATATGGCAACACACATTTCACACCCAGCTGAAGATGGTGTAAGCAAAATATGTGCGTTTGAGAAAGAAACAGAAGAGCAACTGGAGTTTTGGAGACAGAGAAAGCTTGGAGCTGTAAGCTAACAGCAGCTGAGGAGGAAGAAAGGTGTCTTTCCCTGGCAGTCTGGTGTGGGAACAATGGACTGGCTTTGTTGAATGTTAAGCTGTCTGCCTCCACCTATGCTTGACTTGCATATATTTATTTAATACATAATTTTGTTTTGCAAACTGCAGTACAATAAACAACAACAAAGCAAAAAGTTGCAGATTTCTCATGCACCATTGTTACAGGATATAATGGGGGGGGATAAGAATTAAAAAATAATAATTAAAACAACTATCTGATATAGCCTCTCCAAAATACAGCCCAGGTACATTTGTAAATAAACCCAAATATTACAAAACAAATGATGCTTCTATTCTGCCTGTTGTGCATCTAACAGTATGTTGTGTTGGCTTAGGCTGGTCTTTGCTCAGATGGAACAGAAAACCTTCACTCAGGAAGCATTACACATGTTCCAATCTACTCATTGTTGGCACAGAGTCCTCATAGGCAAACAGCTGTGCTTCTAGAACTCACAGGTCCAGCTTCCTGAAAGTCTCCCACCTTGTATCAGTGGTGCCAACTGTATATTTGTGTGGTTGGCCCTCCCCTCCCCAGAAAAGGGTTATGCCAGTATTCAGGGGCATGTGATTATAAAATAAGAGTTCCTTGTGTGGCTCAGTCTAACTCATAGGCTGAGGTTCTTGAAGACTTTTTGCCTATATATTCATCATTTGTGTGAAGTTATAACAATTGGCCTAAGTCTCTCTTTTTTTAAAAAAAGATGTCTACCTTGCAGTGTACCAGCAGATCTATCTCTTGCAGATTTGTGTGAAAGGTCCAAACGTTTTCAAGGGCTACCTGAAAGATAGAGAGAAAACCACGGAAGCTTTGGACAAGGATGGGTGGCTTCATACTGGGGATGTCGGGAAGTGGTTGCACGTATGTACTGAAATGCTAACTTTGCACACTAAGATTGCAGGTTTACAAGCCCTTCTGACCAAAGGAAGAAGTGAATTAGACATTGATGTGTACGTCAGATCATGAGTATAGTGGTGGATAAAAATTACTACTGTGTGATATGAGTATATGCCAGACCTACATCAGGGTTCAGCTCCAACATTGGTTCCCTTCAGATTCCAACCCTCCCCTGGCCTTATTTTATGGGCTACCTCATAGCAATTGTCACATCTTACTGGTGGATAAGGCATTGGGTTGGATCCTCAGTCTATGTGGGTGGGGGTGGTCCATGGTCACAGGGTATCCCCTTAATGGGAGCCTGGAGGAGGTACCTCTTGTTCTGATGCCTAGCTTGGGTGCTAATGGGCTATAGCACCCCAAATGGTGATTTTGGGGTTTGCCTGGATGTGATACATACTGTGATATGTATCTGTCCCTGTGGGGTGACCCATAACATTGATCAACCCTGCCAATCATCTACCAGCAGTTGGGCTGGTTGAGTTCAGGATACCCACCCAATGCCTACCCCAAAACCTGCTGACACCTATAGTTGTAGCCTGTTTAAATCCCAACATTGCTGTTCTTTGTGTTGTTGTGATTATACCTAACCTCCTCCCCACCCGTGGCTTTATTATGCCTGGGCCGGCCACTTTCTGTTAGGTTTCATAGATATTTGACCTTAGCTTCTTTGGCCAGTCTGAGAAATTTGAAATCTGTTTGAATTCTGCTGCTCAGAAGGGACCTAGTAGACTGGAACTGAGTTGCTGGCAAGGCGATCTCACTTTTCCCTAGCTCTACGTGATTACTTGCTGCTGCATAAGCGTGTCCACACTTGCAGGCTTCCCTTCGGCATCTGATTGGCCCCTATGGGAGATAGGATGCTGGACTAAATTGGCCTTAGGACTGAACCAGCAGACAGACTTTTCTTACAGTCTTATGTTATTTTTTACTCACAGAATGGTACACTTAAAATAATTGATCGAAAAAAGCATATATTTAAACTGGCTCAGGGAGAATACATTGCACCAGAGAAAATTGAGAATATCTACATTCGCAGTGAGCCTGTCGCCCAGATATATGTGCACGGAGATAGTTTACAGGTAACGCTATCCATTTTCTAAACATTCCTTGAAATTTGGTCATGCCTTTTATACCATTTTGTATTGTTTCCTGGGTTGGGGGGGGCGTTGCATTTAGGAACAGGCAAGGTGTCATATTTATTCCATTTAATAATGTTCAAAATGGATACAAGATGTTGGTGTCTGTTACCTGCTGAGCAGGTAAGGTCAGCAGCTAGATACATAGTTTAATGAGAGGAGCACAGCATTTGCTCACTGATGTCCCAGGCACGAGGCATTCTGGGACATGTAGCAAACTTTCTGGCGCAGTGGTCATTGATTGACCTGCATACTCTATAAAGTCTGTATTGATCAATAGGGAAACAACTGCATAAGCAGAGTCAAGCAACACACCCACATGCAGATTTTGTAACATTTGGGGCCATCCTCCTGATGGAACTAGAAGAGCTGAAGGACTATGGAGGAGAAGTGAAAGTAACTTTATTGCAGAACTATTTACTGTACAGTGGTACCTCAGGTTAAGTACTTAATTCGTTCTGGAGGTCTGTACTTCACCTGAAACTGTTCTTAACCTGAAGCACCACTTTAGCTAATGGGGCCTCCTGCTGCTGCCGTGCCGCCGGAGCATGATTTCTGTTCTCATCCTGAAGCAAAGTTCTTAACCTGAATCACTATTTCTGGGTCAGCGGAGTCTGTAACCTGAAGTGTATGTAACCTGAGGTACCACTGTATATGGAAGCCATTATCAAAAGTTAAGAGAACAGAGCTCTGCTCTGAACCTCCACTGCTGAGAACACGAACACACACACACACACACAGCTCTGACTCTTGTGATAAGCAGAAGCTGCTGTATCATTGTTTGAGGAATGGGGGGCAAAGGGCAAAGAACTTGACAAGCACTCTTATTTAGGAAGCACAGATAAGAGAGCACAGCAAAATTCAAGGGATCAAGATGGGTTTGCTGTGTCACAAATACAGCCCCCAATTTTATCTGTATCGTTGCAGGCCTTCCTGGTGGGGGTTGTTGCACCTGATGCTGAAATCATGCCAGCCTGGGCCAAGAAAAGAGGCTTTGATGGAACTTTTGCAGAGCTCTGTAAAAATGCGGTAAATTGCTTATGTACATGTTCCTGTGCATTATTAACATGCAATTCAGTGCCAATTTGTGTGTGTGTGTGTGTGAGAGAGAGAGAGAGAGAGAGAGAGAGAGAGTGTGAACAGACAAACATAAATTATAATTCTAATTGGTAGATCAGAATTTGCCAGTGCACTGAAAGAGCCTTATGGCGAATGATGCAATATGATAAGCTGAAAGGCCAACTTCAATGTTACATTAAAAGCAGCCTTCCATATCCTGTTGCCCCCAAGATGTTTTGGACTCCCAACTCCCAGCAGCTCTAGCCAGCATGGCCAATGGTCAGGGATGATGGGAACCGTAATCGAGAATATCAGGAGAGCAGCAAGATGGGAATGGCTGAATTAAAACAATTCAGCTAATGTGTTTGGATCTGACTGTGACTTTTTCTTTAGAAAAAAAGCAGCTACAGGGGGCTCTGAACTGGATCAGATCCACAGCACGGAACGAGGGAGCTTAACCATGCCCAGTTTTCCTGCTAATAATAATGCCCCCAAATGACATATTTACTGCTTTGGATAGTTTTCAGGCCAAAAGGGAAAAGGGGTTTTAATCCTGGTCAGGATTCCCACAGCTTCTTTTCATAAAGAAAGGCACAGCCAAGTCCAAAGCACAGTAGTTAAAACTGCTTTTAACATAATGTGTAATTCTGGCTCTAAGTAGCTAGGTGATTACTGTGTTAAGAGGCTGGGACATCTGTTAGAAAGATTCCATTAGATAAGCAAAGCTCTGTCCTGTAACAGGAGCTAGTATAACATCTTGGTTTTTTTCCACTTTCTTTTATCAGTACTGTTCCATTGCTACAAGATGACATCTATTTTTTTGCACAATGAGATATACTTTTGTTTCATTTTGTTTTTTGGAGGCTTGGAATGTCTGAGCCAGCGCCAAATCATGTGATTTCTCTGCTGTTGCCTAGACTAGATAAAGATTGCAGTAATGTTCCAGAAAGAAGACAGCAAAGCTACTAAAGAGCAGGTTTTATTTCTTCTATGGGTGTTCCAGCACATTTATCTTTGGTGGAAGCCATAAGTGAAGGACCATAGCTCAGTGGTGGACATATGTACTGCCTGCAAAATGGGGTCAAGATTCTCAGCACTGCCTGGATGTTCTAGGGATTGAAAGACCCCATGTCTGAAACCCGGCAGAACTGCTATGAGTCAGTGTAGGCTATCCTGAACTAGATAGACAAATAGCCTAACTCATTATAAAGCAGTTCCTACGCTCCTATGTATCTGAATAATTAATTCCCCACTCCTTTGTGACAAAGCCAGGTGAGCTACTACCACTTGAGTAAGGGGGTGGAAATATGTAGAGCAGCTAGGATTTAGCAGTAGCAAAAGTAATTCCTGGCAACATTCTTGGGATGTTCAAGAAATAAGGCTGTAATCCTATCCCTGCTTACCTGGGAGTAAGTTCCATTGAACTCAGTAGGACTTACTTCTAAGTAGATGCCTACGCTAGAATCCAGGGACTTGGTTATTAGAACACTAAGGAAGTAGACTGTAAGCACTTTCTCTTTAGATTGCCAGCTGATCAGGCCTGGGACCTGGCCTCTGTGCAAAATGCAATTCATATTGACAGCATTAGATAAATAACATTGCAAATGGCATCAGTGTAAGGTGTAGGGAATGTTTTCCGTGGAATGGAATGGAATCTACTATTTTGGAACTGGCGTTATAAGATACAGTTTCAGTCACTGAACTCGTTCGTACTTTAATTTTAAATGCAAAGAGGAAAGTGAGAGCTCAGAGCTCTAAGAACAAATTCCAAGCCAACATGCCAGAATAGGAATTTAAGTCTTTGTCCTGCAAACTGTGTTTGTGCTTGGGAAATTTAAATCAAGGAGGTATTTCAGACTACATGACTGCATGAAGACTACAGGACCAGAATTCCTTAAGGATGGGCAATGTTTTTCAAGCTGAGGGCCACATAACCTTCTGAACAGTCTTGCAAGGGCAACTTGCCAGTAGTGGCCAAAAATGGGTGGAGCAACAAATGTAAATTTTACCTTTTGTACAATAGGCTATTTTGTACAAACACTCAAGCACCCTGCCTCTATCCTCCCCATGTCAGAGTTCAAAGACACGTTCCAGGTGGGCATATTTGGAGTGCGAAGCTTGGCATGTGAAGGGTGTGACCTGAGAAGAGTTCCAAGGGCCAGACAAAGAGGTCGTGGGACAGACAATTCATCCCTCTGCCTGATATTTCCCATCCTTGCCCTACACAGTATAATCACATTTCACCCTCTGCTTCTTTGAAAAGTTAATTGTCAACAGAGAGCCAAATAAATAATTATTTAAAGGACTTCCTGGCTGTAAATGTTCTCATATGTTCTTACTTAGGAGCTCAAAAAAGCAATAATGGAAGATATGGTGCAGTTAGGGAAAGAGAGTGGACTTCATTCGTTTGAACAGGTAAATACTAAATACTGATGATAGCTTTTGATTACTAGATGCAGATGAGCTTCTTCTTTGTGACTGAATAGCAGGGATTTTAGCATGCATTATATAAAAGCCCCAATGCCTCGCTTATGCTTTGTGGTTCAGTACTCAAGTGTGTATTTTTCTATGAAATAAAACTATCCTTGTCTGTTTATGAATGCATGAAAGGTAATGTTACAGAAGGTCTCTCTCTATGATAGATAACATGATAAAATATTTGAAACACCATTCCATTCAAGCTGAGAGCAGTACTGGAAAGTCAGCTTAATTACCATTCTTGTAGCTGACCTGGAAAATACAGCTGTTCTGTTTGTCCCCCATCCATGGACTAATCTCCTCCTGACGTAGGTATTTTTGCGGCAGACCTACAAACCTCCAATAAGGGAAGTTCAAAAATGGACATAATGTACTCCTCTCTCTCTCTCTCTCTCTCTCTCTCACACACACACACACACACACACACACACATATCATTTAAGAAGTGTGATCTAAAATAAGGTCATGTTGTGATTCTATTATTTTTAAAAACACAAATGTAACAGCTGTAACATTCGTATAATTCCTAAGCGTGCCTGCATTTGTGCACTAGATTTGGCAACAGCATAATAAATGCACTTGCAGTGTCATAATGCATGCACTAAACAAGAATAGAGACTGTAGAAACTAATTCCACATAAAGCTTTCCTGCTTTTTCAAAAACTGGTCTATAAAAAAATGTTGAGAACTTACTGTCTCTTAAAATTGCTTTTTCTCCCATGCTGTAAACTTCCCTGTGATGAAATATACTAATCTATCAATTCATCTAATATAATCCTTGAGGGTATGGGGGACACATATGCCTCTGTTCTCTGCATCATTTCAGCACTGTGTAGTGAGGTGGGCGGGGGGAGCCCTCCTAAATGAATTCTTAAAATCACAAGCAGGAAACATGGGTACAAAGAAGATATTAAGGGCAAAGCCTTTTCCTCTATAGTCACTGCCAGTTGCTTGGGTAATGATTTTGGGTGTTCTTAGCTCAGGGAGGCAACAAAGAATCAAAAATATGCAAGTTGCATTGTACCCAGTACTCTTATAATGAGCTCCTGACACTTAAATGAACAAATGCACATTTAAACATCATAGTTTCCTATGAGGTCTATATTCAGGATTAACACTTGATTTAACACTGCTTTCTGCAACATAGAAGATGGATGGCTAATGTGTTACTCTTTAATTGTAAAAATGCAAATAAAACATAAATGATCCTTAAGTTGCTTCCACAATTAATGCTTAGCACCATCACATTTTTCACAGCAGCAGCAAAGATTTTGCCAACACGAAACTTTGAAGTGGGCACTGCAGTTCATTTTCAGGGCTAAAGGTAGTCAAGTGTTTTAATAGTTAAAATTTAATTTCCCCTAGTGCCAGTTATTTCTGCAGAAGGTGGAGAGAACTCCGCATGTCCTCATTGTGTCTCAATCCTAGAATCGAGCCTTTTAAGATTGTTTTTGATGCAGAAATGTATTTTTTAAAGTCTGTTGCTAAAATATACATTGTGTCTGCCATTAAATGCCAAGTGATAACAACAACAGCCGAATTTAGAATTTCTATTCCAAGGTATATATACCAAAGCAACAGGCACAGAACCTCAGCCATGCAGCAAGCTACCTCATTCTCAAATAAGCATGCACAGGATTGTTCACCTTTCAATAACAAGCCAAGCAAATAAAGAGCGACAAAACTTCCAAATATCTAAATAGTCTGGGTTGTATTAAGAAGTCAGATAAACGAAAATACAGTGTGACTGCTTACTATAATTTATGCTGTAAAAGTCACATGCTTTGCCCTATTGGGAGGGGGGGGACCTTTTGTTCAAAAAGCCAGTGTATTGGGCAAAGCTAGGGACATTATTGATGAATTTCTGCAACTAAAAGGCTGAATTTAAAAGTAGGCAGGTGTTAGCACTGGGCTATTACATCCTACATAGGGGTGGGTGTGCAGAATAATACTTGGCAGAGTGACCAGTGTGATATGTCTGGAACACAGCTATCAAATCAGCTGTTTCCTTTTATTCAATGTTACAGTATATTTTTATAAACATGTTGACTTGTTTCCCCCCCCCTCATAGGTTAAAGCTGTTTACATCTACCCCGAAATGTTCTCTGTACAAAATGGTTTGTTGACACCTACATTAAAGGCTAGGAGACCAGAGCTGAGAGAATTTTTCAAGAAACAGATAGAAGAGCTTTATTCAAGCATCTCCATCTGACACCGGGGGAAAGTTCTTCAGAATAACGGACTCTGTAGCAACATTAGGATAATACTGAAACGTGAAAAGGGCGCAGTTGAAACGAATAAGCATCTGACCTTCCACGCGAGCCTTCTGTTGTCGGAAGACACCATCACTGAGTAATTCTTTTACCATCTAGTTCTAGTTCCTCTTGTTGTAATGGATGCTCTTGAAGATTGCTTAAAAACATACTGGACAACCGTTAAGCTACTTTCAATCCCACTCCTTCTGAAAGCATTTTACAGACACCTTTGTTATTAATACCTGCAAAAACATAAACAAAGATCCCTTAGCAAACAGGAAAGAAAAGCAGACTGGACCTGCCCATTTTGTATGACACTCCTCTAAGCTCCTGGATGATTCAATGATGTGATAGGGTTTCCAGATGTCTCTCTGTATGGGTACCATTAAGAACTCTTTAGAAGCAAGCAGTTCCCAGGTTGCACATCATGCACACACCTTCCTTAGCATGGTACGGCACCTTCCTTCGTGTGGTGTAGCTTCACCCTTGGCTGCTACTGCGTGCATATGTGGCCAAGAACTCCTCACTGCAACTGAGCTCTTAAAAGTACCAGGGTCCCACTCAGCGAGATATCTGACAAAGACTAGTGGTCTACCTCAATGTTCTTGGATGCTCAAAGCCAGAAATAAATCTGTTACCCTGATGTAGAACTTAAAACTGGAATTGTTTAATCGTTCTTTAAGTGGTAGCACATGCTTTCCCTGCAAGACATAAATTGAATTCACCTTGTGTGAGCCATTCACAAAAAGAACAGATGGGAGGAAGAGTTTGGATTTCTTATGTATCGAAGTAGGAAGAGCTTTGGATTTCATGCCTACTTAATACAGTGCAGTGGCATGTGCTGGGTGAATGCTAACCTGTAATTGCCAGAAATGTCAGAAATGTTACAGGCCCTGGAATTTTTTGTATTTCTTGTGTCTTGGATGTCTCTGCAATTAGCAAGGGATCCCTGTGGCTGCTCCTTTTAAAGAACTGACTGCCTTGTGTTGTGGCAGCTACCTGACAGCAACGTGCAAAACAGAAGGATAGTTGGTATAAACATGCTGCATAATTTTGCAGCTTCCACTCCCCACCACCCCAGTGGATTCCAAATAGAATAGGATTTTGAGTCAGAGCTTTCCCTTTGCAGCACTTTATAGCGGTGCACTTCAGGAGAACTGAGCTGACTTCAAATAATTTAAAGAGGATGCAGAGTCTTAACAAACAGCTGTTTGGCCACATCATCTGACTTTAAAGCAGCTTCTCCCAGCTTCTTCTTCCACCAGGCTTGCATCTACTCCAAGTCCCCACCTCTTATTCTCATGCATTCTGATAGCAGGCACTTCTGAGCAAATAGTAAAGGCTTCACTCCCTTGACAATGGCCTTGAGAGGGATTCACTTGACTGAATAATAAAAATAAATGTAGAAAAAGAGCCTGTTCCCATATTTTTTTAGGCCAACACCTTAGAAATTTGCCTAAATAAATATTCCATGTTTCAGTGGAGAAACTAACGCTTGCTCTGGAGAACCTGCACAAGCCTTCTTATGATGCCCAGGAATTGCAAGTACTGTAGATCAGGGATGGGAAACCTGTGGGCAAGCCTAGTGGTGCTGGACACCCAAGGCCCCATCTGCCAGCACATCCAGTAGTCAGATCTGATAGGACCTGCTGAAGTTCCCTCTCTTTTATGCAACTACTAAAGGTGCAGGGGCCACGTCCCCTTCTGCATCTGACTACCTTAAATATAGTTTTCTGCTCTGAAGTAGTAATTTGATTCAAGGGTTGGGAACCTGCAGCTGAGCTAAAACTCCATTCACACCTGACAGTTGACCATGCTGGGTGAGGCTGATGGGACTCAGGAGTTCAACACCATCTGGAGGGCCACAGGTTCCCTAGCCCTGGCATAGTTAGTACTAGTACCTGCATACAGGAGGACACAAGAAGATCTCTGCTGGATCAAACCTAAACCCAGTCTACTCCACCATTCTGTTTCTACAGTGGCCTGCCAGGTGTTCATGGGAATCCTGCAACATGAGGGTAGCAGCACCATTCCTACTTGTATTCCTAACACTGGCGGTAGATCATAGCTATCAATACTAGTAGCCATTGATAGCTTTACCCTCCATGAATTTGTTTCTCTTTTAAAGCCATCCAAGCTGGTGGCCATCAATATCTTGTGGTAGTGAATTCCACAATTTAACTATGCACAAAAATAGTATTTCCTGAAACTTCCAACATTCAACTTCATTGAAGAAAAGCTTTTCTATATATACTTTCTGCACATCATGCATAATTTCATCCACCTCTGTTATGGATGCGTGTTTGCCTTTTCCCCAAACGAGAAAGCCCTAAATATTGGGCTCTTTCCTTATAAGGGAGTGTATTGTTTTGGTTGGCCCTTCCTGCACAACTATTCCTCAGTGGTGGCAGTGGCAGGGTTAGGTGAATGTCTGAGTTCAAATGCCATAGCTATATGAACAAAGCCATAGAACCAAATCCAGTGCTAACAGATTATATGGCTTTCTTGAAACTGTCTCCCCAGACGTAGTTCAGATTTTCTAAAGTTCTCAACACACAGCACCTTGCATGGAGAAAGAAGCTTGTGACCATATTAATACAGGAGCTGCTTCTGATGTAGATCAGCATGAGTGGAAAAGCTGAAAGGTGGTGAATAGGATGGCAAGGTTCAAAAGAAGGCTTTCTGTATACAAGAGGGAATTTTAGCATCTGTAGTCTGCATTATACCTGCTGAATTTCCCCATATATATCACTATTCAAGGAGCAGTAACTTGTCTTTTTTGCACCTGGAGCTCCCTAATGAGTCACAATGCTCACATATATTGATATAAGGAAAGATCAGCTTAGATGTTACTTTTTACATGAGGAAACCTGGGAGGTTTTAGGACATCTGAACTATCCATGAGACATCAAGAAGTCTTGGGCTTGTTTGAGCTGAAGTAGACCTACTATCTCCATATCATCTTACCAATAACTATGGTGTTAAATGATTTATCCACATGGAGCTGCTAAATCAGTCAAGTTGAAGGGTGACCAAAGTGAACTTAACATTGCAAGATATTTTTTTTTAGAAATTAGAGAGACAGCGATTTAATGAGCAAGTGTTTAAGCTGAGCCTGGTTAATTAATGTCTGTTCTGAACAAACTGTTAAGATTTCAAAAGTGACTGCACTTTTGAAGTAGTACTTCCAGTACAAAAAGTACTTCTTTTGTAGTTTTCAAATGCCTGTTCTGATTTCTTGATAGCCCAGCTACAAAGGTTTCACTTTATGCTTAAACTTATCTGATTATCCAGGTTCTATCAGTGCAAAAGCAGAATTAAAGCCAGTAATTTAGGCTTCACTGTCTGGGCATAAGTCTCACTGAACTCAATGGGACTAACTTCTAGTAGCTATGTATAGACTGCACTGTTAGATCCACACTTGAATACTAGGCTGCAATTTTACAGCAGATAATGACACCACGTACTTTTCATATTCATTGGAGGAGGAAGGTACACAAGTTTTCTTGTGTGTGTTCTTTTCATTTAGGTTAAGGCATTGCTTGGGAATGATTTTCTAAATGCTTACTTCCCTGAGCTATAAACACTGGAGAAAACTGGCCCACAGATTAAAAGCAGGTCTATATGAAATTGAGGATTTGTAGTTGGCACTGGCTCTAAAATTCTCT
Organism: Podarcis vaucheri; assembly: GCF_965113315.1. Taxonomy (NCBI): domain Eukaryota; kingdom Metazoa; phylum Chordata; class Lepidosauria; order Squamata; family Lacertidae; genus Podarcis; species Podarcis vaucheri. The sequence goes on from NC_138760.1 coordinate 61,218,772, forward strand.
CATGGCCCCAATTTACAGTCTACAAAGGTTACTTAGATATTTATTGAACTTTTACTTGAAGCAGTACATAGGAACATATTGGGCAGGATCCAGCCAAAGCCCCTTGGGTATGATCCAGCCACTTTTCATTCTCTTTGATTTCAGTTAGACAAGCATTTTCTTAAAACTTAGATATTTTCTAGTGAAACCAAGAGTTCTTAAAATGGTTAACACTGGTCTAGCATATTTTTCTTAAAGAAAATAATTCAATTGTGCATTTCCCTTCATTGAGGAATTGCAATTCCTTAAACCATCATAAGGAAAATCCCAGTAATCACAATTGCCCACTCTAGTGGCCGAGTTGTGAATGTTGTTCAGTATACACAAACCCACACAATTTTGTTGTTTGCTGCAGAAAAAGGAGCCAAGCTAGAGCTTGGCCCTATATGCTTGCTAAACATTACAAGATGTATTACACCCCAGTTAGGCAAATAGGACAAACACTATGGCCTAGGGACAGATTGCTATCCGCCTGTCGTTTGCAATGGATATCTGTCTCTGGATTCAAAGACTACTAGGGAGTAGGCATCCTTGAACTTTAGGTGCCCTTTATATGATATGACGGTAGCATGAGAGCCACTTACTCCTGGCTTTATGCCACATTCATGCTGCAACATTTAAGAGCCCGGCAGCACTTGAGTTAAGCATCATACAGGTCCTTCCCACCCAATCATCACCCTTTTACCTCACCTATGAAACAAGTACATTAGAAGAACCCATTGCTGCTGTGCTGGTTGCCCACATGGCCATGTGCTTTTAAAAGTTATAAAGGCAAAATATAATGCCATAATGGTAATGGATGAATGTGGCTCCTACATTGTACCCAGAATACAAGGACACCTTACCGAGTAAACATGCATACCCCGAGCGGTCAGTACTTAAAGAAAGACATATAAAAGCATAAATCAGAACACGAACTAGGTTTAAATAAATTGTAAGTTTTCCTATATCAGCAAATGTGCATATGCCAGTTTAGGATATGCACTGTTACACCAGTATAATCACGGGATTACAATGTTACCGCACCAAAGGCTATTGCTTGTGGGAATATTATTTCCTATCAGAGTTTTTTGTACTAGCACTAGTACCTGATCCTAAAAAGATAATGTAATATATAGGAGGTAGACAAAGTGCTGCCCTACAGGTGTTGATGGATTATGAGCTCCATCATCTCTGATCACTGGTTGTGCTTACTCAAGTGGAGGTGCATCAATGTCTGGAGGGCAACAGATTGGCACAATGACACCTGCTATGATGTTATGCCAGCAGGAAAGATCAACACCCCAGCCAGTTAAAATCAGAGTTCATGGCCATCATGACATGCTAGTCAAAACAGAGTCAGCAACCTTTGGCCAGCCAATCCAGGATTTTGCATATACTCTGAATCGGATTGCAAACTACAGTGAAAAATAATAGGTCAATTTATCATCAAAAGCACTAGAATTAAACCAAGACAAGTTCAGAATACATAATAATGGGATTTATCTATTCGTTACACACCCATTCTATGAGCCCATTAAACAGTTCTGCTGCTGACTCTTGGATGATACTGATGATATAGATCTTGTTTCAGTCAAACACCAAGACGGCCTTGGCTGCTGATTTATGCTGAGAAAAGGGATGGGGGATTGTGACCCAAGATCTCTTGGTGGATTTTGCAACCATCTGGTATCCAGAATCCAACTGAACAGTTTCTCTCCATTGGAAGTTGGATGCACTGTACTATACTTCAGTGGTTCCACTCCTACTTTGATGATCAGTTCCAGAAGGTGGTATTTGCATTATGGGGCCCTGTGGTATTTACACAATGGGGTCCCCATGTTTCCATCTTGTTTTCTATTTTCCTAAATACATACATGAGCTTAGCAACACCATTCAGGGATTTAAGAGTGAGGTGCTGCCAACAAACTGATGTCATAGAGCTCCACTTCCAGACGAAGCAATGGAGGTGCTGAATTGCTATGGATCATTCATTGGCTCCAGACAAGAAAGAGGTGAATGGTTTGTCAGAGCACAGAAGTGTTGTTGAACCAGTTCCTTCTAAGGAATCAGGTTCATAGTTTGGAAGCAATCATCCAACACTATCACTGGAAGCCTAAGTGTCACCTGTGGCATACAGTGTTCCCAGCTAAGGATGATGTGCTAGTTGCAACTCCTCAACAGAGGTAGCACGACCACATTTATGCCCTAGTAACCTCCAGTTTATACTACTACAGTGCATTACAAAGGCTTCCAAAGATTTCTCAAAAATTTCAGCAAGTTCAAAATTCAGTTGCCTCAGTACTTACTGGGATTGGCCTTATGGAACATATCACTTTTCTTAACAGCCTCTGCTTTGGACACAATTCAAACTGCTGGTGGCCACCTTTAAACTCTTAGATGACCAATGATCCTGGGTCCATAAAGAGTCACATTTTCCCATAAAATTTTATTTTATGGGAAAATAAAAAAAAATTCTGCCCAAATTTTATTACCACTAGAGATCATTTTAAGAGATCCTCCCTGTGTCACTTAAGTTAGGTGTGAGCAGAGAGAGGGCTTTCTTTGTTGTGGCACTACATATGTCAAATGTCCTCCCCAGACTGCTACCTGTTGAATACCATTTTTATTATTTTAATACATGTCCAGTGTAGATTGCTTTAAGTGACATTTTATTGGTTCTACTGGTTATTAATATGCACTATTATACTTCTGTTGATTTGATTTTCTGATTTTTTAAAACTGAGTTTTATTGTATTAGGTATTTTCTTCCAGCTCTTTTTACCTGATGGCTAGTATATAAATATTTTTAATTAAAATAAAGAATTTTGAGGGCAAGGGAACAAAAATGGTGATCCTCTCCAGTTATCACTCTGCAAGGCAAGACCATCCAAAGATCAGGTGCTTAGGTGGACAAAAGAAGACTTCCTCAAGCTAGTGCCCTACAGGGGTTTTGGATTACAATTTCCATCAACCCCAGCCAGCATAGTCAGTGGTCAAGGATAAGGGGAGCTCTAGTCTAAAATGTCTGGAGGGTCCCAGGTTGGGGAAGCTTGAGCTAGCTCACCTCAGGTTCTGGTAGGAGGATGGGAATAATGGTCATGCCCCATGACCCTGAGCAGATAAGATGAAGCAAGCTGGTTCTACATTCCTAGAACTTAACTAAGGAAATGCACAGTATTTAAAGATGAGTTGTGTTCTTAGTTATTAGAGGGAATCTCTGTGTTAGCTGGTTCATACATGCATGTTCATCACTTGATGACTTGTGGTTATTGTGTGAACTGTGTCCACCAGAAAAGCATGGCATTGATACGAGGTGAAGTAAGACAATATGGAGGTTTTGTTCCTGGTCAATGACATTATTTTCCACACACGTCATCTCTTCATTTTGGAACCTCATCAAAGTGATAAACTTGCATGTGTAAATCTGTGATGGGCTGAACCAGGGCCTAAGTAAATTATACAAGAAAATTCAGTCATTACTGCAGGTTTAAAATCATATTACATAGTTTTGTATTATGAATACCTGATGTTAAAGTCTTCCCCATAAAATATCAAAGCGCCAAAAAGCATATACAAGTGAAATAAAAAGCACTATTAGGACCTATTTATTTGACAAATCACCCTGCAGTCAAATGAGGATTTTCAGCGTATCCTGCATGAAAAGAAGCTGCAATTCCTTTACAAACATTTTTGCAGCACATGACTGGTAATGACAGTAAAATCTTGTATCTTGTTAATATCTTGGATTTGATTATTATTGCATATATCAAAAAAGCAGCTTCTATCTTTTAACAGGTTTCTTTTTTTGAATGAAACAAATTAACTTGAACATTATAAACTATTGTTTTCCATCTGTGAAAAGCACAAACTGGTGATCTATATGTAAATAAACTATGACATGAATGTAAACTTTAAAAGTAATAATACTATTTTTGCATGAAATCTGACAAAGAGATGTACTGGTTCTCACAGAAAACTATGGAAATATTTCATCTAGGGATTATTAGTACAATAGATGGAACACTGTTTTCTTTTGAAGTAAACAAGCTTTTGCTAAAACAGAATTTTTCTTGCTTTGTAGAATTTACCAAAATGAAAGCTGGAAGCTTGGATGCTTTAGAACTAATGCTACCCAAGCACTAGTGAGATTCAATCTGCAATCTTATATACGTTTGCCTGGGAGTAAGCCCTGCTGAAAATAAGTGGAGCAGTTTTATGTAGAATTAGAAATTTGGCCTGATAATGGCCCAAATGACGTCTGCACACAACGAATCAGGGTTAGATATGTTAGGAAAAATCCCCCCTCCCGCCACTGAACTAGAATGCCTACTCTTTCTGCTGCTACTGGGGAGTTTTTCCTGACTACTGTTTTCGCCATAAGAGTTTCTATGCCACAAAAGTATTTATGTGAAATCTTTCTCTTTGTCCTTAAGAGTACACTAATTGACAGGGACAAAGGAATGAATGTCTTATGAATTTGCCCATCAAAGTCTCTCCCCCCCCCACCGCCCTTAATACCACTATGGCAGGAGGTGTTGTAAGTTAAATGATTGAGCTCTATTTTCAAACCAAAATGAGCAGAATGGGCTGGCGTTTTAACTCCAAAAATGCCAGAGGAAAGAGGCATTATAGAGGCATATGTAGTAGGCATGGTGGTAGGGTGGCCAGGTAATGGTGACTGGTGGGGTTACACACTACTACAACACTCATTCCACTCTAGGCAAGGCACTACACCCATGAACTTTGATCTTAAAAGGACTGCACTAACTGCAATGAAAGCTCCCAAAATAGCTATAACCACCTTTTAAAAAAGCAAAAGAAAAGCGGAACAGCAGTTAGAAAAAGATGGAAGTAAATGGCTGGGGAGATTTACTTGAAATCTTGCAAATACTGTAAAGTGAATAAGCAAATGGCTTTTACTATAGAGAAAATGACTAGTGTGGAAGCATGTACTTATTATTATCAGTGCAGGTTAATGAGAGCCACCACCTCCATACCACCAAAGTACTGATCTAGTATTGATAGCTTGATGAACTGAAATGGAGAGGCAGCATTGCTGAGTGGGGTGCTGAGCATATTCATTCTGCTTTCCTATTTATAGCAGCATCCCTAAGTTCTGTAGAAGTAGTCAATGCTTCTTTTTTATTTAAAAAAATGAGGTTCTGATGCTTACATTGATAAAAAGTGCTGTGGGTGGCAGCACAAAATGGCTGCCATGGACAACCAAAAAAGAGGTGATGGTACTCTGTACCAGAGAGTACAGAGAGAGAGTACAAAATTATTGCAAGTAGTGAAACTAAGTAGACCAATAGCAGCTCCTGCCAAAATCCTATCTTAAGTTCCAAAAGTTATCCTGGTGTGGGGGAAGCAGGTAATCACTGAAGGTTGCTCCAATATCCAATAACACTAAATTAGCCAGAAAGCGCTGTACTAAATGCAAATTCACTAAGATGGCAGTCTCTGTAAGCAAAAGGTGGCTGCATGTTTAGGCATCAGCAATCACTAGGAAAGTCAAGACTAAGTACCTGAACTCAAGTATGCAATTCTTCTGCTTTGCGTGTGTGAGCGCGTGTATGTGTTTTAAGGCCAACAGCTTCAATAACTTGCAAAAAGCCAATTTGGACCTCTGTAGTAAGATGTACATATTTATTTCAATGGGATTTGCTTACAAGTAGGTTTTGGGCTTCTTAAAAAGTAGGGGCAGGGGGAGGTTAATTAGCATTACTTAGGTTGCAATCCTGTGCACTTACCTGGAAGTATTACATAGGATTGCATTGTTAAGACTGTGAACCTGATAGATGATGAAGTTAAGCAATAAATAGTCTGTTTTAAGGGTGTCCAGTTGTAAGGGATAACACAATTATTGTAACTTTAGCACTTTTGAAAAGAAAAGAGAGAGAGAAAGACAGTAATTTAAGCAAGTGTAGCTTTCCTTGATGCTGCATGATGAGTTGCATCTGCCAAAAATGTAAATCCCAGCAGCCATGGGGAATCGGTAGCTGTCCAGATGTTAGCTTATGCCATCCCTGACCATTGGTTGCGCTTGTTGGGTCTTATGGGAGTTGGGAGACAAACAAACTATGGAGGGCTTACATTTTCCCCATCCCTGTGTTAAAATGTGCAGGAGCTCAGCACTCTTTCACATTTGGTCACACTAAAGGACTTGCAGCAAAAGCAGTTCATAATCAGGGAAGAAAACAAAGAAACAAAAAAGACCCCCACAAACACCAGCCACAATTGTTCCCAATTAGGATTTTTCTGTGAGACAACAGCACTTCTGTAAAAACCTTACCCTATCTATCATACCACAATAGAACAACATGCCTGCATTCAAATAAGAGTAAAACATTGCAAGTCAAACAGCCATTTCCCCTAAATATACTGCTTATTCTATTTTCAACTAAAGAAAAATGAAGAGATAAAAATGCAAGGACTTATTTGTTTAAGAACAATTGTAATTAAATATTCTATCCTCCCTAGTTTTGGTATATCCGCATGTATACCTAAAATACAAAGAAGCAAATGTGGGATTTTTGTTTTGTAAAGAACTGAAAGACTGTCAGGTTTCTCAAATTTGTTAATATTCCTCTTGACTGACAAATAAAATATTTTATACAAAAATTGTTTTATTCTAGTATTTTGTCTGTGTGGTCAGTAACTAGTCATTCAGAAATGAGTGCCTATACCTATACTATATTATGCTTGTTTTCTTTTCTTTTTTTTTAACAACCAAAGAAATACTGCATTCTGAGGTCCATTTCAGAAATCTATGCTTTCTGACTTCAATGTCTTTGCAGATAAAGAGGAACCTGTCTGCAGTCGCTTGAATTTATTCTCGTTATAAAACTGGCAGTAACAACAGAAGAAAATGTATGAGCTTGTTTAACATGAATAGATGGGAATGTATAGTATTTTTTCAGACCATGTGTTTAAAAGAATAAAGTCAATAGAATTATTCAGCTTATTTTCCCACTCTGTGTATTAATGTAGTCTTCAACTGATCCCCTTTTTATATATTTTCCCCCTCATGGTTTAACACAAACGGACAAGAGGCTCACTATTTTCAGTGGTTCAAAGTCAAAGCAGCCTTGTATGCTGTAACTTTAGCAGAGCAAGAGAAACAGATGCCCAAACAGGTGTGGGGCCACTCAAGGACTCTGAGAGGAAAATTCACGCAAAATCTATCACCGCTATATATAATTCAATTTTATTAGGTGTGCTTCATGCTGGTGGATCCTGTTCCATAAATTGAGAGTTAAGTTTGGAACTCTCACATTGCACTGCTCTTCTAGGGCTTCCCCATCTTAGAAAACAGGTAGCGAATTGCATGTTTGAACACTTCCTCTGTAACAACAAACAACAGCAGCTGTCTGTGGGATGCCCTGATTTGCACAAGAACCTGGGGGGAGGGGCAGGAGATGGAGGAGAATTCCAACATGCAATATCTCACATGGATTCTGAAGTAGTACCATTCCAAGAGCTTGGGACCTCATGACTCATAATCATAGAGACAAGGAAATACCGTACATCTAATAATACCATTGGTCTGTTTAGCTGAGAACTCTCTATAACTGGCAATGGGTCTCCATGGTTTCAGATAAGGGTCTTTCTAAGCCCCACCTGAAGTGGCTAAGGATGGAGTCTGTGACCTTCTGTATGCACCATAAATTCTCCATCTATTTAGCTATAGCATCTTCCCCTGAATGAATTCAATTAAGAACAATTGTATGCCAGCCCTTGTATCTTTATAGAGTCACTAGTTTGAATACTGGAAAGATGTCATTTCCTCATCATGTCAGGATTACCAAATTTGAAACACATAGAGGAATTATTGTCAACACCAGTTCACAGTGCCACCTACTGAACAACAACATTGCTGTGCATATACATATGTGTGTGTGCACGCACACCCACCCACACACCCCCAGCTTAATTCAACATACAATTCACATTTCACATTTTAATTATTGTTTAGGTTTCCCCCTCAAAACTCAGCTTAGTATTTCATGCCAGTTTGGTGTTTGCAAATAGCAAACATACTGCTTTCATCAACACCTATTCACATGGCGTTTGATAGATCGTATGTACTCAAAAACACTGCCTCTATTAAAAACCTCATTACAACTTCTGCGTCAATTAATCTGTCAGCAAAATCACAATAAAAAGTAAAGGTTTGCCTATGTTGTTCCAAATTGGTCAGCACTACTAATCAAGACTATGCTATTATATTACTCCCTTAATCACACTCCCTTAATCATATGAGAATTTCTGTGCAGACTAGCTTGATATTGGGGATGTACTGCTGCTAGTCTGAGGTTCTTTTGCCAGTGCAATACCATATTTACTCAAGTCTAATGCGGCATCAAATCTAATGTGCACCTCAATTTTCAGAACCTTGAAACCAAAAAATGTATTTGCTGGCGAATGTAAAGGTGCCATCAAATCAAACTTTAATTTTCGCAGCGTAATTTAGCCAAAAAAGGTGAGCATTAGATTTGAGTAAATACGGTATTTGATATTTGGTGGGATGGGCATGTATGTTGCCATGGGCAACCTCCAAGGACTCTGACCCTTCCTGGTTCTTTTATTTGCACAGGACTAATCCTTATTTCTGGGTCCCAAGAAATGCCCTTGTGAAGAAACTACTCCTAGGCAAACAGCACCCTTCCTTCCCAAAACAAGCAAAACACACTCAGACAAAACCATACCCATCAAACCACACACAGTTGGCCAAGCACAATGCCTGTCCAATAATCTAAAACATAAAGGAAAGCACACACAACCTCACCATGCAGTGACAGTTTTCTTTCTTACCAGACAGTGACAGTTCTCTCTCTTTCAAAAATTATATTTTTCTTCTTTTCAGTGTTTTTCTCTTTTCCATCCCAAATTTAAGACGGTTTGGCTGGGAGGCAAAGCTAACTCTTGGCCTCTACCTGCCCCACCCTCTCCCTTTTCTAATAAATTTGGGAGTCCTCCTAGAGGTATTCTGGGAAGAAGAAAGGAAAATGGACGAACGGTTGAAAATGCCTCCTACAGGTAAAAATAGAAGGGGCTCGAGGCCTGCAGGGGACCCCTGACTTAAAGTATTTATCAACACAGATGCAGGTATGGATCAGGTCCTGTGACCTGCGTTTTGGTTTGACTCCTTTATTTCTGCCACGCCAGAAATTTGTGTTCTCTCAGAATGGGGCTGAATTTGAAACCTGAGGCAGTTCTCAGTAGGGGAAGGGGGATACCTTGAGGCGAGACCGCTGCCTCCTCTCAGTTGCTCAGGCAGTATTTGTATTTATTTAATCCAAATGTTTCATTTTCTTTTTGCTTGGTTGCATGATCTTTTGCCCATAGCACTGCAGGCAGTCACAGTTAAAGGCATATCCACGCTGAAACAAAAAGTGGGTTTGGAGGTAGCTTGCAGCCTGAGGAACCTTGGGAAGTGTAGTTCTGTGAGGGAAGCAGGGCTGCCTGCCTGACAGAAAATAGTCAGCACCTTCAAAAAAATTATTCACAGGGTAGGGAACAGTAGCAAGTAGGTGATTTTTAGGTATGTGTTGCAGAAAGGGTATAAGTGTGGAGCGAAGGAGGTGGTAACATTCAGCAACAAAATACTATCATAACTAGATTTAAACCAGCTTAATAGTAATCCCATTTCCCCATAGAACTTCAGGAAGCAGAAACTATAGTCTGAGGGATGGAAATGCTTGGGATCTTTAACCAATAACTCAGTCTTGTTTACTAATCGACAGCTCCCAGGATTCTTTGTGGATTCATGCAAGAAAAAACTGCCAAAGGTTTATATAGTAATTTGAGTGTAGGGTGTTTGGCGCTTGAAATTATATTCTAGACAATGTTTGTTTTTGAAGTGTGTATGTGTATTTCATTTGGTGAGGGATCTTTGATATTTGGGTTTAGAATTGAACATACTCTCTGGCACACCGAGCTCCAGTGAAAACATTTCTGTTCTGTGGGGCTGACAGCCCCTTTATACAGTGAGGTAATATTGGGTAATACAGGGGTAAATATGGATTTGTTTAATCCTTCAGGGCATAAACCACAGGAGCTTAAACAAGTTTCAAGAAAGCCAGCAATCCACCAATAAGACTCTTCCCTTCCCTAAAGGTCATGGTTTTGGTTTTTCCTGGCATCTATGCTTAGATTATATTTTACTTGTCAGAACCTCTTTTCTTAGTATTGCCTCTTACCGCTTTGTAGGCAGCATTGTTGTGAGGAAAAGAAAATAAAGAGGATGGACTGGGTGAAATTGCGTTCCTATTCCCGGAAGAAGCGGGCTCAACAAAATGTCCATTGTGCATCTCCTATCCCAGCTGTGGCAGCATCTGCTGCTGTAGGTGCAAGGAATGCTAAAGCCAAAGGGAGTCGGCTGCGCCTAGATCTGCTTTCTGGACCTCGGCAGGAATCTCATGTCAGAAGTAATTGTTCATGCAACTACCTTGTCCTTCCCCATCACATCCCTGTTTGTCTGGATTAATTACAATATTTATTGTGTCTTTGCGTAGTGGCACAAAGGCCCTAACTACTCTACTGTGTACTGTCTAAAAATGTGTAGGGGTGAGAATGTACTCTTAATGTAGTCACTTTATGTACTCTTAATGTAGTCACTCTTAATGGAAACACTTTATTGGTGAAATTGGTAGTGGGGAAGAGGGTGAGGTGTTTGTGAATGTGTTGGGGGCTTATCTCACCTGCTATGTCTTGATGAGTATTGTAGAAAGCCGCTTGGCCTGCTAAATGCATTACATGGGGCACAGAGATGGGGCTCATTGCTTTCCTTAGTTTGGTTTGTATTCATAGTTTTTGTCACAGTTGCTCAGACCCTGACAACACTGAGCTCATTACTCCAGAATGTGCTCCTTCTGCAACACTGAATGTCAACAGTGAACTCGGTCCTGATGTCAGTCTTTACCATCCCAGCTAAAAATCACCAGCTGCAAATACAAATCAACTGTCCCCAGGGCACACAAGGATGAATCCTACCCTTTGAGCCACCTCACAGTGGAATCCTGTCTTAGGATGCAAGCACCATTGAACCTAGTGAAACTTACTTCTTGGTAAACAGGCATAAGATTGGGTCTTGAGCCAGTTGCTGTTTTGCTTTTTCCAAGGTTCTCACTGCTTTTGAAAGCAACACTCCTATCACCTGGTGTTTTTCCAAGCTGTTGAATCCCCACCCTCTCAGGCCACTTTCTAAATTTATGGTGCTTTCTGGGGCTCCTCTGCTCAACGCCATTCTCTTACAGTGGGCAAAGACTCCTGTACGCAATTGTGTGTTCACATATGGTTTGCTGCTGCATGCTAGGATTTGTGGGGTGATGTAGTGTGCCCCAAACTGACATTAGAAGTCTAGTGGAGCAGCCCTATGTCTTCTCAGGAGTAGGTTTGTAGCATTCTGCTGAAACACCTGCATTGGCTGCCCATATGCTCCCAGACCAGGTCCAGCGTTCTCTTATACAAAGCCCTGATCAATGTGAGTCCAGGATACCATAATGCTTCCCTTAACCCTTATATACCAGCTCACTCACTGAGATAATTTGGAGAAGTACTGCTGGTTGTCCCCCATATTTCAGAAGCCTGATTGACTTCAACGAGAATTTAGGCATTTAGGATACCTGGTTCCATTCTGTGAACTCTTCCAGCCTAGATTATTCAGGCATTCTCACAGTTAATTTTCAGGCATCTCTTGAAGATCTTTTTATGCCAGAAGGCCTATGCAGCTGCTTAAACTTTTGAAGATGAGCCACCCATTTTGTGATTATTTTATATTTTTATGGTATATGTTTTATTGTACATGCATATTTTGTTGATACTTTATGTTGAGGGAGTTTTCTATAAATATTATACATAGCATGCATGCATACATACATAACGTACATACGGACTTTATGCAAACAGAACACTGATGTTGCCATTCAAGAGTGGTGGTTCATCCAAGTCTCCTCTTTTAGAAATTTTTGATGGTGTACACAATTATTTCCCCTACACCTGTAATGTTTAGAAACAGCCATTTTTATAAATTGTGTGTGGGTGCCACTGACAACAACACCTGTTCTCATCTGTCGCCAAAATAATTTGCCCCTCTTGAAATGCAAAGAGCAGGTGGTAAATCTGAATATAGTTATGCACACTTAAGTCAGTGGTGGACTTTGGTCTTTCAGATTTCAGTGTCGCCTTGTGGGCAGCCAAAATTCAGCACCCCCCTTCCTCTAACCACCTGTTTGGCTCAATTCAGTACATCATAGTTGTGGTTCCCCCTATTGCGGTAGAACCAGTCATGCTGCCCTAAATCCACCTCTGCTTAAATCCTGTTGTTCCCAGAGGGATTTGCAGATTATTCTCAAATATTTTTGAGGTAAAGTGTTGCTTTATTGTGACATATCCCTCAGTCGCATGACAAAAAGATCCTTGTTAGGGGGAGGAGGATAAAGACTAAGTATGGCTGCAGTCTTACCATATGGAGTATTTACCTGTGTGAAGAATAGGTGGAAATGTAACCTGTTGATGATTATTCTACCCAGTGCTTTTTTCTTGGGGGACGCAGAGGTACGCATACCCCTAAACATTTTGTGAATCTAGGTTTGGCCTCATTGAGGGGGCAGTATTTCAATATGAGTAGGAAAATGAGAGTACCCCTAAACAGTTTTTTAAAGAAAAAAAAGCACTGTTTCTACCTCAACAGCTCTTAAAACTGCGCAGCAAAAGTCTTTGATCCAGATAGGCTTGGTTTACCAAGTGCATTAAATTGGACTGTCAGTAGGGGGAGCTTTTTGCCTTCTGATATTGTACTAAGTCTTGGGAGTATCAAGGGGATGGCCTTAATTTCTTTTTTAAAGAAACTGATAGCAAAACCTGATGAAAATTAAAAGGTGCAAAGGAGTTGTTCCTGCAAATCTCTGGAGAATGAGAGTTTAACAGGTGTCTTGATTTCACAGTTGTACCAGGACTTTCCTTTTGAGAGCAGTAATTCCATTCTAGTGTAACTCCCTGGTTTTCTTTTGCTCATTCTTTGTTGACTTGCTAGAGTTGTGTTGTCCTTAGCTGATACACAAACAAAACAAATGTGGAGTAATCTACTGACCTTGAAGAGAATATGTTCAGGGTGAGTTAACTTGCTTTTTAATGCACCCAACTGTATGTGCATATGTCTTTGCTTTGTTTGCATGCCAAACTATGGTGTATCAGGGCTGTGCAGACTCCTGAAGAGAATCTCACAGCTGCCTTACTTCCCCCAAGTCATTTTACTCCTGTACTGTGATGAGTTTGGATTGGCTTAGCTTGTCATACAAACCTAGGCTCACGGGTAAGCTCTTTCCTCGTTTACCATGAGCTGCAGCCAAGAACAAACCATGTAGTTACTGTGACATATGAACTAGACCTGCATATCATAGAATCATAGAATCATAGAGTTGGAAGAGACCACAAGGGCCATCGAGTCCAACCCCCTGCCAAGCAGGAAACACCATCAGAGCACTCCTGACATATGGTTGTCAAGCCTCTGCTTAAAGATCTCCAAAGAAGGAGACTCCACCACACTCCTTGGCAGCAAATTCCACTGTCGAACAACTCTTACTGTCAGGAAGTTCTTCCTAATGTTTAGGTGGAATCTTCTTTCTTGTATTGGATCCATTGCTCCGTGTCCGCTTCTCTGGAGCAGCAGAAAACAACCTTTCTCCCTCCTCTATGTGACATCCTTTTATATATTTGAACATGACTATCATATCACCCCTTATTCCCATACATGCTAGGGAGCCACACCAATTGCAGAGTGAGGAATGGCAGGCCAGCCCAGGCAAACTGTTTAATGGAGCACCCCCTTCCAATAAACGATCCCGCAGTGAGGTTTAACAGAAGGGTAATAGGCCCTTCACCCAGTGTTTTCAACCTGCTGGGTGAAGTGCTTGCCGCCCTCCATTAAATGCAATTGCAGCAGGGAAGGGTGTTTCACCAAGCAGTTTAGCAAGAGGCTCTTTGAAGGCCCTCTCCATTAAACCTCTCTTCAGGCATGTTTGGTAATCTGATGGGTAGATGGGAGCTTGCATCCAGCGCACCATCTCCTTCAACCCTTGCCCCCAAGGTTTGAAAGCCCCGTGGGTCACTTGAAGTCCCAACAATCAGGGCTTCAAAGGGAAACATTGCCTGGTATCACTATGATGTCAGGTGGGCAGCATGGAGGGGGATGGACAAACTATGGGGTTTATGGGTGAAGTTTAAAGAATGGGTAGTTGGCTAGGGGGTTGGTGAGCAGAGTGAGCATGGGCAGAACCCCTTGTGTGTGTGTAAGTGTGTGTGTATGTATCTATGGAAATGTAGGTTGAGTGGTTAATATACACTCAAAGAAAATGTGCACATAATCCATGAAGAAGAAACTGTGTACATTCCCTGTTCAATATAAATAATCTCAAACAGTCATGGAGGAATGTGCATATCTTGGTTTGAATTTTGTACATACTCGGGCCACCAGAAATAATTACATTGAAGCCCTTCACTCAGCACCTGTATACAAATTGGGTGAATGCCAAACAACTGTGACGTCTTAACATAAAGAAATGATTCTTACTCTCTCTCTTTACATCAAAACAAATCCTTTGGGTAATGTAGGACTTTAGGTTAATATAAGTTTATACAGTTTATACAAGATTTGTTCTGTTGGATCATAATCCTGTGTTTGGCTAAACATTCACTTTTTTATCCCTGTAGGACAAATTGGAAATGCCATTACAAAAGCATTGCCCAAAATTCAAGAAGCCTCTGGGGTGACCCAGATGGACTGCCTTTCAGTGGAACAAAGGTATGTTATAACAACCATTCCAGTTATTCTATTATTGGATCTGGGGAAAGGTCTTGGGCACTTGAGGCCCCAACTGAGTCCACATAGATGTTGTTGGACTACAAATCCCATCAACTCTGACAATTGGCTATGCTGATGGGTTGGAGTCCAACAACTTCTGGAAAGCACCAAGTTCCACACCACCAGTCTAGAAACTGTCAATATGATGATGCAGTTCAGCTTTAATTGTATTTATAGGCGTTATGGCCAGGACAGGAAGGACTTGCCTTGTTTTGGGCAACATCCCCAGAGCAATAATAATGCCAATTTCTGTTGTTAGTTGATTTAAGTTCAAATTAAGAGAAGTCATTCTTCTCAGAAATTCCAGATATCAGAGTTGGTTTGAAATTGCCTATGAAAAATACAGACCCGTAATTGTGCTGTATTCCCCCCCCCCCAAATAGCACTGAATTAAATGAAAATGAAAACAGAAACATGGAGGTGAATAAAAGTATCAATAAAATGGGCACTGCTGTATTAAAGGTATGTATTTAATTGTTAAACCTCTTAAATCCCAACAAATCTATGTACTACTAGTAGGGTAAAAACGAAAGACTGCTGCACCTTCAGAGTCCAGCCAATCAAAATACATATACAGTATTTTGTATGCAGCCAGTGGTGTGTCATGGAGCTGCTTTGCACATCACACTAAGCCAAAATCACAATTAAACCATGCTAGCTCCTAGGCAGCATGGTAAGTGATCCGGGATGATGGGAGTTATAATTCAAAATATATGGAAAGCACCAGGTTGTTTCTGTATGTATTCTGTGGTTCTGACTTTAAAGTGGGGGCAAATCCATCTCTCTGAGGTACGTGGAAATATCAGGGTTTGCAGTAGTCACCAGCATAATTAGTGTACCAGCGTCTCTGATTGCTGGGAGAATTTTAGTGTGGAGGAATATTAGAAGTCATACTGTTTCAAGTGGTTGGTGTAGAACAGATGAATTGTCATAAAGACCTAAGAATATTGTCCAGGCAAGTTCATGGTTATGCTCTATTCACATTGACTTGGATAGTGGCTGGAAATGTGCATCAATCACAATGAAATTTATACAAGTTGACAATACCACTATAGAGGTTCAGTGCCCAGGAAATAACCACCATATGGGTTCAGCTTTAAATTATTCTCTCTGTCATGTTAGTCTCCACACAGAACCTCTGATCTTAACAGAGACTGTGCTTGGAAGAAATTCTGGGGCTTTGTGGTGAATGAGAAATTCTCCCATTCTGCTTGATGACCTTCTGCAGATGAACAATTTACATAATTTAAAATTGCTTCCATGTGGCCATTGATAATACATTTCAAATCCAAGAGTTGCTCTGATCAATGTTAAGGAATATTTTGTTAATGACAAAACTGTGCAGAACTGTTTCTTTCTGAGAAATTATTTTCATGAATTTTGTATGGTCATAAGGGAAATCACAGTTTTATCTACGTCATACCTTGTCATCTGCATCTTTCACTGTTGTTCTTAGGATTCTTTGCATTTAAGCTCTGCAAGTAAAGAGAGTGCGAGATATAGTGAAACTACATCAGGTGAGTATGCTTAAGCATACTGGATCAGGAACTGTATTCTTCTAAATATTATTCCAAGTTCCCTAATGTGACTAGTCCTCATGTTAATATTTTAGTTCCCCCAACCCAATTTTAATTCCCCCAACCCAACTCTGTGGCCAGTGCTGAAGCTTTCCTCAGGAGCAATTCATATCACTAGTGTTTCTTGTTCAGCCTTCTACATAAGAAGAAGAAAGGCAGAAAAAAAATGAATTATTGGGTGAACAGGAGCGAATAACCTTTGGCCCTTCAGATGTTGCTGAATTACAACTCCCATAATCCCTGAGCACTTGGACTGCTGGAAGTTGTAGTTCAGCAACCTCTGGAGGGCCACAGGTTCTTCACCTCTGGTCTAGAAATACCAGTGGGTGTTCTAGATAGCTTTGCTGAATGCTTGGGCTTCAGGTTGGTGTATTATAACTAGAGATTTGAAGACCTTTAAAAAAAAACCACAGAAATACGTTTTTCCAGTTTTTTCCTATTTCTGAAAAATTGGAGGAAAGGTTCTTCCCCCCACTATTTTTTCTGGTTGGGGGGGGGGGAAGAATTCCAGGCCTTCACATCACTAATTATAACAGACTTCTAAAAATTCAAGTAGATTTTGAGCACCAGTCTGTAGACCAGGATATAACTTTTAATGCCTTGCAGATCTGTATAGCCCAAATATGTGGATAATAACTTAATATTCATTCCCATCAACCATCCTTTTAATTGACTGCTCACAGTGGCTGATGGCACCTAAGTCCTAGTCTTATTTCCACCCTAATCATATTGTGCACTTTGGGTCATTTGGTCCACTGCCCATCTGATGAAGAAAAGGGATCGCCAGTTACTTTGTTGAAATCCTCAATATTCTTATGAAAAATTGTTAATATATTATAAACCTGTTCTGTTCAGTTTAATTAACCATTTTAAACCATGGCACTACATAGAAGTGGTGCTGTTTATCATTTCCAGGATACCTACAGTATTTCTTTTATATAGAATAAATATATTACTGCTTATGATGGAAGCTGAACATTGCATGTATACAGAAAGAAGTGCAGAGGTTAGCGTATTGGACTAGGAGACGATGGTTCAAATGCGCTTTCAGCCATGAAACTCACTGGGTTACTTTGGCCCAGTTGCCATCTTTCAATCAAACCTCCCTCACAGGGTTATTGTGAGGGTAAAAGAGGGATAGAAAGAACCATGTGGATGTATGTCACATGGAGCTCCTTAAAGGAAATTTAGGACATGTAACGTAATACGCGGGTGGCGCTGTGGGCTAAAGCCTCAGCGCCTAGGGCTTGCCGATCGAAAGGTCGGCGGTTCGAATCCCCGCGGCGGGGTGCGCTCCCGCTGCTCGGTCCCAGCGCCTGCCAACCTAGCAGTTCGAAAGCACCCCCGGGGGCAAGTAGATAAATAGGTACCGCTTACCAGCGGGAAGGTAAACGGCGTTCCGTGTGCGGCTCTGGCTCGCCAGAGCAGCGTTGTCACGCTGGCCACGTGACCCGGAAGTGTCTCCGGACAGCGCTGGCCCCCGGCCAATAGATGTGAGATGGGCGCACAAACCCCAGAGTCTGTCAAGACTGGCCCGTTCGGGCAGGGGTACCTTTACCTTTTAACGTAATACAAAATGAAAACTAATCCAATTGAAGCTATTAGTGTTGCTCTTCTCCATCTTTCTCTCACGTGGCCTGCCTTCTGTTCTTGTGTTCGCAGGACTATATTGTATATTGTATAACATACAGTCTTAACTGCATCACATTAAACACATACATATATCTAATGTTTTTCCTAGTTCAGCTCTCCACTGGAGATGTGTATTTTTTTTTTCAAACTGAAGCCCAGATCTTAACATTTGTATGCATTTATAGGTGCCCAGCATATCAAGGGTACCTGAATGAGCACTTTCAGACTGAGTAGTGTCCTGATCTCATTTTTCCTTTATTTCCAGGAATGACTTTACCCACAGGTGTTTCACATTTTCTGCTGCAGTGTTTGGATGAAGAGTCTTCTCTGTGCTCTAATACAGAATCTAGTGATGGAGCAAGTACTTATTCATCACCTGAGATATTCAGAGATGAAAACACATTAGGTATGCATGCTTATGCTCTACATGTGGGAGTGACCGTTTGAGAAAAGCATGTGTGCACGCATCTATATTTTTTAGTTGCAGAATGTAGGGCAGAAATTGGGAACCTGTAGTCCTCCAGATGTTGCTTTCTTTTCAGCCCCAGCAAGCACGGCCAATAGTCAGGGATCATAGTATCTTAGAATTTGTAGAGTTTGAAGGGATCACGAGGGTCATCTAGTCCAGCCCCCTGCAATGCAGGAATATTTTGCCCAACATGGGGCTCAAACCCATGACCCTGAGATTAAGACACTCATGATCTACTGACTCAGCTATCCCAGAGAGGAAAAACATTTGGAGAGCAATTGACTCCCCATCCCTGCTGTAAGGCCTGACTACACTACATTTTTATTTGATTAATCAAGTCCATCATATAGTCAAGTGGGGAAAACTTTGCTAATTGATTGTTGCCAAATGCCTCTTAATTTGGTCAGAGAATGTCCATTTAATCCAAGGCTAGAGTTCAGAGTGTCCTTGGCAATTCTTGACCTATACTACATTTTTTTGATTGGCTTAACCCCAGCAATGGGCAATCAACCACACATTGATTGCTAAACAAGTGCTTCAAATTACATTCTCAATAATTTTTTGTAGGGAGGGGATCTAAAGTCTTTACACTTTATGCCATAACAAGCCAACTGAAATCTGTGGAGGTTCTTCAAGAGTGATCAGCTTACAAATGCAATCAGCTTACAAGCATTTCAGAAAGATGGTATCAACCATATTGTGTTATGTGTTTTAGAAAAAAGCAGCACTGGTCCAGAAGAATGCCTTGGGCACAGGAATTCAACCCTCTTGGATACCAGCAAAGCCATCAACATAGACAAGATGCCACATGTGCCAAATCTTTCACAGATACTGGGTAACCTTGAACATGTTACATAAGTGTTTGGTTGCCAGCTTGAGTTTAAACCTTTCTTTGATGCAGAGGGGAGCAAATGAGGGTGTTGGGAACTTGAGTTGGTGCTTCCACACTCCAAGTGGCAGAGCTGAATGTCTGGAAATAAAGCAGCTTGATGATGAGACCATGGGAAGACTAAAGTGGTTTGAAGAGGAAAGATTAAGCATCCTAGACACAATTGGTCAAGCTACAGGGTGGGGCCAATTCATATATCCTTTTCTTCAGTCCGTCTCCTGTGTCAAACCAGCATCTATTCAGGGCTGCCCCAGCTGCCCAGCAACTTACTATAACAACTTCATGGTTAGCTCCAGCACCTATTTTTCTTGAAAAAAAGCACTTGGAACAAATGTCAGTTCGTTTTTCTGTGAATTGACGTTTGTTCCAGTTCAGGGCTAAACAGCTGATTATCCCAGGGAAAGCAAGGGGCAAGCGAAAATCCTCTTGGACCCATGCTTTGAAAGCACAGGACAAGCAGAAAAACTCAGACCTGTGCTTTCTGGGCATGGGACAAGCAGAGGTGTGGATGAGTCCTGTGTTCTGCTGTATTGATCTAGCTTACCTTGATCACACTCTTCACATTTGATCTCTTCTAGAAACCACTTTAGGAAAAAAAGACCAGAGCATTACAAGGTAATATCAAAGCAAAATATTGTTACATGCCATCCTAGTCTCCGAGCGGTGTGAGATTCCAGGGGTTCCAGGTGCTTCTCCAGGGATTGTGTTTCTAAAGAAATGAGCCACAGCGGAGGCTGTGATGTCTTTAGGATATACGGTTTATTTACACATACTTTATATACAACCTGAGTCTGCGATGGGGAGGTTCAAAGCATTAACACTCCAAAAGGTTCTTGCCCCTCCCATGGCCATAGTCTTGGATGCCAGCAAAAATCAGCCATCAGCCTCTGGTCAGCTTGCTATGTTTAACAGACTGCCACTTTTCTCTCAGGCTTGCTGACACAGCCGGCAACTATTTTTTCTCCAACCGACGTCATCCCCAACTGCAATCCTAAAAACAACTGCTCTCCTTCCAATTCTAAAACTCCACTTCAAAGGCTTTTGTCTCTCTAGCCAATTATGAGTTGAGAGAGGGGGTCGGGTATCTGGCACCCAGGAATTATAAGCAGGGTCCAGGAATTAGAAAGGGAATTCAGGCACCCCACAAACGCATAACAATATTTTTTTGTGACTGCTCTTTTTTTAGAGACAGTATATATGCAACTGCTCGGAGTAATGACTCTGATTGTGGCAACTACATAAAGCACTGCTTTAGCCATGGCCATTAAGAAGCAACAGCTGTAGCCAGGGAAATCCCCTCTCACAAAGAGAGCACATTGGTGGAGCATCCTATTATGGCAAAATTGAAGATATTAATTGGTCTGTTGACGCATTAGCCAGTGTATTTTCACTAGATTTGAAGTGATATTAGCCAATTAGGAAAGAAATCACTTGGATCTTAATGGAAATTTTGTGAGCAGCTAAGCATATAACTACTTTCTTACTTCAGTCTTTTTTTATTTTTTACTGTGGCAGGCTATCAAAGCAGAAATCACGTTCTGAATTGACAGATGTTTCAGCTGTAGTTGCAGGTAAATAATGTTATTTAAAACAAACAAGTTGCAAGTTATGTGACGCGACTAGCAGATTTGTTTTTGCTGTGTGCTTTTAAAATAACAAGTTCAGGCCACAGGGCCTGTGTATAATGATGGCCCTGAAAGGTTGCCCCTCTTTGCCTGGCTTGGTGGCCCTCCTGGCATTGAAATTCCCTTAGCTCAAACAGCTGCAGAGCCGGATAAGAGATGAACATGGAAGCCAGCACTAAAGCAGAATGAGGGAAGTAAACATGCCATTGCCTCTTCCTCCTCAGTCAGGCAATTAGAACGCTGCAAGGCATGGCAGGAACACTGACTGCAAACAGGGAAAATGCTGGCGGTTTTTTAAAACGAAACACCAAAATACTGTGGCTCCTCCTGGCTGCAGACTGCACCCCAGTCCTTCCTGGTTACCATGGCAACTGTGTTTGTGGACTCTTGAAAAGTGATTCATCCAGAGTAGCTCACCCCCACCCCATTTTCATACTTGCAGACACACATACCATTTAAGAATCTCTTTCCACTAAAAAAAGGGGAAGGAAAGAGAAAATTGAGTGAAAAGGACAAGCTACATAGTGTTAAGGGGTGGTTAAAAGCTCAGAAATTGAGGCCGAATGAATGGCTCTGCAGATCAGCCAGTAAATGACTGCAGATCAGCCCATGACCCCCAGACTGCAGCACAAAATTGAGACAGAGAAGTAGCTGGACCAATTTGCACAGTCAAATTGAAGAATTATTTTTCTTCCTGTTTTCTCAGGGAAACAAGTGTGCAAAATTTTGCCTGCAAAGGAAAAGACACCTGAATTGCAATCTTTTGGAGCCTCCTTATTGCCTCAAAAACAAACAAAAAAGGTGACGAGTTTAATGTTCATAGGTTGCCATGTGTGAATTGGGATAGTGGTGTGGTGGACAACTAACTGTAGTGACACAACAATGGAAAGATAGCTCGGTAGAGTATGAGACACTTAATCTCAGAGCCGTAGGCCATGTTGGGGAGAAGATGCCTGCATTGTAGGGGGTTGGACTACATGACCCACATGGTCCCTTCCAACTCTACAATTCTATAATTTTATCCATCCTACCTATAGATAAATCTGGACAGAAGTGTGGTAATAATCTTCAGTTGACATTAGTCCTTTCATTCATTTTTAAAAAAAAAATCCAGTAAGGGGTCATCATGGGTTTACTGGGGATGGGGCTATAGTCCTGGCACACTACCTGGCCCCATGTTTAGATGAGCATTCTGTTACCCTGGATCAGTCACCCTGACCAAGGGGCAGGAGCTCAAGCAGTAATCACATGACGGCACCTTAGTGCCAGTGATGAGTGAAGGGGGCTGTACTTGATGCTACAACTTCAGAATAGGTCATGCTATGGTGGCGCAGTGGGATTGTTAACCCTTCCCCTGCTTGCTGACTCTGCTCTCACAATTCTTCCCTGGTCCTCCCCACGCACTTTATGGGGCAGCTTTCTGTGTTCCATTGTACATTGAATTATTTGGGTGGGTAATGATTAAGCACCTCTTGTTTTCTTTCTTTTGAAGTTGGATTTCAAGTTGACCTCGTGGAAATCATTGGAACATCCAATTATAAAATAGCAGAATTAAAGTTGTCCCTTTAACCTGTCTTAAATAGCCACCCAAATAAAAATGTTCTGGTAACTTAGGCTCTAAATTTGGTAAACCTTTGGAGAAGGAAGCTGCTATACCTGAGGCATCCTCAAAAGAAACTTACTGGGCCCTAGTGGTACAAATTCAGTTTTTTCATATATTATAGAAAGGTGCTCTCGGCTTATCTTTCAACTAATCTTTTTACATAATATGAAACCACTTCCCATCTAGAATCTCTAGTCAGTGGCTATTACTTGTTCTTCTAAGTGGGTGTGGTTATCTTTTCTTCTGTGTAACTCATTAAATAGTTGACAGTGTGAGCTCAGTGAAGGCCAAAGTAGAGGGGCAAACCACTCACTTGCAGAATTTTCCTTTTACAAATATGTTTGTGTGTGTGTGTGTGTGTGTGGTCTTGATCAAAATAAAGGGTGGCTTCTGTTCATGATGAAAGGAAAGCTATTTGTTAAAAGAAAAAACTGTGCAAAGACAAGCTTCATAGCAGATATCTAGATTGCTCCTCACATTGCCCTTTTGTCCTCACACTGAGATTTTGGAATTGGGAATTGTTAGTGTTCTTGTGCTAAGATCATTTGGAACAAATGTCATGTTTTTAGTGAACATAAAATGGGTCAAGCACTCTATTGGCTGGCCGTCTTCCAGGGACTGTCATGTGATCCTATAGTCCTAATGAAGTATAGTGCAACGACTAAAACCTTGATCTCATCTATCCTCTGCCATGAGATTACTAGTTGGCCTTCAGCAAGCTGCTATCTCTTTCTACCTCCCCTGCAACATGAGGCTAATAAGTGAGAATTTCATCATGCTATTGTTCATAAGAATTACTGAGATGTATACAAAGCGCTTCAATTGCTCAAAATGCTGTCTAAAACACTTTTAAGTACGTCCTTTACAAGTGTTGATGATACTACTATACAATTCTTCATGTTTCTGTAGACTAAAGATCAGCAACCCAGGAAAATGAAGTGCACAAAAAGAGTACTGTTTTCCTCATCCTCATCCTCATCCTCTCCTTATGTATTGAGTCCAGCCAAATTTTGCGGAATTGCAGCTGAAACCTTAGGCTCTGCACAGCCAGGTACTGGCATGGTAAGTTGTTTTCAACTGCTAAGCTTTAAGGGAATGGGGAGTGCTGCACTTGGGGGTTAGAGAGCTGCTGCAAGGCTAAGAGATGCAGAAACTATACTGAATGGTGGGTGCTATGGGAAATTACAACGCAAAAGCTGGCAAAAGACAAAAGTGGCACTAGTTAAACTAGGTGTCGGGAGACCTGGGGCTTTGGGATGTTGTTGGACCCCAGCTCCCATCGTCTCTAACTATTGGACACACTGACTAGGGCTGATGGGAGGCTGGGTCATGTTAAACAATATGAATGAGCCTTTTGTGGTCTGTGGGCTGAATTGGCTCTTCAAAATTGGGAGTCTCTCCTCCATTTGGCGTGGTTCCACTTAGAGGTGTATTTAGTGTTCAGGAAACAGGAAGTAGTGCTTCAGTTAGCTTTTCCATACTTCCATACTTTTGCCCCCTGCTTTCTAGGCACAGGTCTGGGCTTTAAAGCTCATTGTCTGAGCACTTCCCACCCACCCACACTTTCCCCAGGAAAACTCTAATGCAGAATCAAAACAAATGGCAATTCGGGTTTTGGGCAAATTGCCATTCGCTCCGATTCAGTGATAAAGAGTGGGGCTTTGCAGGAAAAGAACTGGCGCAAAAATAAAAGTGCTTGGATGGGGGGCATTAAAACACAGACCTATGTCTAGAAACACAGCACAAAAGGAAGTCTGGATGAGCCCAGAGTCTTCTCAGGCATGTTCACTTGACATTTTGCTTTCAGAATGAATTCAGAGTATCCTGCGATACAACCAAAGCATTCTGTTTACAGGAAAATCTGGTTATCTGCTTAAAATGGATTTCTCTCTTATAAAGGAATTCAATTTGGAAACTGGATGGGGCTGCAGGTAGATGTTTTATATGAAGGAAATTAAATATTTTAAAATTAACAGCAGAACAGATTGCTCTCCCTCTTTGCTTCTGATAAACTTTTATGTCTGTCTATCGGAGAGCAGTTCCAGAGCAGTGAACATAGGAAAGAATAAAGCGCTGTTAACAAGTGCAGCACTTCTACAGACAGAAGATTGAGAGTTTAGCAAAATAAGCTCAAAACAAATGTAACCATTTGCATTTATTTCCATGTGAATGATACGATGCAATGAAATGTGTTTATATTTAAAACATCAGGGTCTTGGTGTTGTTGTTTTTATCAGTTTCAGGCGGCCATTTTCAAACCAGTTTTGTGGGCCAAAAGCTATATCTCATTTATCTGCAAAATTTCCTGGCTTTTGAAATGTTTCTCAGTACTGTATGTGCTAGTAGCTGTTTTGAAATCTGGGGGCCACTTTAGGCAATACCTTTCCTGTGTAGAAAATAATCATCATGCAGGAAGAAAAGTACTTGCATTCATATAAAAATTGCACATAAATAACCGTTGCGGCTTCCAAATATGTGGCAAAATAGATGTCGGTACTGGTGGCCAGAGTGTAGGGAAAAAGCTGTACATCTCCACTTACCTGTTGTTCAAACCACAAACTAATTTCTTTTCTTCCTCTTTACTAATTCATTATTATTATTATTATTATTATTATTATTATTATTATTATTATCATTATTATTATTATTAAACATGCATCTCTTAAGATACACAAAAGGCTTAAAAGAGATAGTGAATGGCTTCGTGGTAGTGTGTGGATTTCACTCTTGGTCTACTCCGTTCAATGTGCCACACTAGCTTTCTTTTAAAGGAAAGAAAAGAAGCACAAACAAACTGTAAGATTGCCTTCATTTGCCTTATCAGTAGTTTAGGTCATCCTGAAGACAGATAAGTATATATTCAGAGATTCTCAAGTATTACACTAAATGTTCCGCTCAATTCAGAAAAGCAGTATGCATGTGTCCTTTTGTCTTTCTTCTGACAAACAACTGCAGTTACCCCCTAGGGCTGTAGCAGTGTGCTGGGAGAGAGAAGCTGAGTGACCTGTGACAGTCACGTACTGACAAAGAGAAGGCTAATTGTCATTCTTCCTCATGACTCAGACAGGCTGTATATGCAAAGTATAGGATGCCAGGAGGGGACTCATTTGAAAGCTTGCTTCACCTTTTATTTGAAGGATCTTAGATCCGTATTAATGAGAGTGCTGTACATTTTTGTTTTGTTTTGATATAGTTGGACTCTTCATCAGTGCATAAAGTCTCACTCGGTGAAGCTTCCTTGCCAAGCACAAGTCGTTCAAATGTAAATTCAAAAGAAGTCATTCCTGCTTCCCTGTCTCCAGAAAGTGTTATTCATCAGGTTATATCTCTATTATATTTTTCCCTTTGCGGCAGTGCTAACCACACGTACTTAGGAGAGAGAGAGAGAGAGAGAGAGAGAGAGAGTATACATACTTTTAAATAGACAGGGCAGGAGAACATATCAAATGATTCCAAAACTCAAAATTGCCTATCTATGGTAAGTGAGAATGGGATATTTAAATCGAAGTCATGTTGTGAGGCCTGTCCTAAACCTGTTTGATTATACAAGCTGCTGCCACAAAGAAAGTCCAATGTGGAGCTGCATTAAAAAAATATATATAAAAAAAAGCACAAGCAAGAATGCGCAGTACTTGGCCACATTTTAATTATTTTAAACTTTAAGACAAGAAGTACTCCTCCCCACCCACCAATAAGGGATTATGAAGGAAAATGAATCCCTTTGACTTCCATTCAAAAAACCAGCTGGACCAATTTGTCTTCTACTGGGAAAGCTTAATCCACTCCTGGACCCATAAATCTCATCCAAAGGCTAAAATAATAATAATAGATGTGTAAAGAATCTCTAGTACAGTGAATGGGGGAACACAGAGCTTTGTTTTATGCAGTGTCGGTTGGAACCCAAAGTATAGATTAAAGTGGAGAGAGTACAGAGTGTCTCAAAAACAGTTTGTAAAGTACAGATTCAGGGTGAATCGGGGGTGGGGCTTGGGCTGTGTACATCCCTACCTTTTGGCACCATCCATAATGCACTTTTGCTGAAAAAATAGCAGAACCAGGGTTTTTTCCACCCAGAGCCTGTAGGGGGTGAAAAGAGTATGTTTGTAGTGAACACATTTAGGACACCTTCCTGTTGGCGGAATGTCCCACATAACATGGCTTTTTCCAGATATTAAAATTACAACCATAGTTTAGTGTTATCGTTTATGAGCAGCACCAAGCCTTGAGCTTGTGAACGCCCTTCTCCTTTTCCTTTGGTACAGCCTAAAGGGGACTGGACGCAGGGACATGGGTGGCACTGTGGTCTAAACCACTGAGCCTAGGGCTTGCCGATCAGAAGGTCGGCGGTTTGAATCCCTGCGACAGGGTGAGCTGAGCTCCTGTTGTTCGGTCCCAGCTCCTGCCATCCTAGCAGTTTGAAAGCATGTCAAAGTGCAAGTAGATAAATAGGTGGGAAAGGTAAACGGCATTTCCATGTGCTACTCTAGTTTTGCCAGAAGCGGCTTAGTCATGCTGGCCACGTGACCCAGAAAAACTGTCTGTGGACAAACGTTGGCTCCCTCGGCTAGTAAAGCAAGATGAGTGCCGCAACCCCAGAGTCGTTCATGACTGGACTTAACTGTCAGGGGTCCTTTACCTTTACCTTTAAAGGGGACTGGAAGCTTTTGCTTTTAAACTAATCATAATTCCTCATTATGTTCAAACTTGAGAGTTCTCTGACTAGCATAAATGATGCTTTGTCAGGATCAAATATGATTTACAATCCTGACTTTCTGTCTAACTGTTTTTGAACTCTTGAGTTTCCTGAGTTAAGATGCAAACAAAGGAACTCTGCTTTGCTTAAGTGGAAGCAAATGCTTCCAGGTTCTTCCCCGTGGCCACTCTGGAGGAGAAAAGGGGAGAGGGAGCATAGGAGCCCAAAGCTATTGGTTCATAATTCAGTGCTATAACTTCATTGGGTCCCGGCACCGAGGAGGATAAAATAAGATGTTCAAAAGCACAGCGAGATAATGAAAGGAAATAAAATCCAAAGGAAGGAGGGGAGTCGGCAACAAAGGGCATTTAGTTAAAAGAGTTCTTTGAGCTCCGATAAGAGTGTCTTACCTCGGCGCCATCTTGAAAGTACTCCCTAAATTAATAATCCCAGCCCAACGTAGGGCTTTTATGCTGGCCCGGTTGAATGTCTTTCCCTCAGCATTTGTCCGGGGAAGATATCAAAACATCCCTAGAAACAAGAGATTCTGCAGATGCTCTATGAATGTCCCGGACACTGTAGAGCATATTCTCTTTCATTGCCCATTGTACAGTACGCTCCGTCAACGCGTGCTGTCCCCTCTTTTGGGTGGTCTGGAACCCCAGCAAGGTGAATGTGCGGGATTCTGCCTATCCGACGTTGACCAAAGGGTAATGGCGGGGGTAGCCGAGTTTTTGGCTGCAGTCCTCCAAGGAGCAGGTTAACAAGGAAAACCACTGATTTTATATGTATATATATATATATATGATTGTAGCCAACTGCTGCCTTTTTATATATATTTCAAGGCTTTTACATGTTATTTTCCTTCTTACGGTTTTTATTTCCATAATGCCTAATAAAGGTTTGATTTCAATTCAGTGCTATATCAAAGCCCAGTCTATGCCTTGTAGGATGGCCTAAGTTTTGTTCCATTTCTTTCAGTGTCTACGTAACCCTCCAGAAATCTGCTGTATCATTAAAGCTTCACCAGGATCTAGACCACTGAAAGTTCTCCAACACCCACTGAAAAGAAAAAGAGAGTTTCCCCCACCAGGAGCAACTGAAGGTAAAGCAGGACAAGGGGATACAGAATATGTATTTATTGTGAGAACTCCTTACACAAGGAAGAGGTTTGGGGGGGTGGTGGTTGTTGTCAACTGTTGAAGTTCCTATTTTTGACTGAAGGAATCCTTATTTGTAAGTATAGGTCATGCCACAAAACTTCCCTTCTGTTTGAATCTACAAAACAAATTGCTGGGGGACATTGGGCTTGGACTTGGGTTCAAAGCCCAGCTCAGCCCAGAACTTGCCAGGTCACTGGGCAAACCATGATTTCTCAAACATTGTGAGAGATGTAACTGAATGGTAGAGCATCTGCTTTGTATGCAAAAGGTTCCAGGGTTCAACCCCAGGCTTGCCCAGGTAGAGCTGGAAATGTCTCTAGTCTGAAACCCTGGAGAACCACTGCCAGTGTAGATGAGATGCTTTCATGCAGAAAGAAGATTCCCAGGTTCTGTCTGGCACCTCTAGGCCAGGTTGTAGATATGCTGGTGGGTCTCCTGGGTGGCAGAAGCAGGGAGATTGCATAGCTCTGTAAGTCAATTAAAGTGATATGTTTTCTCCAAAAAGTGAAATTGAAATTAATTCCCAATGCAAACTGATTTCTTTTTCAGATCTTATTACCAAATACTAGATCTACAGGAACAATAGGTAAGCACTGCTGCATGTAATGTGGGGTAGGGGAGAGAAAGAGAGGGGAGCACTTTCTAGAAACCTCAGCAGCAGTCCTCCAGATGTTGTTGGACTCCCTCCCAGTTCCCACCATCCCAGGTAGCATGGACAGTGGTCAGGGATGATGGGACTTAGAGTCCAACGACATCTGGAGGGGAAACCAGGTTGGGGGGGAAGCCTGCCCTGCAGCTGCATTGTATGGGCAATGGGTTCAGTAAAAAAGAAAAAAGAAATGGACACCTAAGTCCTATCTGAATGAATGGGATTTTATATTATGCTGATGCCCCAGTGATTTCAGTAGTTATTTTCTTTTTAACTTTTCAAAACATTTTGTTTGTCAGTGGTACATGATCTTCTAAACTGCAGCTTTATTGTCACAGAGTATTTAAAACACCTGAAAAATATAGTTTGGGGGCCTTTATTGTTACCTTGAGGGAAAGTATTTTGTTTTTTTATGGACTGTTCTCTAAGGGTACAACATTTCCTTTACTTGTTAAAAGAGAAAAAAAACGGGAAATTGAGAACATGGAATGGTAGGAAGAAGCTGAGCTGCACGTTTGGACTTCATTAAGTTTGAAAGTTAATGACACCTTCAAAAGAGATTCTGAAAATACTTGCAGTTCTGGAAATCTATATTCTGGTAGGTAAAAATAAGATCAGGAATTATAAAAGTTAGTACAAGTGTCATTCTTTTACCTCATGCTTTGTATATACCGCTATCCTGTATTGCAAAGCACTTCTTTATTGTAAAATGTGTGCTGAATATACTTCTGGTAGCTCTCAGCCTGATTTCCAAAACTTAAATTTAAGTGCTTCGGTTTAAGCCAGTTTAGGATAACAGCATCTACTTGTAAATCTTAATATTTCACATCAACTGGTCTTGTGAAACTGACTCGTGTGTGAATATGGATATGGATTTGAAACATTAAGCTAAGATGCGTATATGTAGAAAAACGAGATGCATTTTGTTAGAGTCAAGCTACTTGCATCTGAATTCAGAATGAAGTTCTAACCTTTAACATTTGGCATAAGAAATGCTCTGTTCCTACCTACTCATTTTGTGCAAGTAGACTCTGTGGTCTGCCCGCTTAGGACAAAAAGTGTACCCTATGAAGTTTTGTCAGTAGCGTGATATTGACTTTACAATTCTATGTGTAACTGCTTAACCTATTTTTTTAAAAAAAATGTAGAGTGGTGGGCAGAAAGCTGCCCAAGTTCTGTACTGAACACAAAATCTGCACCACTGCATAAGCACACATAAAAGGAAAGTTCAAAGGAAACATTTTGAGTCTTCATTTGTTTAAAGTGGAAAACCATTTCCACCGGCGTGCACCCTCCCTACCATGAGTCACAAAGAGTAGGAGGAAGACTGGATTGTCTAACGCTAATTACTAACTTTCACTTATAATATAAAGGGAAAGAGTAGTCAGGAGACTCAAGTGATGCAAACTGCCTGAATTTCAGTCTTGATTCCAGCCTGAACTTCTGGTATCTGCCTCTGCTTCCTGTTACTTATTTTCAGCTGCCATTCTGGAAGCCTAAGCCAGCCCCTGTAGCTGTGTTTTTACAGTGCATCTTGACGCATAAATATTAGCAGATCATACGTTGTCTCCATGCTGCATAACTTTTTACCTGTTCATTTCTTTACATCTAGTTGCAGTTAAAGAGAGAAGAGTAAGTGGAGCCATTGGGTTGTATCCAAGAAAGTTGTCTTGCCTACACAACAGGGCTTCCACTTCCTCTCTTCTCCCCCCCCCCCCACACCACCTCCTTGTTGGCTCCGGAGGGTTGGGAAAACCCCAGAACCGATTGAGAGAGGGGTGTGCAGGGAGAGCAGGTGCTGTTGCATAAGTGGGTGGAAACCACTTTTTAGGTCCTTCCAGAAGGGCACTGAGGCTGGGAATCTTTTTCCGATAGCTCAAGCTAGCAGCATTCTCTCTTTCATCCAATATTCTACTCTTCAAGATGGGGATAATACAGAGCTGATGTAAGGTTTACAGTGTGTGAATTTGCCATTGTTCAGCTCTTCCCATCCTTGGAATATGAGGTCTCCTCAGTGGAGGAACAGGGACATCAGAATTCCCCAGCAGATCTCTACAGCACCAGTGATCCTGAAGAGATTTTTGTATCCCTATTCCAGCTCACCATACCAGCTGACTGGGTTCCAGGCCATCTCTTCGTGTGTCCCCCCCCCCCTTGTCTCCCAACACCACAGGAGCCAAGATGGGGAGACTAGCAGAAGCTTCAGAGCTACCACCAAAGTGCTCAGCTACCTGCACAGGAGGCTACTTGGGAGAAGGGGGAAGTATATGGAAGCACCTACGAAGATCAGCACAGGATGGAACCTCTGTCTCTTAGGGCTCATCCACACTTCCACTAGTCTTGTGCCTAGAAATCACCTTGATTCCTGTCAAACCTGCTGATCACATAAGGTTCTGTGGACATCCCTACGAATGTAAGGAGAAAGAGTTCAGCTAGCTTTATTTTGAAGACCTAAGATACATGCAAAAATAAATAAATTCAGACTGACAGTGAACGTTGATGTCTCAAGCGGGTGCAAAATGTAAACAAAATCTGGAGAACGATTCTTCTAGAATGGTGCATGGGTTATAGTGAAATAGTTGTCTACAGGTAACTGTTCAATCTCACAGTTTCTGTCTTCAGAATATCATACCTTGTCACACTTCTTATTGATAGTGTACTAGAACTTGGATTTGGAGACAGCAGCATTAACCAAATTAGTCTGAAAGAATAATTTATTGCATTTGCTCCACATCCTCGTGAAGCCAAAGCTGACCTAGAAGTTACCTGTGCATTTGAAGAAAATATCCACAATGCTACATGTTCCTGTGCAAATAACACCAGTGGCGAAGGCGTTTTAAGATTGTTTCAAAAGGTGCATTTGATGAAAATACCAGATTTGATTAATATTTTACCATGAAGATGTGGTCATGCTAATTTAGGCCAAAGTACTTTTATGGACTTCAATCAGCCTTACATACGTTAAGAGTGTCTCCTTGATTATATTTGTATGCATGGGGCTTCCACGTTACAATATGCAGCTGCTGGCCTGCAGTGTGTGCTACCTGCCACTAAACTATAGGGTACTCTACATACATTTACTTAGTGGTACTTTGTTGCAGTTGTGCCACTAGTGTATATATAATTGTTGAAAACCACTTTTTGGAATCAGATTCTTAAAGCTCAGTAAGTACTGGGGGGATGAGTTTCTCTTGTCTGACTAAGGATGAATTTGGTAAGATATTATTTCTGGAAGAGTAATCAAGAAGGTGAAGATAA
This sequence comes from Podarcis vaucheri, assembly GCF_965113315.1. Taxonomy (NCBI): domain Eukaryota; kingdom Metazoa; phylum Chordata; class Lepidosauria; order Squamata; family Lacertidae; genus Podarcis; species Podarcis vaucheri. The sequence goes on from NC_138760.1 coordinate 61,251,214, forward strand.
TCCTCACTGATTGACGGTTTGCTACTTTTTTAACAACTTTATTTAGACTGTGGAGCTTAGTCTCTGCACGGTTTCCTTGATGCTATTTTCCAAAACATCAAACAGGACAAGGTCACCACACTAGGAAGATTCACCTCTGATGGAGGCCTTCAATGCTGTTGACACAAACACAGCAACGTACTTTGAATGACAACAAGTTTCTGATTCCAACCAGGAACCATCTGCATGAGGTAGCTGTGCAGGGTGTCAGTTTAAACTTCATCTTGCATAATATAAGCCTGGTGGAGGTGAAGAGAGACAGAATCTGTTCCTAACAAAAGCCCTTGCTTATACAGAAGGGGACCCCTCCAACCATACTCTAGTGCAAGACTGGCTGAAAATAATAATACGTACTCCTTGATAAACATGTCAACAAGCATCAAATTGATTTATGCAAGTCCTATCAGTTGATGACTGCACTTAAAGTAGTAACTTGTGTATGTGAATGACATGTCTTGAATTAAAGACCACCAACAGAAATTCTATCTTGCAAGAAACATGAGACTTTTCAATGGAGTAGCCAGACTAGATATCTCACCCTTCCTGCATTGTGCCACCAGTGGGTGGAAGCCAACTGGGCTCCTGAAGAGACAGAGCTGGCTGGTAGGAGCCAATCACAGGCCCCATCTAGCATGAGATGGGTATGTGTAACCAGAATGAGGAGTCTCCTCCAGTCTGCCTCACATGTATACTAAAGGTGGAAGCCAATGTCGATGTAACTTGTGTGAGATTTGGGTTGCTACTGAATTCCTGTAAAGCAAACATGAATTCCTTGTATTGACGGAGAGGTTTTTTTTAGCAAGGTAGGCAAGATTGCAATCCTCACCCTCATGGGCCATCTTAGGTGCAAGGAACAACTCGCCTGTCGACCACCTGACAAATGCCAGAGGATTATCCCACCCACCTATCAAAGTACCTTGCATGGCATGTGGGAACCACAGCATAAGGTGATTTGCCAGTTCTGTGCTTGGCAAAGTGCCAAATATAGGCTTCGCAAAACTGGCTTTCTGCAGGATTGGGCTGTGTGATCAGGATTCCCAGCTGATCTGCTTTAAACTGTCCGTGCTTTAAACCGTTCTTCCCTATTAAGTTATGAATGAAGCTACTAACTACATAGTCCTGTATTTTATTAAAATGCCATAACGAGGCATCTTTGCTATGCTGTGTTTTCCTACTCTGCCCTTCCCCTGCCCAGTTAAATTGGACTGGAAACAGAACATGATTTTGTAGTACAGTATCCTATTGGACACTTAAAGGTTGCGAGACACAATCATAGTACTCATAGAAGTAGCTGCTATTCCCTAAAGTCATTGGAACTTCTTGAGAAACGAGGGCTGAAAATAATCCTTTGAAGGATTTTAATGACATCATCTCAGATGAGTCACATTCCTAACTTGTGGGAAATGTGCAGTGCAGATTTGACGCCTGATCATTTTATGGCATATAATGGGACCCTCTAGACATTTTAAAGTGCAGCAGTAGAAATAATTGAGAGTGGAATTAGTAAATGTGTGATGTCTGCTGCTGCTTTCACGTCACCAGAAAAAAGGAAAGTGGGGGGATGCTTTCCTTCTTTCTATTCAGAGCACTGTAGGTTTGTGTAATAACACTTCTAGAGCATGCCAATTGACTTCTTTCACTTCATAGTTACAGTTTGCTGAGCCCTGGGAAGAGGAAGCGGGGAGAGGAAGCTGAATCTCACATAAACCTATTACTGTAAAGGTAATGAAGCTCTGCGTAGGAAGAGATACCTAAGCTTGCTTTTACATTTCTCTGTCATGACCCACATGCGTCACTATATACATTTGCACTGTCTGATCAGCAAAGTAGTCCATGGTGAAGGGTCGTAGCTCAGTGCCAGGGCATCTGCCTTGCAAGTGAAAGATCCTAGGTTCAACCCCTGACATTTCCAGAAAAGACTGTGGATGAAATCCTGGAAAACTGCTGCTAGTTGGGTGGACAGTACTGAGCTAGATGGACTCTGTATAAGGCAGCTTCCTAGGTTGATTGTTCTGGTAATGCAACTGTACTTTAAGGGTAGCTGATGGGTCTCAAACCCTTGAGTTAGGGACTTCCCTGCATGCAAAGGCAGGATCTGGAGGATTGAGTGGATGAGACCAATAGTCCAGAAGGTGGTTTCTGCACATGCAAGTGAGGGCAGATGGAGCTCCTCAACCTGGAAATGGAGCCCATCTAGGAAAAAGAAAACTAATACTGAACTTCTGCCTTGTGGTATATCTTTGGGAGAAGAAAGGCTAAGGAGTAACCTTACACAAATCCGGAGTGGAATCCCTAAGACAGTCAGATGGTGCCTTGTATGCCTCCTTCTGGCAACTCCTGCAGCCAAGCTGGTGCCAGATGTATTACTCTGCTTTCTTTTGGACCACATCAGCGAGGCTGAGAGGCGGTTCTGTCATCTGGGCACACTGCCCATGCTTGCGCCCAGGGAGGTCACTTCGGTGCTGCTAATGCTGCGGTTTGACTACACCCCTGGAGGCATACTCCATTGTCTTTTGATAGATCTCAGCAAGAAAATTAAGGGAGCAGTGTTCAAAAAGGTTTCAGCCTGATCTGGGCCTTTGCAGGTGTGTTTCAGGATCATTTTGTATAATACTTCCAGGGTATTACATACAGAACAAGTTACACTAATGCCAATTCTTTGGGCTCAATGGGCACTTACAGCTAGTGATGAAAGTGAGTAGAAGCTCTCAGTAGTGTTTTCTATGTGTTAGTTGGACATACCAAGGAGGATCAGGATGGTAATACAGTATACACACCCGTTATTAGTCTGAAAGGGCCTGCCACATGACTGGGAACCCTGATTGCCCCAGAGTTCCTAAACATGGGGAGCAGCCCTTCCAAATAAACACTGGATATTGGTGGGGGCAGGCCCCATTAGACAGGCATGGACTATTGTCCTTTCACATGCTCAGGGATTGCATGGGGGAGGACAACTAACACCTGTCAAGAACCCCTTTCCCTGCTTCCTTCAGCACTGTGGCTGCTGCCTAGTCACTCATCTTCCCTATGTCAGTGACCTGTCTTGGACTTAGAGCAACATAAAAGTCTGCATGTTCTGCTGCTTCAAGATTCAATGAAGCACTACCTGAGGGGTGTGTGTGTGTGAGAGAGAGAGAGCAAGTAGGAATACTTAAGCAGATCCACACATTTCAATCATAATCTGCATTTAGAGCACATAAAATAATTTTGGGGAGTGTAGCTTGGGGTGCAGGGAAAGGTAGCTTTGTCAGGGGGGACTACAGTTTGCAAGATCCTTGTTCCGTGATCATGTGCTTTAAATGTGTGTTGAATGACATTTAATTGCACAGCTCGGGATTGCAGAGAAAAGGGGAAATTGTGGCTGCTGCAGTTGGAAGACTTCGTGGCCGTCCCAAGGTGAGCCTCGTTCATGGAAATTCGTTTAGTTTTAAACTGGGCCTTACTAAATTACTCCGAGAACCACGCATGTTCTTAATTAAAAGTTCAGAATTTTTGGTGCTGATAAATCCAGGGTTGCAGGTTCTGCTGTTTCTGCATTGCTGGGGTTGGACCAGATCAGAGCTTTCCTGTTAGTGTGTGGGCTGCAGTGTGTACTGTGTGTCACGTGACTGTTCCTGCGCTGTTCCTGGGGCTGTTAAGGGGTTAGTTTTGATTGTAAAACTGAATTACTGTGTCACGAAATGTTGCATGTCTAAAAAGTGTGTCACCAACATGAAAAGTTTGGAAAGCTCTAGGTGATCCTCATGGTCCCTTCCAATTCTACAATTTTATTCTAATTCTGGGGAAGCAGAACCAAAGCAAAAACACGGGGGGGGGCCGCTAATAAGTCAAGAGTTTAACTACGATCGTGACAAAATACAAACGGGGCAAGCTTTTAATTTTTTGCCTTCTTGCATCCCTGTTATTGACCCTTGTTGGGTTTGGGAGGGGGTGCAGATTCAAACATCTCCAGAGCGGCTCAGGAGTTCCACATCCTCCAGGGTCGTGGATTTCTAGTCGGGGCGTGGGGAGGAAAACCAGGCAAAACTCCACAAAGCCATCCCATCCAAAGCGCAAGGAGCACTCGGGCGTCCCCATTCCCGTCTCCGTCTTAGAATGCGGCCTGTTTCGTGCTCAGTAAGCTAAAACTCAGCGGATCGGAGGCGAAGTTGGCGGGAGAGCCCAGGCCGAGCGCCTCCCGCTTTCCTCCCTTTCCCTTCCCTCTCCTTCCTTGCACCAAAACATCCCCAAGCGCCGCCGCTCCACCAAAGCCAAGCAGGGATCGCCGTGTTCCCCACGTGGGCTGGGCCGGGCCGGGCCGCGCGGCCAATCGGCTGCCGGGAAGCCCGCGCGAAACCCCGCCCGCCCGCCTCCCCCTCCCGCCGCGGCTGCTCCAAGTGATTAATTTTTGTCATATGACTGTCACACCGAATGGAGTCGGGTTCGCGGAACTAGCCGGCCGTCGCAGCTCGCGCGCGGGGAGGGGGGAGATCGCTGGCTGCTCCGGGCTTGGCCCCGCGAGAGCGGCGCGCTCCCAAAATGCCGCCCACACCCACCTTGTTGCAGAAGCTCTTCAACAAAAAGAGCGGCTTGGTCTCCCCCTGCAAGGAGCCCCGGGAAGAGTGCGTCTTCAGGTAAGGGGGCAGGCAGGGGGCGGGTGGAGCAGGGGCTGGGGCTGGCCCTGGGTTGGTTCCGGGGTCGGATCGCGGCGGGGCTGATCCCCATCCCCTCTCCGGCTTGGGGGCACTGCTTGGCTTCCTTGCTGCTCTTTGCGGAGTCGCCCTCTTCGCCTACCATCCGAGCCACGCCGCCGATTCTTCTCTTCCCCATCCCTAACTTGACACACCAGACTCTCCTTCTCTCCCAGCCTCCCCCCTTTTCCCCCCAGGAGGAGGCGGAGGGGCGGGCGGGGAGTTTTCCTGGCACCGTCTTGCCTTGGCGGCCACACAGCCGATCTGCCTCCCAGGCGGAAATCACACGGATGTGTCTCTTCGCCATGCGCCAAAACTTCGCGCAACGTTGTTTCTACTTTTTGAGGAGCTCCCTCTCGCTCCTCTTCCTCCTACTCGTGCCTCGGAGGATCGTGGCCGTCACGTGCGTGCAGAGCCGAGTATCCCCCCCCCAAAAAAAAATCACTTTCTTGAGTTGCAAAAAGAGAAACGGCTCCCCTCAAAAAGGGAGCCACTTCCCCTTGCTGCTTCTCAAGCTCTTCATTTGGGTTCTGTTGGGGAAAGAAAAGAAGAAGACCGGCTCTCTCTTCTTCCTCCTCCTTTCCCAGTGGTCCGTTCCCTCCTCCTTTCTTCAACTTTGAAGCACTAAATAGACAGTTAAATTAAAAATATATAATATGCCATCTGCACACACTTGGCTGTCTTGAAAGTGGAAGCGACGACGCTTGACTGCCTGGCAAGAGCCACCTTAAATCTTAAGGAGGGACAGTAAACGGCGGACTGTCTGGCTGCCAGTGTAGTGTAGGGTTACCAGAGAAATCTGCTTGATCTTGCCATAACAGAACCCTGCCTGGCTGGGCGAGGGTACCGAATAAACAGGCTGCAAGCCAAGGATGGTTCTGTGAAAGCCCTTTGTGCCTCTCGGAAAGTTCCTTTTGCGTCTCGTTTCCCTTAGTAATAATAACAGAAACAAAACGTACATTTCAGCTCTGTGACTGTGCAAGAGACTTGCCGCTGAACACTTTGGGCTTATGATATTCTTTCTTATCCTTTTGCCTGTTGATGGTCCAGTACAATCCTAGAGATACGCTGCTTATATTGGGGTCGCAGCAATAGTCAGAAATTGAATAACAGTACTGTTGGCACCCATATTTAAGCGCTGAGATCAGATATTACTTAGAAGCCTTTCCATTGTGTACTCAGCCAAAATTGTTTCTGAATGTCCTGTGCGTATTTCTTGGACCTGGGTACTACTGAGTTCTGCAGGAGTGACTTCCAGGCCTTAGGATGCAAACCTATGCACCCTTATGTGGGAAAACCTCACTGAATTCAGTAGGACTTATTTGTGAGTGATGAAATAGGGAACTGGGCTGCACATGACTTGCACAGATGAGGAATAGTATGCTTTTGGTGTTGAGTCTTCTATCAGCCCAATTCCACTGCTGCTGGAAAAGAAAGTTAGTTACCAACTTTGAATTTAGTATTAGAAGGCTGATGTGAGTGGAAATCATTTGCTTAAATTACATAACAGAAAATACTATGGTCTTGTAGAGGCTGCTAGGTGTTGCCACTGACTTCACTTTGACGAAGATTTCACTATTCCCACAAAATTTCTGTTTGACATTCTCCACTTGAATTATTTTCATTGTCTAACCATTTCGTTCAGTTTAACTATATTTCAAAACATAAAATAGATTGCCCAAAGGCTTCTTTGTGGAACCACTTACCAGCTTTGTTTAATTTTATACACAACCGTGTTACTGTTTGTTGGCACTGGGCGTTGATATCACCTGGTAATACTCCACTGTGCCACCTAGTCTTCAAGAACACCTAAATTAGCCCAAACAGTCAATCCTAGCTGCATCTACTCAAAGGTGTTTTATAAGCAAACCTAATACTGTATCTATCTGGCTACTTCTAGTGCGCCGTTTTATTAGACTATCAGTATGCAAATGGGAATTCCTTAATGACATGTGAATAAACATGCAGAAGTCATTGAAAATTCTTTTGGAGGTTGACATATTAAAGTCAGTGTTTAAGAAGATACATTTTTAAGAACATATACTTTGAAATAAATATTTCCACAAATAAGAAGCAAGCGCAGCTTTTAACATGCTATGTATTCCTTTCATGGCTTGGTCATGTATTCTATGGTTTCTGCTCTCCCATTTGGTTCTCACATTTTCTACTGTATTTATAAAGTATTTTCAGGACAGTACATTGCAAAGCATGCAAAGCCATTTAGCTATGGTGAAATACTAGCTAAGCATCAAAAGATTTTCATGTACTTAATGGGCTATGTACTTTTCACAGTTGTAGATATTTCAGAGGTGGCCCTATGAACAGGGTGAGGTGGTCTTTTGGGTGACACTATTGTCACTTATTTAGAGGCATATGTCTATCATCATTATCGGAGGATGTTTGGATCTTCTGTATTAGGAATCACATGCAGGTTGTTGGAAATATACATTGGGTTGAATCCAGACTTCATCTTCTGCAAATGGAAAGACTCCTGTCCATGGAAGGCTCTTGGTCCAGCAGAAGGATCTTGCAGATGTAAAGCGGGGGAGGTGACTTTTGCTGATTTTCTCTTCCCTTGATGCCACCTGTCATGCTGTTCTGGAGGGCCCTCATGTCTCCACATTTTTTCTGAGCATGCAAGGATCTGTAAAGGGAAGGGGGAATCGACAAAAGTCACCTTCCCCACTTAGGCTGGAAGGAGCAAAGCTTGGATCCAAGCCATCGGTTACATCTGCTGAAGACATACCCTGCCATAAACATTGTGCACTTTATTTTAGTCTCCTCATTAAATAAGGGGTTGACATTTTTATTTGGTTACAACCAATACCAAAGCATACATAAGTAGGGATGGACTTGAGGGCCTACATAAGACTTTCTATCTGCATTAAGTTATTAAAAGTTTTTTTTTCTACCCATAGATACAGCACAGTTATATTAGTTAGGTAGCACGTCATGGAGAATAGGTCAGTCGGCAGTTATTTGGCTGTGGCAGCTAACATTTCAGAGGCAGCATAGTCCTTGCTACCAGTTGCTGAGTACCAGGGCAAGAGTTTCTTGTCCTCACCATTGAAATCAGAATGTGGGACTAGCTCCTGTATTCTTTTCTAGTGGTTATTGGTGTGGTTGCATATCCTCAGCAGTGTATTTATTTCACCCAAAGAAAGCACTGGACCTGGCACAATTCTGTGTGGGTATGTCATCTGTGGTGGGCCAAAGTGTTCTGTCAGTGCGGGACATGCTTTTGACAGCATCTTGCACCCAAAGAAAGTGTTGAGACAGACATCCATATTGTAGAAGAAGACTCCAGGAGGTGTGTGTGTATCATTTGGGGTGTCTCAAATCCATTTTGGAGGTGCACACCTCCGGTTCCTTATTTCTTGCTGAAGTCTTTGTTGTGCATTTTGAGTGTTGAGCACATTGGGGGAAATTATTGTGAAAGGGACAGTCCTCCATTCATGGAGATATGTGATACTGTGTAGATACTTAAAAACCTCCGTTCTCTTTTAAAAGATGTTTTGCTTGAATTGTGATTTAAAATGTCATACAAATAAACAACTGGGAACTAGGAGTAACCAACTTCAGCACTGTAGGGAAAGCAGCAGTGTGGTGTGGGGGTGAGAGCGTGGGATCTCAGGGGCGGATCTCCATTCAGAATCTCACTTAGCCATGAAACTCATTGGATGACCTTGGGCCACTCACCATTTTTTAACTTCGCAGGTTTGTTGTGAGGATAAAATGGAGGATGGGTGAAGGAAACGGTGTATGCTGCCTTAAGCTTCTTGGAGGAAAGGCAGGCTAGAAATGTAGTGAGTAAATGTTGTAAGTGGGTGAGCCAACGGGGCATTTCTTACGTTTTTGTGTTTGGTGCAATGCTTAGCATCCTGTAAATCCCTAATTAGTATTAGATTGTTGTTGTATAACATTTTTAAGAACAAGGATATTAAATCATTCACAAAGTAGAAGTGAGTATTCTAGCCAAGTCCTTGCTTGCTTTTCTCATTCTTCCAGAGGAAGAAGGAACAGCAAGACATAAATTGTAGTAAATATCCAGATGTTAAGGTGGCTCCTTTATTTGGAAAGATCATTTTTCTTAAGAAAAATAGCCATGCATTGCATAAACTCAAGGTGGCTTGGAGTGGCTGTTGGCATTTGGATTGGGTTGGTTATTGACAAAAGAGGACAATCAAAATTATTATTGGAGGCCTTTTCTTTTACCTAAAGGATACTGGGTATCTTGTTATTCTCTCCAGTACAGATTTTTACTTCCCTTCCCCTGTCATCAGAACTGTTGCTTATGAAATTTATAGAGCAATCCTGTGCAATTTTACTCAGAAGCAAAGCCAACTTTGTGTAGTGGAGGTTACTCCAAAAAAATTATTGTTAAAGCCTTAAGGATATGTTTTAGTTTTGTAGCTAAACTTACAAACCCACAAGCCCAGGTTCAGAGCTAACACTAAACCAACGAATTCCCCAACCAAATAATGTGTTCAAGAATGCATACGCTAGTGTGCGCTTCAAAATGCATATATTAGTGACAGCAACGTTTAAACACGTGGTATAGTAGGAGGAACTTTGCATTAAAATGTATTTTTAGGCAAATTTGCAGCTGAAATCTTTGCTCTGAGAATCTGCAAATTTGCTGCTTTGTGCTAAGCCACAGTTTGGCTTAGTGTTGCATGCGGATTGGGGTTGTTCATGCATGGCTAGTAAGCGGGAACTCAGCTGACTTCATTGACTCGCATGTGGGTTCATTACTTGATTAAGAGTTTTTTGGTTGCTGCACACTGTTCCCTTGAAGCAACTACCTGAGATGTTATGTCTCAATGCATTTTTCTAAAAGTGTTTAGATTCCTTCCTGGGTATGCTCACGAGCCAGTTTTATAGTTGTTCTAAGCATGTCCTTCATCAATGCTCCCTTCCACCATTTTTCTTTACTTGAAGGAGTAATTTGTTTTATTATTTGAATCCCCTCAGCTGTTTCAAGGCACAATTCACCCTTGAGGGCACAAAAACTCATAGTATGCTAAGTCCAAATTTGTGTTCTTGAAATGTTCTTACACTTCCTTTTAAAATGGCAAACACTGAAATACTTTTGTAAACACCAGGTTTATAATAGAACAGAATTTTCAGACAGTCTGGTAGTATGTTCTGGCTTTTTTAACAAATGACAAAACTTGCAATCAGTTGAAGAACATATGCCCAAAGTGATGAAAAATGCTTACTTTGGGCTGGGTTTTCCCTTATTTATTTAAACATCTAGAGTTGCATCCAGTGCTGCAGTTCTGCTTGTGAAACAGATTCCATGCAAGCAACGTAACTTCCTTTTCTCCTCCTTCCAGTGCTCTGCCCTCCCCGCTTTCAAGGGTTGGAGAGGGGCACCAGGAGCAGATTCAGGGAGTGCTTAGGTGGAGGAGAGGAAACTGAAGTCCTGTGATGTCAACAAACCATAGTCTACCCTAGACTGGAGGCTGGGGAAGGGCAAAAACTCAAAATCTTTCTGGAGTGATTTTGACAGTGAGCCTACCTATGGGCTCAGAAAGAGAGAGAGAGAAAGTGGGGGTGGATCCTCTGAACATATATTTTCCTCCCTGCTCAATAGAGTCTTCTCAGATGCAGCAGAAATCACCAGTGCCCCAGGCTATGGATTCTTGGCTGGAACTCCAATTGAGGAAAACAAAAGAAAGCATAAAATAGGGATAGGAAAACAGCAAGGGGTCTCTTAAGCTTTTTATTCCACCATCACCACCCAGCTTTCATATGTTCAACCCCACTGTAATCCTACTTCCACCCGGAATATGGGCATTAAGGCTTCTGTTCTTTACCTGCTTACCTGGGAATAAGCACCACTGAAGTCAGTAGACCTCTCATCTGAGTAGACAAGAAAGGGACTGCACTGTAGGCCTGGTAGCCTCTGAAGTGGCCTGTCTTCTGTCCCTTCTTGCCCCTTTCCTATACTTTTACCTCAGCTGTGGGTGAGCGGGCTCCAGGAATATTGTGGGATGTACCTAGCGATTGGCTTGGTTGGCTCCTGCCAAAGGCACAGGCCCAAGGGAGCGAAAAAATCGCTCCTCTTCACTCTGACTCGGAGTGTTTAGGAGCCTGATAGTCCACACGCTTCCTGGGCCGCTCCCCCACTCCACGGCCTGGCAAGGTGTGCAGGCTTCTCTGGGTGCCTTGGTGGAGGAATCTGGTCGCTGGCATGGCAGTTGCAGTAGCCCTGCCAGTAGGGTTGGGGTGGGTGGTCTCAGTTGGCCAACAGCGCTATTAGAAGTGTGAGCAGAGTGCCCAGTAGGGCTCAGAGGGAAGAAAGAAAGATAGTGGGCAAGAGTTACAGGAGGAGGGAAAAGGGAGGGAAGAAGGAAGGAGGCAGAAGGGTAAGCAGCGAGTGGAAGGAGGGAGACAGCAAGGCAGACTGACAGACCAACAGAGGAGGAGGAGAGGCTGAGCAGAGCAGACCCTGATGGCAGAGTGCAAAAGCAAACTTTCTGAGTTTCTGGTCCATGGGCTCTCCTGGCTTCAGAGCTCCTTGCCAAGGATGCAAGGGCACCTAGGTAGGCCTCTGTCCCTGTCCCCAGAGAGTGGTGCAGAAGTCGTTCATGAGGCAGTAAGGTAACTCAGGAATACTTTGATCAACTGCGCTTCAACGGCATTAAGCTTGAAAAGCTGATCCATTAATTAATAAAGCAGCTGAAGCATCACAATTAACTAAGGCACACACTTACTTGGGGAAAAGCTTGCTTATGAATGGGTTGTGCAACTGCTCACAAACCAGTTTGCCCAGGGGCTCACCTTATCTCTCAAAGCTGCCAAAGGCTCTTTCTTCCTCTCTAGGGAATCGGCTGCGCTCCTTTCTCTGACTTCTGCTTCCCCCTCCCCCTCCTTTTCACAGACAGTACATGAGGAGAGAAGTGACTCAGTACAGGCTCCTCATTAAGAGCTGTACCCGTCTCCCCTTTTGGGGAATTCGTAGAAGTGCATTTCCTTCAAGCGTCTCACCGCTTTGAGCAATAACAAAATGCCTGACCTCTAATAAATGCTACAGCGATGGAAGCCAACACAGCACAACCACTTCCAGCATTTCGCAAAAGGAATTAGAAGTTGTGTCCAAAGCATGGGGTTTAACGTATTTCTTCTGCCTCAAGGGAGGGGGAAAAGTGAAACTGACTCATTTCATACTTCTGACTGTGGCTGGGTTCTCTGACTCTCACTATCATCACCATCCTGCTTTTTCAGTCAGGTCTCAGGGCCTGAGTTCATCGCAGTGGTCATGAGTTGTTCTTTCGCCGACGTGTGACACTATGCCATGTCGTCTGTGTTATCACTTCCTTGTCTGCCTGTGTGGTTTACTAAGATTGGACTGTGACATCTGACACATTTGGGCTGCTTGCAGTGCATTCTGCCTGCATCGCACAGCTCTTTAGTTCAGTCTCCTTCCTCTTTGGGGTATAAAGCTCTTTCAGAAGAGGCTGAGCCAAAGCAGCAAATCATTTGGGTTCCTCTTTTACCCTCATAGGACATTGCAAACAGTCATAGTGGCACTTGTAAGTTAAGGCATTGATGCAACCGTTTGCCCAGCACAGACACTATTTCAGTATTTGCTTAACGGAATAAATCTACTTCATGCCTTTGCCTAGAAATTCGGGTGCTTTTTCTTCTTGCTGTGGCCAGACCTACTACAGTGGTACCTCAGGTTACATACGCTTCAGGTTACAGACTCCACTAACCCAGAAATAGTACCTCGGGTTAAGAACTTTGCTTCAGGATGAGAACAGAAATCGTGCTCCGGTGGCGCGGCAGCAGCAGGAGGCCCCATTAGCTAAAGTGGTGCTTCAGGTTAAGAACAGTTTCAGGTTAAGAATGGAGCAGCAGCATGTTCCTTCTTCCTAGAATAACTTGACCTGCATGACTTGGAAGCTGAACGTCCATTTCCTTACCCTTTTGTTTGGGTCCAGGTTTTGATTTTGTTTTTTTAATGCTGCTTCCGGAGAAGTTTTTAAGGGGGAGGATGGTTTCGTAATTATGTAAGAGCGTTCTCCTCTTGCTGCATTGTAGCTGAACGTGTGCAAGTAACTCAAGGAAGGAGCCACTAATTTGATCGGGATTACACTGGATTTACATGTATGATCAGTGCAAGTTAGGAAGGGTGTGCAGAGTTTTGTCAGTCAAAAACAGGAAGCAACCTCAGCCGTTTTGGGTGTGTTCCCAAGATCTCTTGATATGGATTTGGTTGCTCTTAACACATGCTATTCTCTCCCCGCTGTTTGGAGCAACTTAAAGACTGGTGTTGTTGAGATGTGTATCTCAAGTGTGCTTCTGTGCAGTGAGCACTCTTTATCTCCCAAACCAGCCTTTGAAATGAATTCATTTACCTTGATACTGAATCCGTTTATTGATTAAATATTGATTTCTCTGGAAATGCTAAAAAGAGATCAGTCCAGCCACAGTTTTGCTGTTTTATGTCCTGTTACTCTTTTAATTTGCACCTCTCCCACTGAGAGCAGTGTGATTGATGGTCAGTATGCACACTGACTCATTGTTATGAGAGCAGTACCAGCACCACTCCTCCCTGCACTGATGAGGTAGCATGAGGAGCTCTGGACCACACATGAGGAGTCCACATTGACTCCTTCCTTTGGAAACACCAACCTTCAGGAAACTGGATTACTGCTAGCCTGAACAGGAGTCCCCTGCTGGACTCTTCCTACATAGTTTTGGGCTTCTTGCATTACCCTACAGTGCTGGCAGTGAGAATAGTGGACCAGTTCTGAATATTGACTGGACCATGTCCTCAATTTGCATGGGCATATGTATGGAGCACAACTATTCCGTTTCCACTGACACAAAAGATTGCATTCAGAAGGGACTTCCCCTTTGCAAGTAGATCCCTGGTTTTCAAAAAGCAAGACTAGTTCTTCTGTTTAGTGATCAGTTATTGCATGACTTTTATTTTATCAGATCCTATAAAGCACCCTCCATTTCCATAGCTTAACTCTCAGTGGGGATAGATGAATCAGTCCATTTAAGTTTCATTCAGTGTCTCATCTTTACAATCTTAAATTCATTTCACACCACTACTGCATGTGCTCATGTTTTTTTTTTTGTTTTTTAAAAAGACCCCAGGAAAATTAATACACATTTTGGTGATCATTTCTCCTAATATACATATTGCGTGTGTGCAGTTATGCCTGGCACATGTGTTTTTGCTAAGATACACCAATTTGTATGTATTCTTTGCAAGGAGACCTGCATTGCAAAAAAGTATGCATTTGAAGGAGACCTGATTTTCATTTTGTCTATTGGTTTGGGAAGTGTGGATTTGTTTGCATGAAAGTGCAAGCAGAATAATCCCCCCCCCCCATCCCTAGCGTTCAGACTAAGCTCAGATCTAGAGAGCTGTTACGCTTCCATCCAATATGACTGTACACATCCAGCATGATTCTCTCCCCTTCCCATCCTTTAAGAGTAGGGTTCTAATCTGACCCCCACAACATGGCTCTTTGGAAAGCTCTCCTGAGTTTCACAAATGGTTTGCTGTTAATTATGGAAGGCTGCTTTTCAACAGGCACAAATCCAAAAGCCAGTTTGATATCTGGCAGTAGTTCCTGGGCGTTCTTATCCTGGTCTACATCTTTGTATAGTTCTCAGAAGATATTCCATATATTTTAATGGTTATGTCTTTGGACCTTGTAGCAAAAACAAATGAAAATGAAAAATCATTACTGTACAAGATTATTTCATTAATTGTGATTAGTATACTTTATATCATGATTACGAATTTTGCTTTACTAGTTCAACTACCAGTAATTTCTGTATTTATTTATTTTTTAATGCTTTTTATTGAGTTTTAAATTATTATTCGTATACATATTCCATTCATTCTTTAACATATATTGTACATATATAAACCAAACAATAACAATATTTCTTCACAAGTGACTTCCCACCACCTCAATGCAGCTTCTTATTTCTTCCTTCTCTTTTCCAGCTGTGTTGTATTTCCTTATTACCCTTCTCTTACACAATATATCTTATCGCTCTATTTTTTAATTTGAGAACAGTGTTTTCCCATATAATCTTTTGCACATTCCCACTTCTTTTTAAATTTTGGGTTTGGTTGGTTCCTAATAGCGCCTGTCATTTTTGTTAATTCCAAATACTCATACAATTTAGTTTGCCATTCTTCCTTTGTTGGTGTCCTATCCCACTTCCAATTTCTAGCCATTAACATTCTTGCTGCTGTTGTAGCATATAGGAACACCCCTTTTTATCATTTGAAATATCAATTGTCATAATGCCCAGAAGAAAGGCTTCAGATTTCTTCTCAAATGTTTGTCTGAATATTTTTAAAAATTTGTCATAGACAGTATTCCATTCTTAAAAATTTTGTCACAACCCCACCACATGTGGTACATCATTCCTTCCCCTTTATTTATCCTCCCCTCACCTGCTGCATGACAGGGTTTGCCTGACCGTCATTTAATGACAGCAACATGCTGGGGCTATACAGAACGTAAACTGTCAAAATACATGAATTAATAGAGGAATTAATACTATTGCATGGAAGGGATCATTTTACATAAGGATATATGTACTTTCAGGGGACATGGGGGGCGCTGTGGGTTAAACCACAGAGCCTAGGACTTGCCGTTCAGAAGGTCGGCGGTACGAATCACCATGACGGGGTAAGCTCCCGTTGCTCGGTCCCTGCTCCTGCCCACCTAGCAGTTCGGAAGCACGTCAAAGTGCAGGTAGATAAATAAGTACCACTCCGGCAGGAAGGTAAACAGCATTTCCGTGCGCTGCTCTGGTTCACCAGCAGCAACTTGGTCATGCTGGCCACATGACCCGGAAGCTGTACGCCGGCTCCCTCAGCCAATAAAGCGAGATGAGCACCGCAACCCCAGAGTCGGCCACGACTGGACCTATTGGTCAGGGGTCCCTTTACCTATATGTACTTTCAAGCTCCAAATAATTTTACCTGCAGGTAGTGAATATCTTAAGCCACCCATCTCAAATTCATTGGGTGGAATACAGCATAATACTAAGTGGGGTATGCATACATGGAACAAGGTCTGCACATGATCAATGAGATTTTCCTCCCTATCCTCACCCTGCGTGCCCCCTAAACCTGTTCTGGGGTTTTCTTCAGCCCTCCAAAGCAGATTTAGGGGGCATGGTGGAGGAGGGGAACCCTGTGGTGTGTGCAGCCCTTACCATAAATTCAAATGCTGTTGCCTGTGACATTTTATTGTTAAGTACTAATGATAGGGGACGCGGGTGGCGCTGTGGGTTAAAGCCTCAGCGCCTAGGACTTGCCGATCGAAAGGTCGGCGGTTCGAATCCCCGCGGCGGGGTGCGCTCCCGCTGCTCGGTCCCAGCGCCTGCCAACCTAGCAGTTCGAAAGCACCCCCGGGTGCAAGTAGATAAATAGGGACCGCTTTCTAGCGGGAAGGTAAACAGCGTTCCGTGTGCTGCGCTGGCTCGCCAGATGCAGCTTGTCACGCTGGCCACGTGACCCGGAAGTGTCTCCGGACAGCGCTGGCCCCCGGCCAATAGATGTGAGATGGGCGCACAAACCCCAGAGTCTGTCAAGACTGGCCCGTTCGGGCAGGGGTACCTTTACCTTTACCTTTACCTTTACTAATGATAGTGCATTTCCTAAGCAACATCAGTATGTAGTCTTGGCTCACAAGAGATCCATTTCTCAAATGAAGCTGTTATTTCTTGGGCTCTGATTCCTAACAAAGAAAACAGACTAATTCAAAATTCAGTAAGTGGGCATTCCAGGGCAGACAAATTGTCCATTGGAAAAATGCAGTGAACCCTAGGGGGTTGGCATCTTTTCATTTTTATGCTATGGTTTCCTTATCAGTTTTCATGCAGCTTTCTGTGGTTCTGCTGTAACATGTCTTGAATCAGGATATGGTGCTGCCTAGTAAGCTGTTTGCAGAGCAGGACTGCCTCCTCCCTTTCCTGAAGCCAAGGAGGCAGCTGGAGAGTTCTTACTTACAGTGATCAGGGAGGGTGGAGCCCTGACAATTGAGAGCTATTGTGTCAATGCAATGTGCAATGCTGATCTGATCTGATCTGCCTCAAGGAGTAGTTGAAACAGCTTAAAAATGGCAGTTTTCAACTTGGATAGCTAAGGAGGCCCATAGCTGCCTCTACCCTCAAAGTTAGTCCACTGCATCATTCTGTTTTCAGGCTGTGGGTTCTCCCTCCACTCCGCAAAAAGGTATTGCAAACCCATGGATGCCAGGCTTCTGTATATATATATATATATAGAGAGAGAGAATATGTAGTCTGTGTTCCTCTTTCTCTAAATGATTTAATATAAAATTTCAGCCCTTTAAAAATCTAGCAATTGAAAAACTAAGGCCTGGTTCAGATGTAATAGGAAACCATGGTTTCCTGCTATGAGAGCAGACTGTGGTGGGCTTCTCTTTCTGATTTTGAACTAACTGCAGTCCCCTGTGACAGCCGAACTTGGGGAACTGAGGTTTGAGTAAACGGTGATCATGGAAATTCCGAAAGCAGAATTTGATTCTGGCTTGTTCAAACTAACCACAGTTTTCAAATCACAGTTCCTAAGTTCCAGTGTCACAGGGAACAATGTGTAGCTTAAAATGGAAAGCAGAAGCTTCTGGCATCCTCCTTGTGGATGTGAAAGATTAGCAGAGAGAGTGAGAGCCTGAGGCTCCTTATACGTTATTTTCTGATACAGCTGAACTTGACCAATGTATCCTAGTTTCTACTTACAGTGGAACCTCTGGTTACATACTTAATTCGTTCTGGAGGTCCGTTCTTAACCTGAAACTGTTCTTAACCCGAAGCACCACTCTAGCTAATGGGGCCTCCTGCTGCTGCTGCGCCACCAGAGCATGTTTTCTGTTCTCATCCTGAAGCAAAGTTCTTAACCCGAGGTAATATTTCCAGGTTAGCGGAGTATGTAACCTGAAGCGTATGTAACCCGAGGTACCACTGTACTTACCTTCAGTTTGTATTCTTTTAGAAGAGATACTGCCATTTTTAGTTGTGTATTTTTAGTTGCATGAAGGATACAGTGTTGGTAGTCTATAGATCAGTGTTTTTCAACCACTGTTCCGCGGCACACTAGTGTGCCGCGAGATGTTGCCTGGTGTGCCGCGAGATGTTGCCTGGAGGGAGGCGGGCGAGTCGGGCGGCGAGAGGCGGGGCGGCGGCAGCGAGGAGAGGCCGCCCAGCGCGGGGCTCTCGCCGTCTGCCTGCCTGGCTGCCTGCGAGCTCGGCGGGCAGCGCCTCCGTCCGCAGCGCCCGCCTAGCGGCTCTCATTCCTTGCCCCTGCCAAAGCTCACCCAGCCAAGCCGCGCTCTCCTTCCTGCCTCGCTTTGCTGCCTCCTCCCCCCCCCCACCCCCAAAGCTTGGAGGTTCCCTGGCAAGGGGGAGGTAAAAAATTTGAAACTTACACTTTCGTGCGTCCCTCCCGGCATGACGCTGCGCGCTGACGTCACGGGGCTGTAATGGTGGTGTGCCTCGAGATTTTTTTCATCAAACAAGTGTGCCTTTGCCCAAAAAAGGTTGGGAAACACTGCTATAGATGACAACAGACCATACAAATATAGACCATACAAATTCAGCTTAACAGCCATGTATGGTACTCCTTCTGGATTGTATGTAGCCTGCATCTGCTTTAAGGTCATTTCTTTTCTGGAATGGGCCAGCAAGTAATTGAGCTTCTGTCAGCACTGTAGGCTTTTAATGATGCCTCCATGTATCTAGATGACACGTTCAACTATTAACCTTCCTTTTAATGCTACCACAAACACCCATACCTTTCATTTTGCTCAATTTGCCATTGCATACATTTGATATATAGCGGACAAGGAAGGGAAGCCAAATCCCATTGAGCTGCCACCTGTTTTAGGTGATTAATGAACAAACTGAGGAAGTTCCAACAGAAGCTTAACATTGTGGCACATTGCCCACTTATGCTGGGGTTCCATTTGGCTGCCTCCCACCCCACCCCAATCCCTGCTGTGTCCCGTGATGAAGTGGACTTTCTTAAAGTCTTCTTTCAAGACAATGGCCCAACAGTCATCTTCCGAAGCCTTCATTTTTAAACCATTGTGTTGCAATTCTTATGCCTCCGGGAGGTGTTTTTTTTTATTGAAAATAGGCTGCATGCATCAGGGAAGTGGAACATAAAAGATTTATTGGCCAGTATGTGTTTTGGCTTACCTGAATGCATGTATTTTCAAACAGATCTTTTGGTCATGAATAGCTGTTATTGTTGAGGCCGGGATATTAGAAATCTGGATGAGACGTGACACAGGCTCACAATGAATTACAATAGGCTCATGTACATTATTGAGAGAAAGGTCAATTTAAAAAGTACCTTGATCTAATGATCATGATTTTGTTTTTCATGTGTTTGAGTAGACTTTTTTATTGTACAAAGTTAGCAGAGACAGCACTAGTTGAAAAGGGAAGGCTTGTGGAAACCCAGATGTACTGCAAGCAGCTGTGTGACATTAGAGTTTTAAGACATATATTTAAGGGATTTGAATGGGACTTCAATAAGAATGCATATATAGAGTGTAACATACCTTTGCACACTTCCCATTTAAATCAGATGGGCTTACTACTGGAACAAGAATTGATAGCAGCTGTAGAATACATTCTGGTATTTATGCAATCATTAACCCCATTCAGAAGCTATAATTGCTGACGTGATGAGGGATGGTGGAGACCAGCACTTTAACTCCATCCCCTCACTGCTGTCCGCATAGTATTCAAAAGATCCCCTTTTTTGCCCATGTTTTCTCATGTAGCCCATGTTTGGGAAACCTGTCTTGGCCCTTTCTCTTCTCTGTGTTGTGTTTGGCTCCCACACGCTGTGACTTACAGTACTAGCGTCTTCATTGTGAAATGCTATTTAAACGACGCGCTGCTTTGGCCCAATAACCAGGGGGCATGGAGTAATTATGTCATCCAAATCCTTTGGAAAGAAGGGAAAGAAAACATCCAGAGTTTTGCGAGAGGCGTGATGGTCATAGGAAGCTGCCCCTATGCCAAGTCAGATCCATCGGCCTGTCGGGCCTCAGTATTGTTGACACTGACTGGCGATCACATTGCAGGGTTTCAGACAGAAGTCACTCTCAGCCATACCTGGAGATGCAAGGGATTGAATCTGGGATCTTTTACACGCTCTACCACTGACCTTCAAACTGTTCCTGCCTCTGTGCTGTCTTGCCTTTCCCCCATTAACACTACCATATGAACAGCTCCTTGTCGTGGCTTTGTTTTGCTTTCCACAGCATAGCAGTGCCAGCAGCTTTCTTGGGGTTTCCTGTCTGCCCTCAAATGGCCAGGAAAACCCTGCTCTGCTGGTGTTTCTAAGCTGTGGTGACAGGAAAGCTAAATATCCTGCCGCTTTCCCTAGGAATACAGGGAGACGCTTTTTCATGTGAACCCCTCACATTTCCTGAGAACTGATGCCAGCAGCTCTCAAAATTGCCTGCCCTGGTGCTCAGGAGAGGGAGGAAGAAAAGACTGCTAGGAGTTGCGCTAGCCATGAGTGTCTCGTGAAGTCAATAATAGCATGTTGGCCTGAGATGACATTGCTTTGAGCTGTGGTCACAAAAGTGGGTGTGGTGTGGTTACATTTTACGTATGGAAACAGTTTTTTATTCTGCAAATGGTAATTGTTATGTAGAGGGAAGTGCAATTCTTAAAGTGCCTTGGTGAATGTCACCCAAAATGATAAAACTAGGTTGAAACTGGTTATTTGCTAAAGCATATTTTTGTAAACATTGACATGCATGAGATGTGGGTGAAATTTCAGCGGGTCTGGGAAGTTTCCCTCACGGAGGGAAGCATTCACCACCCCACAAAGCCCATCGCACAGTCCTTCCCGGCTAGCTTTTATAAGCCAGGATGGGCAAGGATGAAGGAGACAAGTGGTTGGTTTCACTCGTCCAAGCAGCCTGTCCACATCCTCGGGGGTAACAGATTGGAATTGATCCCACACAACTTGACTAGACAGGACTCTAGCACTCTCCCGCCCCGGCCCTGCTCCCACGGTGGAGTCTACCTCTTCTCGAATCTGAGCGACTTTATCTGCAAAAAACTTTGCAAAGTCATTGCAGGAGATCATGTGGCCCCTACTGGGCCCTGATGGAGCAGGTGGTTCTGCTAAATTGTGAACCACCTGAAAAAGTCTCCTGCTGCTGTTTTCTGCAGATGCAATAGAGGCGGTGAAGAAAGTCTTCTTCGCCATCGCTATCGCCACTTGGTAGGCTCGACATTGAGCTCTAACCCGTGTCCGGTCAGATTCAGAATGGGTTATCCACCACTGGCGCTCTAGCCGTCTCAACGATTGTTTCATTGCCCTCAGATCCGTGGAAAACCATGGGGCTGTCCGGGCTCCATGCAACCGGAGAGGGCGCTTTGGAGCCAAACAGTCAATAGCCCTGGTTAACATCTGCATTATACATTTAAACCATATGAAACCGCCCCCCCCCCCCAAGAATTCTGGGCCCTGAGGTCTGTTAAAGGTGCTGATAATTGTTAGGATTGTTAGGAGACCACTATTCCCATCTTAGAGCTACAATTCTCAGAGTGGTTTAACAGTCATTCCTCCTTCCCAAGTAACTCTGGGGGGAATAGCATATTTCAGGATCTGTGTGGGTCCAAACCACACGCCAACACAGGCTTGGTGCTTTTGAATTTTCTAACTCAGGGCTTTCAAGAGGCTTGATCTTCAAGTGGATAACTAAACAGCCTTTGCTACAACTGTGACCTTGGTTTTTTTAAGGGTTCTTTAAACCAGAACTCAGGAAATGACAAAAATGCCACTAAGCGTATGTCCTACTTCTCAAGTCAACATCATGACGGATAATCATAGCGTTATAGGAAAAAATATATAAATGGTCTGCTGGTTCTAGATTGTTGGGATTTTGTAGGATTGAATGTTTAGACTTTGTTCTTGGCTATGTGCTCCTCCATATGATGTCACTTGTTCTTGGCTTGTTCTGATGTCCTTAAGGTTGCATAACACTAAACTAAGTACTTTCTTTCTGTGTCTGTGCTATATTAATCTTACCCAAAATAGTTTCAGGTCACTCACGATAGCTTAAATTGGAAAAGAGTCAAAGTTTCCTCTTCTGGGGAAGCTGAGTGGTTAATAGTGGAAGTTTAAGCTATTCAGTAGTTGAGTTGAAAGTGTATATAGCATTGCTACCTTAGTGTCGCATATGGCATTAAGTTACTGGAGTCCAGGGAAGTTAGTTATTTAAATTTATTTTCCCGCCTGCACATCTACCAGATAAGGGTAAGTCTAGACAATAACTTGTGTTTTGTTTGTTGCTTGCGAGATCAGTTACTGACATTTACATCAGTAGGGTGTCCACATCACACTGTCTGTACTACACGTCCCATGGGAGTTTTTGTTTTGTTTTCTTGTGTGTGTTTTTTTTGCAACAAAAACAAAACATTTTGCTCATTTGTACATTTGGTAAGCGCAGAAGTCTTGTGGCATTCTGCTTCCTGCCTGTATTGTCGTGCTTGATGGCGATTTGTGCTATTATATCTTTTATATAGACCAGCAGCAGACAACCAGAGAGCTGAATTTTCCCCAGCCAAGCTACTGTGGGAGCTGCGCTCCCTGGCAATGATGCCATTACAGCTCAGCTCAGGAATGTCCAGTTCAGCCTTTCTCAACCTTGGGTCCCCAGATGTTCTACAACTCCCACCATCCCTGACCACTGGCCATGCTGGCTGGGAATGATGGGAGTTGTAGTTCAACAACATATAGGGACCCAAGGTTGAGAATAGCTGGAGAGACTAGTTCCATGACCTGAAAAGTCTGTCAACCTGCTTCTTAGCTGTCATTGGCCACTAGTGACATTATGTAGCCCCTTTTCCCTCTTTTTGCATCATGGGTGCAGAGAGGTACATGCCGCGATACTGTCGCAGCACCCATTTTTGTTAGCATTTGTTACAGGGGAAGGAATTAGATGCTGATGGCCCTTCTGGTTTTTTACTAACATCTAGGTTCGTTCTGACAGGACTATTACCGGAGGAACTGTTGTGTGTCTAAACTTCTGTGCTAAAACGTTCCTAAGTCCTGCATCCAGAGCTTCCTAATCGCGCAATCAGAATAACTACACATGACCCAGTCAGAATGTTCAAATGCTGGGCAAATACTCCAGCCAAATGGAAATGCTTGTCTTAAGTCCTGAGAAGTTTAGTGGGAGGAGAGGCCAGCACATTCCTAAACTGCAGCGGGTCCTCTTCTTTTATCTTTCACACATCCTTTGCAATTTGTTTTGCTCCATAGCTGGGAGCAGAAGGCTGCTTGGAGTTCCAACAAAACTGAGGGACATTTGTTGTGTTGAGGTCAAGGAGGCATGTGCAGTTACCTCTTATTTTCCCTATAATTAGCAAAACCCAGCATCTTTTGCTAGTCAAATAGTATAAAACATTTTGAGTCTTTAGGGAAGTGAAGGGCATAGTAAAGAAATAGTGCGGCCCTGTGCATAGTTTAGCAGAGAAGTAAGTCTCCCGGTGTTCAGTGGGGCATACTCCCAGGAAAGTGTGTGTAGGACTGCAGCCAGAGAGCTTGAAGCCCGACTGTACAGTTCAAGCAAATCAATTAATAAATGGTGAATCAAGAATAAAAGGAGAAGGAGTTTTTCCAGGCAAGAGGATATGGCTGTTTCAGGGATTTGTTTGAAACAACAACTGAAGTTGCAACCCGTTCACCGAATTTCCCTCTTCTGTATTCCCTAATACAATAAACTGGCAGAACAGGCATTGCCATTCCTTTGAGGTTAGACCTTGCATCCTTGTTTGCTCAAGTCTCATTTGTGTCTCATGACTGAATGAATCAACACCTAATGAGGCAGTCACATGAGGGACAGAGTCAACCAGGACTCATAGGCTGCATGTTGTAAACCTTGGAAGCACCCTGCTTGCAACTTGCTTCATCCTTGTGCCTGAAAGCTTGGGTGGCAACCAAATGCTGTCTTTTTAATTCCTCCCTCTCTTCAGTCACCACCTCTGCCCCAAATCCACTGATTAACATTATCAGTGCAGAGGAAAACTAAGGTCAATCTAGCAATGCCAGAAAAGTCCACATAATTGAGCATCCTTGTATATAGTTTCAGGGACTTGTAAATGACTCCCAAGAACCTTTCCCACCGTACCATTTTGCTGCCCTGCCTAGTACCTATGAGAACTGATTCCAGAAAAGTAAACATGGTTCACCAGTTCCAGCAGAACTAGGGTCATTTTAAAAACCATGCTGCTTTTTTTTAAAAAAAAAATTGTAAACCACCTCCAAGAGGACCTACAAAGAATAAACATGGAAAGGCAAACAAGACAAGTGATAAAAATTCAAAACAAAGTCTTAGCATTTCATAAGTATTAAAACCAAATACATTTGTGTCGCTGCCAAAAAGGCAAAGAACATTCCTCACAAAAATGTTGAGAGAGCAAGAGCAAATACTAAAGTAGCAGATCCTCCTCCCAGGCAGGGTTGGGGCAAAGCAGGTAGAGAAGCTTGCCCTTGATTATTTCTCCCCTTAGCCAAATGAGTTGCCCCCAAGCATCTCCTGCTGCAAACAAGAGCCTTCAAGTTCTTGGAGCAAATCCTCATTGGTTCATAGGAGGTTGCACCAGGACAGTGTCTGGAAGTATGGGCTCTTAAAGTAAGATAAACACATGCATGCACAGGTCAGACACATGACAGTGCAACTATTTTCATGCTCACTCCAGCTCTGGTGTGCCTGTGGATGCCTAATGGTTGGGTCCAGTTACATATTGTATGCAATATGCCTGCAGCCACTAGCTCGATGAACCAGTGGTCATCATGCCCCATATTTCCCTCGGTGTCCTATAGAATCTCTTTCCTTGGCTGTTGTTCTGCGAGTGCCATCAGCTGGGAAAGAAATACAGTGGTGCCCCACAAGATGAATGCCTCGCAAGACGGAAAACTCGCTAGACGAAAGAGTTTTCCGTTTTGGAGGTGCTTCGCAAAACGAATTTCATATGGGCTTGCTTTGCAAGAGGACAATGTCTTGCGAGTTCCTGCTGGGTTTTTTCCTCCCCCCCTTTTTCTAAGCCGCTAAGCCGCTTATCAGCTGATCCGATCAGCAGATAAGCCGCTAAAAGCCGCTAATAGCGCTAATCCGCTAATCCGTCAGTGGGCTTTCTTTGCAAGACGAAAAAACCGCTAGACGAAGAGAATCATAGAACGGATTCTTTTCGTCTTGCGAGGCACCACTGTACTGTGGAGGTAATGTGTATTGAAGACCTCTGTAGCAGAGAATTGGTGGTGGGTTTTGCATTCCATTTGCCTGCCTTTCTCTGCAATGTGCAATACTGCGAGAGATTTGAAGTTGCTTCAAATATTACTATGTGACATCTGTAACCACGTGAGTGGAGATGGGTGGTTGGCTCCAGCCTCTAACCATATAATTAAAGCCAGGGTTGCTGTACTTTTGCAGCTGTTTCACAATCTGATGAGATGGGCGGGCTGGGTTTAGCCATGTGGTCCATGGCTAAAGGCATCTCCTCCAGATGGTTACAGGTACCACACTTAAGTTTTTATGTGCCTTCTGGCAGTAACCATGGCAATGAAAGCAGAAACAAACGGCAGAGTTTCTCCTTGCATTGGATCTCTTAAGTGTGGGCTTGTGGGAACTTATGCCTTGTCTCCAATGTGGTTTAAAAGAGTCTGGAAGGCTCTAGCTTAACAGCAGAGCACAAAAGTTGCATGCCAAAGGTTCCAGCTTCAATTCATGACAACTGCAGCCAGGGTTGGAAAAGACTTATCTGAAACTCTAGAGCAGAAGTGAGGAAACCATAACCCTCCAAATGTTTCTGGACTCTAACTTCCACCATCCCTGATTATTGCCATCTTGTCTGGGCCTGATGGGAATTGGGAGTCCAACAACATCTGGTTCCCCATCCCTTCCCTAGAGAGCCACTGATCTAATGGAGCAGTGGGCTGACTTGATATAACACATGTTTCTATGCATTTCTGACAGTTGTGGTACACAGGGGCTGGATTGTTTTTGTTTTCCGCCCAGCCCTGAAGGCCATTCTGCAGGACTTGCAAAACTTAATTTGCAACTGTTAGTGTTCAAATAGTCTACAGTGGTACCTTGGGTTACGAACAATCCTACTTATGAACGCTTCGGGTAACGAAATCCACAAACCTGGAAGCAGGTGCTCCGGGTTGCGAACTTTGCAACGTACGTATCTGCTTCCAGGGCTGTGGGAAGCCTATGTAGGGAATGGGTGCCTCAGGTTAAGAACACTTTAGGTTAAGAACAGACTTCTGAAATGAATTAAGTTCGTAACCTGAGGTACCACTGTAGGAGAAAAAGACCAGCTTTTTCAGTGGAGGCTTTTAATAACTTTCATCTCAGTCCTCAGTCAGTGAATTGTGGCCTGTTTTTCACCATGTATTTTCTTTGACCACACACAAAGATAAACAATTTGGGAGGCAACTGTTAAAAAAACAACCATGACCACAGCATCTGGAAAAAGAACTGGCCATTTAATCATGGGAACAACTGCCAACTATACAGGAGAGCACTTGGTTCATACACTTGGGTGCTCGGATCCTGGCTTACTAGGCCGTAGTTTAGCAACCATTTCAAGCAATGGGACCACACACTGCCTCTTCACCCCTCCCTTTCACTTGCCTTCTCCCTCCTTTGGTGCTTACATCCTAATTGAATTAAACATCTGGTTTCATTGCACCTGAAACAGGGAATTTTAGGTGGATGCCAGTTTTAGCAAGCAAGATCTTAAACTAAGTTCAAGCTGTAGTTTAAGATCTTGGTTAGTAAATAGACATTAAACCACAGTTCTCCGTCTCAGATGTAACAGCAAACAGCAGGAGGAAGGAGCCAAGATGAGGGGAAAGGAAGGACTGTCCAGTCCCATTGGTTGTTTGCAATTGTTAAAATGTGGTTTGATGGACCAAGAATGGAGTATTCAAATCAGCTTGTTATGTTTATTTGCATAAATGTATGCCTAGGGAAAGTGAGAGCTGTACATGTGTAGAAGGAAAAGGTGGCGCTGTGGGTAAAAGCCTCAGCGCCTAGGGCTTGCCGATCGAAGGGTCGGCAGTTCGAATCCCTGCGGCGGGGTGCGCTCCCGTCGTTCGGTCCCAGCGCCTGCCAACCTAGCAGTTCGAAAGCACCCCCGGGTGCAAGTAGATAAATAGGGACCGCTTACAAGCGGGAAGGTAAACGGCGTTTCCGTGTGCGGCTCTGCTTCGCCAGAGCAGCGATGTCACGCTGGCCACGTGACCCGGAAGTGTCTTCAGACAGCGCTGGCCCCCGGCCTCTTGAGTGAGATGGGCGCACAACCCTAGAGTCTGGCAAGACTGGCCCGTACGGGCAGGGGTACCTTTACCTTTTTATGCCTAGGGAAAGTGAGAGCTGTACATGTGTAGAAGGAAAAGTTGTGAACTGATGAGGGAAAATATGATGCTACATCATCATATATGTACCTTTAAGACCAAAAGGACATTTTAGTGAAACACATCCAATTAACATGGCTCAAGATTGACATACCTACCTTAGTCCTTGACTTCTGTTTGCTTCTGGTTATGAAGAGGATTTGGGGTGTGTTTACTTAAAAGTAAGTCTGATTTAGAAGGCGATTGGGCCAGATCCAGCTCCCAGGCCTTGGATTGCCTACCCATGAACTATGCTGTGTATATCTTCAGCATATACTCAAATCCCACCTTCCATTAATTGTTGCTTTTAAAATTGAAGAGCACAGCATAGACTTCATTGCACATGTATAATCTATCTTGCGCCAGTCTTGATGAGAAAAGACGTTAAGATGGTGTTTCTTTCCAATTTGTATTGAACAATACGAACTTAAGGGAGAAACCACGACTTTAAATAAAGCTGAAGTTGATGGTGCTTTTTGAGAGACGAATGGCCTGGCCATAAAGCTAAGCTATGGAGATAGTTTGTTTAGCTAACCATAAATTGGCCCACAGACGATCAGACAAACCATGACTTGCATCTCCAAAGCCTGGCTTGTTTTCCAGCTGCTCTTTCTTCATGCCTTTGCAGCTTGGTAAGCATGTGGGGTGGTGTTGTTATTTAGACTTATGACACTTCTTACCTAAAATGTCTCCAGGCAACTTATATCCAAGTGACTTAACAGAGTAGGCAACTGATGTCCACAGTCATTTTTAAAATGGCAAATTTTAGTTGAGAATTGTTGTTGTTGTTATTATTATTAGTAGTAGTAGTAGTAGCAGTAATAACATCAATATTGCTTCTTGTTTGGTGGTGCTGGTTGAAATGTAAGAGCTGGTATCATATTCTGTGCTTCTAATAGTGTCAACTTACCAACACTCTGTAACTGTCTCTTTCCAAATCTGACTGACAAATACTTGTCTGGAGATTGATTTGCTTCTCAATTATCACCCAGTCACAAGTGCAGTCCCTTTAATCAATTATATGGGTAGAGATTACAGCCAAGGAGAGCTCACAGGCTTCCATTAAGCCAGATCACTTTCGGAGGAAAGGCAATTTTCTCTATAAGATTTGATTAGTGATCAAATCTTGTGCTGCAAGGCGTGTAAAATTATCCCTCTGCAAACAGGTTGGTTTTCCAGTTCTGACCACCTCTGCTGCATGGTTTGGGCTCCATGGGTGTACGTCTTTTGTGATGCTTTTACACTGAAGCAAAACTGTTAATGCACAGTGCTTTAAGGAAGAGTTCACACTCTGAGGATGAAGGAGAAAGTCCTCTGTGTGACCACAGAGTGGCACCCACAGGGAACTATCAGCTATGCGACTTTCCCAGTCCTACCTGCAGTGGTGAGGTGGTAAATTCTGTAGGGCAGGAGCTTATAGATGTGCCCTCAAGAAGAGTCCAAAAATGTCAGCAATTCCTCTACGTGCACATACACTCCGCAACCCATTGTAATACATAGTACCTAACTTATTAGGATCAGCATGACAGCCATCCTAAGCATAGTTTCCTGTAAGACTTCCGCCCTGTTGAAATCAGTGATGTTTACTTCTAACTGCATAGATTCAACCTGTGAAACGCACAGAAGTGACTTACCTGGGGGGAGCTGCTGCAGCAATAACCACCTTCTAGGGGTATCACTACTGCTTAGCAGGGGGAGGTGCAAGTCCCCCCCCCTCTGCCTTAGGTCATCAAATCAGTCTTGGAAAGAAAGTACAAGCACTCTCCTCTTTCCTTGTCATAGGGTCAATACAGTCATACCTCGAGTTGCATTTGCTTCACATTGCGTTTTTTTCAGGTTACGAACGCAGCAAACCTGGAAGTGTTTACTGCTGGGTTCACCGCTTCACGCATGCGCAGGACCTATCTTCACGCATGTGCAGGAGCGATCTATCTCTCTCACACACAGAGAAACAGAACTCTACTTACAGACTTTTCAGGGCACAAGTGGTACCCTGGAACGGATCGCGTCTGTAAGTAGAGGTACCACTGTAGATGAAATCATTTTCCTTGGAGCAGGATGGATGGAAAGCCACTATCAGATGTTTGCCCAATTCAGTTCTGCTGCTGAAAACAAATTCTTAGGTTCACAATATACTCAAAGGCATACTCATTTTTTGTTTTTGTTTTGTTTTTTTAAATCTAGTTGTACTGTATATCTTTTGCACTTGGCTGGAGTTGATAGATTTTGGGATTCTAGTAATAAAAGACAAGTCCACTCAGTGCCAACCCTGGGTTAAATAAACCTCTGTTCTGATCAAGAGGTGGCATCGTTGTTGGCCTCCCCACTAACGCATTTATGCAAATTGTTGCTTATGAAAACAAGAATAGTAGTTTGTGCAAATGAGGGCCAGGTGAGCCATATCGGTGGCCTTTACTATAAGGACCTATGCCTGCATCTTCATTTGGTCCACTTTTGCCCTTGTTTCTCAACAAAATATTTATTTTATTTTATTTTTACCGGCAGCGTGACTATTGTCTGGTAAAACGGGTTAGGAAATGAAAACAGAAGGGCAAGCAATGAGTTATAACAGAGTCACCTGAATTGTACACAAAACCAACTTGCAAAGAAAAATGAGCGCACTCTTTTTAAAATGTAACAAGAAAGATCAGGATCTGATCTTGAGATAGGCAAGGTGTCCCTCTTCCCCGTCATTGTGAGATGCACAGATAGCAACCTCAGCAAGAATGACCCAAGAGGAATTTTGCACTAGTATTTTTCCTTCCCAAAAATCTTTCCGTTAAAGGCACACAACACTGTACTATTCACACTTTCATTTTAATAGCTCTGGGGAAAGATTATTCAGCTCCCTGAATAGCTGGGGGGTGCACAATAAAATAACTGTTCGACTGGGGGGAAAATGCTCTGTTGTCTTGCAGTACCAGTTGGTATTATGTAGGCTTGTTTGGTGTCTATTTATAATAGATCGCAATTGGGAACTGGATACAAAACAAACACTGGCGCTCCAGTGTGGCTTAACTTTATATCAAATTCTTTCTTGGCTAGTTTATTTTTAGATTAGCTATCTTTGACTTACAGTTGCAGCATTAAGCGACACACCTTTAAAGAAAGCTGTATCTTCTCTAGCATCCACCAATGATGACTTGTGAGATAGGAAACTAACTCAGTTTCAACCTTTCCCAGTACTGCTTTTTGAACTTTTGGGGATTGCAGAATAGGGCAAGGCCACTGAACTGTCAAGTTCAGGTAGAACACATAGCTTATTTTAGGTATTTGGGAGACTCTTTGGGACAATTATATGTCCTTTGCATCTTCTCTGCTGTTGGTTACTCTGTTTACATTTTTTTTGAGTTTGGTCTCCCTTCCCTAAGGCTTTAGCAGAAATCCATTCACATAGTTTCCTGGTCACTTACTAGACAGCAGTTGCGTTTTGGATTTTTAAAAAAAGCTCTTTTATGTCTATGCGTGTCAAAGTGAGGTAATATGGAAACTTACTCCTGTAAATAAATATTTACATAATGCACTGGGCTCAGTAACGTCTCACCATTACATTGCTCCCTGGAGAAAAGGTCACTTTTGACATCATTAATCTTTTGAGGGCAAGATACATGCTCGCAGATAACATGGGTTTCGTTTTAGCAATTAGGGTGTTGCTGAATATAGGCTGTGCTTGTTTTCCTTCCTAACAGAATGCAGCCGAAGTTAAACACTTCTGTGTGCCACTGATTTCATTGGGAATTAAACATTTCTAACCTTTGGCAGCATTGTGCCTGTTAAGAATGAGCTTTGCTGAGTCAGGCCAGAGAACTCTGGGAGCTGTAGTTCTGTGAGGGGAACTAGAGCTCCTAACAGCTCTGAGCATCCTTTACAAACTAAAGCTCTCAGAAGTCGTTTGGGGGAGCCATAACTGTTCAAAGTGGTATCATTGATAGCACAGTCCATAGACCACTACACTAATTTCAGGGTTGTGAGATCAAGCCCCATGTCGGGCAAAAGATTCCTGCATTGCAGAGGGACGGGTTAGATGACCCTCACGGTCCCTTTCTATTCTACAATTCATAGTGCTTTAAATGTATGGTGGGAATGTGGCCTAGATTTACACGACAGGCGAAATTGTATTTGTCCAGGTGTCTTTTTTAAAAACCTGATTATGTTGATGCTGTCTGGAGCTTAGGCTTAGTGTTGCTTTTATAATAATAATAATAATAATAATAATAATAATAATAATAATAATAATAATAAATAGATGCACAGTTTTATTCTGTTTCATTCTATATTGCTGTTTATGGGTGCATTCAGCTGTGGAAATTATTGTGTTTGTTTTCCAGGTTATAGTGCTAGCACATCTATCCCAGATTCTGTCGTTTCTTTTGTATTGTATTATGGGACACGCGTGGTGCTGTGGGTTAAACCACAGAGCCTAGGACTTACCAATCAGAAGGTCGGCAGTTCAAATCCCTGCAACAGGGTGAGCTCCCGTTGCTCGGTCCCTGCTCCTGCCAACCTAGCAGTTCAAAAGCACGTCAAAGTGCAAGTAGATAAATAGGTACCGCTCCAGTGGGAAGGTAAACGGCGTTTCCGTACGCTGCTCTGGTTCGCCAGAAGCGGCTTAGTCATGCTGGCCACATGACACGGAAGCTGTACGCTGACTCCCTTGGCCAATAAAGCGAGATGAGTGCCGCAACCCCAGAGTCGGTCATGGCTGGACCTAATGGTCAGGGTTCCCTTTACCTTTTTACCTGTTGTGTTGTGGCTTTGTGGTCAATATACTGCCATATTTTGCTAAATTTTAAATGGCAGGAAAGGACTGTATGCTGGAATACCACCCCAATTTTTGTCATGTGAAATTACACAGCAAATCCCCTCCATTTTCCTGGTTAACAGGGTTGAAGAAAGAGAGAGAGGAAGCAAATAACATGGAAGAGCACTAAACTTCCACTAGTTTTCCAGAAGTGGTTTTTACGTTGTGTGAAAGATCACATAACACTTGGAAATTATCAAGGAAGGAAAAATTGGTGAAACCAAAGAAGGTTGATGGAACGCAACCTATATTGTATGTTGTGTTGTAATCTGCCCTGTGCTCATAGGCGCCATCGGGGGGTGGGGGAAACAGGGAGCCAAGGGCTTTCCCCAAAATTTTAAGGAGTGGGCCGGGTTTCCCCAAACTTCTGTGGCAGCTGTGTGCACACACTGCGGGGCATGCTTATGTCACATGCACAAGATGCGGAGTGTGCACACAACATGTTAGCCCGCCCTGTAGCATGTGTGCTTGATGTCAGCATGCCGCACGGTGTGTGCGCACAGTGTGCTTACGTCATGCAGCCCCAACCCCCTCAATCGCAGGAGCAAGGTAGCGTGCTTACCTGTGCTCCAGTCTGGAGGAAGGGTGGAATATAAAAACTCTGAAGCAAACAAATAGTGCTTTGGCATATGACATGGTGGGGAGAGCTATTTGATATGCCCAAAACCCAGTTCTGCGTGAGAAACTAATGGCATGGTTCTTTGGAGCCTGGGCCATGTGGCTTCTCTGCAGGCACTTGCTGTTCTTCAGGGGAATTCACGAAAGGAATTAGGAAATCCCTCGAAGTGGAATCTTAAGACTTCAGGACTCCATCAATGGCATAATGCAAATACACACAGAGTTCTCAGATGGAAAACTACTGGTGCAGTGAATTAAAAATGTGTTAGACTCCTGGGAAATTCCGTCCCATAATGTGTAAAAAGTTAGGGAGGGCTTCTCTCAGAAAATATTGACATTTTACGGAATACCTT
The DNA here is from genome assembly GCF_965113315.1 of Podarcis vaucheri. Taxonomy (NCBI): domain Eukaryota; kingdom Metazoa; phylum Chordata; class Lepidosauria; order Squamata; family Lacertidae; genus Podarcis; species Podarcis vaucheri. The sequence goes on from NC_138760.1 coordinate 61,284,154, forward strand.
TTTGAGGGGGAAATGGCCATTTAACATTTTTTAAAAATTCTTTCTCTGATTTATTGTATTTTAACCCTATTGGATAAATATATTTCTGAAAATGGATGTCAGATTAATTATGTCATTAATTACCCCCATTAGATGTTTACAAATATTTTTGGAGTGTTTTAAGGAGGCAATTTATATTAAAGCATATGGTTGATTTTTCTTCTGACAATGTAATTATATTTTTCTTTAAAAGATAAAGATTTGTTGACAATCTCTCGTTTCAAGCTTTAAAAAACCAGCAATCCTGAATTACTACTTTTACTCATGTTAACCTTTTCATGTTGTCTCTTGAAATTATACATAGTTAAGGAAATGTGAAAGAGGGTTGGGAAATATAGGGTATACCACCTTTGGGGCTGCAATCCCATATGCACCTACTTAATTGGGAGTGAACCCCATTGAACTCAATAGGACTTACTTCTTTGTAGACAGGCGTGTGTTGGATTGTACTGCCAAGCACACAGGACCCCATGCCAAGCACACAGGACCCCATGGATTTTAAGTCAAAGCCTAAAAGATTTGCTTTTCATTCCTAGAACAGCCCTCCCTCTTTCTTTGTGTTTTGCCCAAAGAGCAGTTATGAAACCTTGTTTACAGCAAGGAAGCTGGGCACAATTTCTAAATGGGTCTATAGCTGTACATTGCTATCCAATTGTGTGTGTGTGTGTGTGGCAGTTTCTGGGGTTTCACTTGTAATATTAATGAGCCATTAGAGAGCAAACAGTGCCTCCTTTGTTCCTATAGAAGATCCAGTCTGGGGAGGGCCGGAGGGTGAAGATTTCATGGGAGAGAAAAATAATAAATCTTTAAACTGAAATTTTCTGGCATGCTGCACTGGTCTGTGCCAGAGCTTTGAAGAAGAAGGCATAATCAGAAGCAGAGTTTCCCCACTCGTGCTAAATAATAAATCAGACACCCAAACAAGAGCCCCACATGGGTTAATGGCCTTATTTTCATGGTGAAATCTGCATGCATGTATCTAAGGCAGAGCCGGGATTGGCTGGCAAGCTCATTGCAGATCCAGGTGGCATATACTGACAGCTCCGGGTCACATGATGGCTATTAGGGCTTGCTTTTCCACTCATCTGGCTGAGCTTGTCAGGGAGGGTTGAACGCAGGCATCCTGCAGCTCCAAGGAATGTAGAAAATGAGAGGAGGGGAAAGGAGGGAGGTCACGAGAGAGGAGGCTGCTTTGTTGTCTTTCTCCCTTCGATCAGTCTGAATTTCTGAAAAGCGTGGACCACGGAGGTGCGGAATTGCAGCCGCAGCTGCCAGGAGACCCTGGTCATGAGGCTCAACCCATATCGGTTTCGCCAACGGAGGAGGATAGATTAAACTGGCATGTACAGTCTGTATTGGCTGCCAAGGGGGCACTTAGCTCGCTGATGAATTAGATTGATCTTCTGTCCTCTGCAGTAATACCCCCGAGGAAACAAAGGAGCTGGAAAAAACAGGCAGTGTTTGCTGTAGTAAAATTCTGGACTGATCAACAGAATGGAAAGGCGGGGTCCCGGTTATGAAACTATAAGGCAGCGTTCATATGTGGATCCTTGGGCAAACGCGCGGATTCTGCTTCGGGGACCTGTTTCTTTTCTTCAAGGGTTTTTCCCTTCTCCTCTCTTCTTGTAATCCTGCCTTTTAAGATTAAGGCTGCCCTCCTCGTCCTCGTGTCCCATCCCCCCCACCTCTCCTTTTCATGCTACAGCATGGAACATCTTTTGTTTCAGTTAAATTCAGTCCTCTCGGTCTGTCACCTGACAGTCTTGTGGTTCTGGATGAATGTGGTTCATTTCTATTATTAACCTGGGTTGGCAGCTGGTCCTCCTAACAGGAGTTTATAGAGATTCCGAAAAGTGGAGCTTGCTTAAGGGAGAAAGATGCTTCCCAGGTATGAAATAAATACTATGATCTGGGCATTCTTTTCAGTGGCAGACTTGCTAAATAAATATGTGTATATATTTGAAGTTGTCCTATTTTATACTGCAGAAATAATTATGTTCTTGGAGGGGGGGATAGCTCTGTACTACACCACTATTTTAAAATGAATGTATATAATCTTCTGTTGTTTTTCCTAAGGCGTTTTGTGTTGTAGTGAAAGATTATGAAATGGTGCCTGGAACACTAGTGGTTGTAACCCTGGTGGATTAATCTTGTTTAGGTGGGACTTCCTCCGCAATAAGGATTATTTCCTAAAATAATCAACTGGTGAAAGTTTATCTGTGTAAATCTCATAGAAATTGGGACGGGTGCTTTTTTGATGGTATCTTTTTTTAAAAACAGCTCCACAACACACACACCTCACCATCTGAATTTCTAAGACCTGTTCTACTGAAAGTTAAACCTATTTAAATCCTATTAATTTGACTATGAGGCATTGAAGCACATGGTTCACTTTCCCATTTGAAATTAATGAAACTTAAAAAGTACTTAACTTTGGCTGGATAATGCCCCCCCCTGCAAGTTTTTACATTTAATATTAAAGCAGTAGAATTGTCAGAGCATCAATATATGATTTAATTATACCTATCAAGAGCTGTTATATTGCTTTGAAAAACAGGGAAGAGGAAGACCTGACTATGGAAAATTTAACCTCAGAGCAAGGGAGAAAAAAGACTTGGATCCCTTAGTAGGGATGCAAAAAACCTGAATAGAGATCTGACTTTGAATCAAATTATCAAAAATAAAATAGGGACTAACAGGTGGGAGATACATATGAAAATAAACTGAAGTTAGTTTCATTTGCAATCAGCCATGTAGAGAACAGCCAGAAGTTAAGGTAGAGGAGTGTCTAGAGGCAGCAAATAAGATCTGGGTTTTATTGCTGTTCTTATTGCAGAATGCATTATTTCTTTCCATGTGGCAGTGAAATAGTATACGCATAGTCCAGGCTCCTTTGACCATAACTTGTGCATCTGTCTTTACAAATTGTTGCTAAGCTAATCGGCAAGTCCAACAGACCAGATTTTACACTTGCACCCTAAAAGGCACAAGTGTAATAAGCTTGTGTAATATTAAACATTAGTTGGAAAAGATGGTACCACATTCGTAACTTTAGATTTATACATGTGAAATGCAAGAGTGGCCTGTATCCGGGCAGAGACAGGAGTTATGTCCTTCCCCATCATCACCTCTGCCCTACATAAAATAATCAAGCATTTTACAAGCCAATATGAACTTTGGAATAAGACCAATTCATTTCTAGCCTTTAAAAAAGTCTTCAAGAAGTGAAGCAGGATTCCTAGCAACCAGGTTATAGTTTTGCCACTGATTTTCATTCTCTTCCCCTAACTCAGTTTCCCCCCCACAATTAACCAGACCTTTCTATGGGTGCTGAAGTTAGCCACTGGCTTTGCACCTTTGATCCAGGCCTAGTTCCATCTCAGGAGAAAGGGGAAACATGCCCCCTGCGACGGCTATCTCAGGTTGGGAGTCTTTGTGGTGCTGGAGAGAGTCACATCCTCTGCCCTTGGAGGTGAGAGAAGATTGTTGAAAAGCAGTCAGGTCTCGCTAAATTTGGGAGGCTTCCCAGACATCGTGAGACTCCATATAGAAATTATTGTGCTGGCTAATGTTTCTTTCCTAGGTGATTGTTACAGAGTAATGACAATAAAGTGGGAGAGGTCTTAACCAGCAGGCACTGTGACTGTAAGAGTTTCAGATGAGGATAAAATGTCACCAATTGACTTTGTTCCAAGTCTGCTTTGGATTCTAACACTGTATAACAGTCGCCACAACTTTGCGTTATCTTGGCAAACATGGAACATAAAGCCACATTTGACAAGATAATAGCAATGCAGAAGTAGATTGGAACTTGCAGGGGAAGATTAGTTAGAGGGGCATCCGAAGGCTTAACCTTCCTTTGTCCACCGATTCTCCCAGGCAAACGGGAACTATTTTTCCCAGTTCAGAGCCCAGAATACGGGCACACGGTAGCAAACCATATAGGGGCAGGGTACTTAACCTTGGTGAGCAGATTGTGGCCTGCAGGTCCTGATTCTTGCTGCCTCAGCATTTCAACGCAACCAACTACATAGGCCTTATTTATATCTCACCTTTCTATAAACCACATTTATATTCCGCCGTTCCTCAAATGCAGTCAAGGTGGCTGGCATGCACACCCCCCTTATTTTATCCCCACAATAACCCTGTGAGGTGGATTAGGCTGAGAGGCAGTGACTGGCCTATTATCACCCAGTGATGTATATGGTGAGAGAGGATTCGAACCCTGACCTCCAAGGTCCTAGTCTGACAGCTCTAACCATTGTATCACACGCTGTAGCGGCCTTGTCAATGCTGGGAGCTACAAATCCATTAGCAATGCTACAATCCTATGCACAATTTAAGTCCTTTTGAGAGAAGTTGGATTTAAACAACATAAACATTTGTTAGTAACTACTGACATACTGTTATTGGTGGTGAGTTTTGTCACTGTTTATTCCTCTCCCCTCCTTCATAGGAGGAAGTGTTCAATCCACAGGTCTCATAATCCACTGTTGGGTTCTAACCAATAATTTAGCAATCCCTGTGATATTCAACTCTTCCAGGTGCTATAGTGTTGTATTATTCCAGGCACAGGCAAACTCAGCCCTCCAGATGTTTCAGGACTACAACTCCCACCATCCCTGACCACTGGTCCTGTTAGCTAGGGATGATGGGAGTTGTAGTCCCAAAACATCTGAAGGGCCGAGTTTGCCTATGCCTGTATTATTCCCATCTCAACCTCAGTTTGCCATACTTTCAGTCACAAATTCTACAAATGACCATTAACAAATGTGTAATTTCTAATCCTAAACCACCACCCCCATTATATTAACTTCTAAAAATCTACAGTGTTCCTAATTCCAACCCAAAAATCATCCTAACAGTAGCCTAATGCTGGCTGGTTTCCTATGCAGTGTAAATCATTGCACCTACATCAATATAATCCAAATGATAAATACTATAAGCCGAAGTGTAATTTGATCATTAGTTAGCAAGTGGATTGGATGCTTCCCTTGTTAAACAGTACTAAGGTGCTTAGATGCATTATGTCACTTATACTTTCCATTGAGGCGAACAGCTTTGGTGACTGTTGGAAAGAGTCAGAGGGGCAAGGGTACCAGACAAATGGAGCAAGAACCCATTCCAGTGTGCTTTTGCCTATCAACATTCCAGAAAGGTGCTAACACGAAAGGCATGCAGAACAGATAAGATGGCATAAACTATAAATATCATTTGCGTAGATGTCCTTTAAAAATAGTTTAAAGTGATTCATCACCTGGCAGTTTTCATAACTTTAGTTAAGATATGCTGTTGGGAATAGTGGTTTGATAGCTTTATTTTTTTATTTTTTTTATTTTTTGGAACAGCCTTCCCCAACCTCCAGATGTCATAGACTTCAGTTAGAATCATAGAGTCATAGAATTGTGGAGTTGGAAGGGACCCTGAGGGTCATCTAGTCCAACCCCCTGCAGTGCAGGAATCTCAAGTAAAGTAGCCATGACAGATGGCAATCTAACCTCTGCTTAAAAACCTCCAAGGAAGGAGAGTCCATAACCTCCCAAGGGAGTCTGTTCCAGCTTGGAACAGCTCTTACTGTCAGAAGGTTCTTCCTGAAGTTTAGTCGGAGTCTCATTTCTTGTAACTCAGATCCACTGGTTCAAGCCCTACCCTTCAGAGCAGGAGAAAACAAGCTTGCACCATCTTCCATGGGGCAGCCCTTTAGATATTTGAAGACAGCTATCATATCTCTTCTCAGTCTCCTTTTATCCAGGCTAAACATACCCAACTCCCTCAACTGTTCCTCATAAGGTTTGGTTTCCAGACCCTTGATCATCTTGGTTGCCCTTCTCTGTACATGTTCCAGCTTATCAACATCCTTCTTAAATTGTGCTTAATGTGAATGTTATATTTATCTTGAAATCAGACCATTGTAAAAGATCATTAACAGTGTGATCTAATGCATGCCTGTTCAGAAGCATGGTTGTATCCAAAGGACACAACTCTAAAATGTGTAATGGGACACTTACTAAGCCTAGACAGATTTAGTCATTTATTTTTATTGAATAAATTTCTACCCCACTCCACCTCCCAAAGGAGTCCATGGCAGCAAACAAGTGATAAAAAAAAGAAAATCTAAAACAATTCCTTTATAGATGCAGGCTCAGAAAGAGCTCAACTTAAAAGGCTTGTTGAAAGAGAAAGTCTTTGGTAGGTGCAGAAAAGACAACAGAGATGTCTGCCTAATATTCAAGGGATGTCAAAGTCAATGTCACAAAGCTAAAGGCTTGATTCCTAAATTGGGCAGGATGGAACTCCTGATAAGAGACCCTCACCTTCAGAGTGCAGTGATTGGATATGTCAGCTGCCCATTAGGGAGGGGCTGCTTTGCGGGCGGGAACCGGGTCTCCATAGCGACCCTGGAGTGGGCGGAGGTAAGCTGCCCACGTCAGCAGGGTCCCCGGCACAGGAGGCCCTGTTTCGTGATGATGGTGTTCACCTTTCTGACATGGGCAATGATTATTGGCTGGCTAATATCGAGGAGGGCATTAAGTGTTGGTTGCAGGTGTGAGGGTGTTGGTGGCGAGCCTTTGGCTCGATTGGCGGTTAGGCATTGGGTGAGCCTTTTATGGGAGGGGAGGTTGTTGCCTCCACCTGCCCCTCCATGGTAAGGGTTAAAGGGATGGTTAAAGGGATCCGGGGGTGTGGTTCCTGTCTGAAGCCTGGGCATGTGCTAGGGCCAAGACACAGCCCTAACGGTGACCGGGGGGGGGGCCTCATTTGATGTACATCAGAGGGCTCCCCCCTTCCAGTGGTTAACCCTTCAACGAGACTTCCTGCAGGCATGCAGCAGTCAGGTTATAGTCTTGTTTCGCCCAATTGCCTAAGCCAATACCGCTCACTTCTGTAACCAATAAAGTTGTGGCCTTATTTATCCCATTAAATCAATATCCTTGTTTTCGTGGGTTTATTCCGGGGAAGCTTGGGGTCCGGGTCCTTGCCACGCAAATAAGGGGTGAGACGATCTTTCAGATATCCTGGCCTCAAGCTGCATAGGGCTTTATTTACCAAAACCAGCACCCTAAACTTAGCTCAGCAGCTAATTGGCAGCCATTCCTGATTTCTTCATGGAGCCTGTACGACCAATCAACCACATCATTTGTAATACTGAACAGTCAAAGATCAAGGTCACATCTGGTCCTCAGCTGATTGTGGAAGATGCTTAGGCATGAACAGGATGTTTCCCCACAGCTATTTAAAATGCATGGTGTACAGTGTCCTGAACACAACTTAAGTCATTCCAAAATGCCTTACTGCCTGCAACCAAGGGAGAGAAAATCTAGGGCCTTTTGTTTTTATTTACCGTACTGCTTCTAATGTAATCCTTTATACTCATTTTCTGGTTATTATCTTTCACCTAATTACATACATTCAGCCCCTCCTCTGTTTATTGTACCTCCCGATCACTGTTACAATCTCAGCCTATGGGCAACAACAGTGTGTTGAGGTAGGGCTGGCAAAACACCAACCTATTTGTTAAGCAATTTAAAACCTAGATATTACACATTTGCAAAGTAGACTAAGTACTTCCTACACTAAGTATTTCCTACAAAGCAAACCATCCTTAAGGTACCCAGGAGCATCAGATTCCAGGAGCCGTAGAGTGTTTTGCCGTATCTCATATCTTGGGTGTTCAAAGTAATAATAAAGTATACTTCCCTCCAGATGTATGAAATAATGTGACAATATGTATAGGTACCGGATACAGTGATATATTTTCTTGGGTGGATCCATTGTTTTTAGATCCAAACAGTATAAACAGCTCATTAGGAGTCAAAATTCATTGAAGTTCACTCAGAATGTACAATTCATTTTGATTCACCCCCCCCCCGACAAACAACAACACTGGTCTAGTCCAATTGCCCATTCAAGCCCTTTTCTTCATCTTACCCATAAAAGAAATACAAGCCACAGTAGTAGTAGTTAATAACCTAGCCATCATGCACAAAATGGTGCCTGATTCTCTAAAAGAGCCTTCCCCAAGCTGCTGCCCTGCAGGTTTCTTGCACTAGAAGCCCTATGAACAACTTTGACAGTGGAACAGACTCCCATGAGAAGTTGTGGATTCTCCTCTCTTAGTTTTTAAGCAGAGGTCGGATGGCTATCTGTCATGTGTGATCTAGTTGAAATTCCTGCATTGCAGAAGATTGGACTATACAATTCAGAGTTTCCCAGCTTGGGTCTCCAGCTGTTTTTGGACTACAGTTCCCATCATCCCTGACCACCGGTCCTGCTAGCTAGGGATGATGGGAGTTGTAGTACAAAAAACAGCTTAAGACCCACGTTTGGGGAACTCTGGACTAGATGACCCTCGTGGTTGCTTCTAACTCCACAATTCTGTGATTCATGCAAAATCTTTTTCACACATCTTATATCTGCAAAAATATATGGTTGGCTCTTGGAAGGATAAATGTGTGGATTCAATGTGCCTGTGTCTTATTGATTGTTGCACTGAACCTGTTCCCTGAGCTCGTCTTCTCCACTTTCTCTCAATCCCAGTTGCCAAGGAATATTTTTTGGAAGACATGTTATGTAACACTGATAATAGTTAGCTGGGTCAATCATGAAATGTAATTTATGAGACACACCAAAGCCTTTCAAGGATAGTTAAAATAGCATGTGCTCAGACGGAGGAGTAAACAGGTTCATTTTACCTTGATCAAATGTGGATGAATGCGGCTGGGTTTTTAATATATATATATTTAGCTCACTCTCCTCTTAGCACGTAATCTGCTCTTGGAGCTTTTTATAAGCAGACTTCCCTAAAGATCTGGAACACTTTCTGCTCTTCCTTGCCAGGCAGCTGTCAAGAGTCAGATGTCAAAATACTACTAAATGGAAACCATGTCTTAAAGAAAGAGGTGGTGGGCTTATTGCATATTAGGTAAATGAAAGGATTTGTTTGGGGAGGGTTGGTGTAGAGTTGTTGGTTAAATAACAATTGCAAGATGAAAACAATATGGGTTTAAATGTAGAAATGCCACATCTATGCAGGTGACTTTAAGCACTGCATGAAATACGAAGCTAACTTCAAGTACGGATATATAAGAGAGTTTGGGCCACTTTGTATATATCAGGGATTATAGTTTAGGCGAGATTCTAAACATACGTTTTATTTGTTAAAAAGGTTTTCCAAGGTTATCTCAGCTTTGCTTTCATTTGTTCTCTCTGGCAATTTCAGTATTTGAGGCCAATGTTGAGGAGTTGCAGAGTTTGCACCCCCATTGTGTAGGCGGCATTGGGGCTGCCCCTGTGGCCGACCCCTCTCTACCTCCCCTATAGATGAAAACCTGGCTCAGCCAAAAGGGTGTTCACAAACACCACTGATCAACTGATGGACAGTGCCTGCCAAGCCCCTTTCAAAGCACCGCACAAAGAAGACCTCTTTGGGCAAAAAAGATCACCTGGTATCATTATGACGTCAGGTAGTTGACACTCAGCAACCTTGGCCTGTGAGGGGTGCAGGAGAGAACCATCCACTCCAGTGCACTAAAAGGCTTCCCCACCCCTGGTTTTGTGTTTGATCTGGACCAGGGGCTGGCAAAGTTTTTGCGGCTTGGGCCGGTTCACGGTCCCGCAGACGCTTCAGTGGGCTGGAGTGCTCACGCACACAAACATGCGCAAACGCTATTTCTGACACTCCTTCTGGCGCGAAGGAGGCATGTGCAGCTTCCCATTGGCTGCAGGACCTTCCTCCAGCCAATGGGAAGCTGGCCAGCATTGCGGAAGGCGGTCCCTGCTCTGCTCCGTGCCGGTTTAGCACTGCACACTGGAGCCGACCGAAGTTTTGCTTTTTTAAAGCATCTAATATTCCAGTCCCAGGAAGAGTATTTTTATTCCTCCTTTTTATAGGTGCAGGAGATGATTTCAGTGGCCTTTGTGCTCTTATAAATGTGGTGATAAAATGATAGATGTCTATGAAACAGGAACTGATTAGCCATGGCAATCCCGTGATCATGATGAATTCTTTGTGGGATGGTATAAACTATAAAAATCCAGAGACAAGCCAAAGCCTCCTGTAGCTTTCTTCCCCATAAACATTGCATTGTTCTCATCTGGTATCTCCCTTTCCACTAATAATAGTGGCGTTATACTAGGTGCTTTTTAATGCAAACATTGTAATCATACTCTGCATTGTGTATTGACTAGGATTAGAAGTACCTTTGATTTTTTTTTAAAGAAAATGTTGAAGCAAAGATTAATGTTCCCAGTCGAGTTACACCCATTTATTTATACCACTGTGCAAGTTGGATGAAGAGGTTTCTCTGTTGATATATATTTACACAAATTAAATTTGCATTTTATGTATATTGTTGTTTCCTGTTGTTACCCCTTAATAAAGTCAGTGAAACTTCTTTTAATAAAATCTATTGTAAAAGCCACAGAGATAAGAAACTCTCTCTCACTTTTCCTCCCTATTAAAGCTGGCCTTTGCCGGAGTTTGATCCAAGTCAGATCCGACTAATTGTGTACCAGGACTGTGAAAGAAGAGGGCGAAATGTTTTATTTGACTCCAGTGCTAAGAGGAGAACTGAAGATGCATCCGTCTCGGTGAGCAATATTCACACTAGTATGAATTCCTTTACCCCCCCCCAATTGCAATGCAAAGTTAATTTATGCAGGCTTCAACAATAAATTATTTGCATCAGTAGTCATGCTTTGAAGAGAGATATTCAAAATGCTATGTTTAAAAAGAGGTTGTGTTTGCAGTGCATTAGTGCTTCAGCTGTTCCTCCTAATTGCTTTACTGTTACAGCAGTCCCCTCTTTTTAACCTAGCCCTTTGTTATATCATATTTCCTCTCATAGGATCTCTCCTTTTCCTGTAGCTTTAGGAACAGCCTAGATCGTGAAAATGCCTTCTCTATTTATTCCCTTACGCGTCTTCTGGCAAGCCAGAATTTAATAAAGTTTGAAAATAATTCCAGTGAGGGTGAATCAGGTGCACTGTAGAACAACAGAGAGGAACCTGTGATCTTTCAGGTGCTGTTGGACTACAGCTCCCATGATCCCTGACCATTGGCTGGGTGGGGCTGATGGGAGTCCTATAACATCTGGCAGGGCACAGGTACCTCAGCACTGCTGTATAGACGATTATTAGGACACTTGCATGCTTGAGGGTTATGCATCCACCCTGTTTTCCCATAATGCTTAGCAAAATTGCGGCTTAGCACTGGGCCGGGGGAACTTCCAGACTGTGGGCCCAATTTTCCTCACAATGCTGTTTCCCCCAAACCACACTTGCCTGCCTTACCCCTGACATCAGGCAGGAGGCGGGGAGAGGCGTGGCCTGCACACTTGGTTCATGGAGCTTGTAGAGATAAAGATCTGGTCCACCAGGCTAAAAAAGGTTTTGCGCACCTGAGCCTTATCATGAACAAGCAAATATGCAGCCTCCCAAAGAGAAGATTGTGGCTGCTTTGGTCCTGCCACCGCCACACTGCTGCGAGCTAAGCCATGATTTGGCTTAGCATTGCATCTGAACCTTGATCCATTGTTTATCTTGTCCCCAGTTAAATCACAAACTGTAGCTAAGGTTTGTTTTGTGGCCTACCACTCCTTGTTTTCCTGAGGAAGATGAACCATGAGCCTGGGTTTGGACATAATGCTAAGCCAAACTAGCTTAGCTCACACCAACTCAGCAGCAGCAGGACTGGAGGAAGAGTGGAGCAGGTATGGTCACATGGGAACCCATACATGTGTTCAAGCTCAGCCATGGTTTGGCTTAGTGTTAAGTGTGAACCGGATTCTATCTCTCTCCTCCAATCTTCTCCCTTATACCGGCATTTCTCCCCACTCGTTATTTGATTACCCCACCTCCCCTGTCTCATCAGGTTGGGAAACATTGAATCTATTACTTGGATGTATAGATCGATCTTTTAAAGAAAGAAAAAACTTTTAAGGGAGGTACTGAAGAAGTCTGGAAATGTACTGTACTATCTCACAAGCATACCTGAAGGAGTGTCTCCACCCCCATCGTTCTGCCTGGACACTGAGGTCCAGTGCCGAGGGCCTTCTGGCAATTCCCTCACTGCAAGAAGCCAAGTTACAGGGAACCAAGCAGAGGGCCTTCTCGGTAGTGGCGCCCGCCCTGTGGAACGCCCTCCCACTAGATGTCAAAGAGAAAAATAACTACCAAACTTTTAGAAGACATCTGAAGGCAGCCCTGTTTAGGGAAGCTTTTAATGTTTAATAGGTTATTGTATTTTAGTGTTTTGTTGGAAGCCGCCCAGAGTGGCTGGGGAACCCAGCCAGATGGGCGGGGTATAAATAATAAATTATTACTACTACTACTACTACTACTACTACTACTACTACTACTACTGGGGATTCCAATGATGGCATCTCTTCACATGCAAGGCCCCGGGCCTTAAAATAAGTGTTAGCCACATACTGAGCCCTTTCACCTGTAAGTAACTGCAGAGTACATTTCCGAAGCGGAGACATTATCTCTTTGTAGACAGTGAAGTTGTTATATTTCATCTCTTAGCAAAGTGGCAAATGACTCCTTCACTTGACGGCATACACAAAGTGCTAGCTGCATCCCACGGCACTTTTGCCCTTTGCAAGAAAACACTGTGTGGGACAGACGTTTTCTCACTGTGAAAAGAGCATCTGTTAGCTGCGTTTTAGAATTCAATGCCTTCTGCCTGTTGACCCCCACATGTCTCAGCATGATTTATAGCTCCTGGCCTTCTCCAGTAGAGTGTCGGCTTTGTTGGCTTAGGAACATGGAAGGTTTGGACTTGAACAAAGCTGTCCACCATAATGAGTGGAGAATCAGCTGATTTTCAGAGCATGTATTTGTGTGGGGTTTGCCCGCCCACAGACACACACGAGAGGGCTATGTCCGCTTCCCCACGCCTGCTGGAGTGAAATTTCTCGCTTAGAGGGACACATGGCCTCAGGAGAAGGCCAGGCAAAAGAAAGTTAGACCTGCAATATATTGCCTGTCAACACTTCTTGATAACAAACAGTTCTGCTGAAAAGAACACTACTGTGGCAGTCAAAGCATGCGCTGTGCCTTTTAAATGTTGGCATGTTTCAAAAGGCAGTTCCATGTGTGCAGAATGAAAATATCTCTTAAGATCACAAACATTTACATAGACGTATGACCAAGAACGGCTTCTAATTTCATCTGGAGTGGCTACTCCTGACTTTCTGGGGCCTGCGCTGTGAATTGCTTTGACACAGAGTTACAATATCTCTGCCATCCTGGTCAGCCTCCTCCCAAACTGGTGCCCTCAAGGTTTTGCTGGACTACAACTCCAAGCATCTCTGAACATTGGCCAGTCTCCAGGTGACTAGCTGCTGGTTCATAAAATCATATAATTGTAGAGTTGGAAGGGACCCTGAGTATCATCTAGTCCAACCCCCTGAAATGCAGGAATCTGCAACTGTCCCTTACAAGGATCAAACCTACAGCCTTGGCAATATCAGCACCATACTCTAACCATCTGAGCTATCCAGTCTGGTTGCTGGAATTATTGTCAAGAATGCTAGACAATGTGAACCTTCATCCGTAGCTGTCAACCTTCCATTTTTTTTGCGGGAAATTCCTTTATTCCAGCACTGTTTCCCGCTGCTATCCCAGATTGTTAGATAACTCATAGACTGTCCCCGGGATAGGTGAGGCTGCTGATCCCTTATTTTCGAGGCTGCTGATCCCTTATTTTCAAATCTGAAAGTTGACAGCTATGCCTTAGTCTGATCCATCTAGCAAGGCTTTACAGTTTTAAGCATGAATGTTGTTGTCAGTAGTAGCAGCAGCAAGAGCATCACACTTTTATTCAGTGACATTAGTGAACAGAGTGCAATAATCCCTGCTCCTCCAAGTGCTTACAAACTAATTTTCAACACAGAAAAGCAGCAGAAGAGAAGGAAAAGTGGAGTCAGGCTTAAATAAGGAAGGAATATGTAATACTTTCAGATACATTTACAAAGCTTTCACGGAAAAGGTTGGTTTTGGGAAGGAATTTGAAGGAAGAGTGGTGGCACCATTAAGGTGTTTGGGAGGCTAGACAGGATAACTAAACACTCATCAGTTGTGCTTTATTATCAGGAGACCCTGAACAGGTATTTTTGTTTTTTACATTTAAGATACAACATTAGACCATAGAGATTCATGGTTTGGGGGCTTTAACCTTGAAAGATTGAAGTCAGCCCATCCAACATCAAGGCAATGAATTATGCATGTGAGAAACATTCTTAGGCAACCTATCAATCATTAATAAACCCTTTATTTATAAACTGCTACTTTTAAAATGAACATTATGAAATTAAAACTCCTGCCTTCTGTTAGATGCACGTATTTTTCAGGTCTGGGCAAATCTGGTTTGTATAAATATTTGTTTATCTTTGTCTCATGAAAGTGTTACTGGCTTTTGTTTTGTTTTGCCTTTTTGGCTGTAATTCATAAACAGTTACCAGAAGCAGACTCAAACCCACCTACGTTATCATCCTCCAGGCAAAAAAAAAAAAAAAAAAAAAAAGAGTTTAGCAGTCCAGACATAAGTAAAAATGAGTTTAAATTTGCCATTTATATTCCTCCTTTCTCTTTGCAAACTCTCAAGGCAGCTTACAAACACAACAGCAAAACAAAAAGCAGTTTTATGTTAATGAACATTTTGATTTCTTGTGTGTGTTTTATGCTTAATCACAAATCAGTGAAAGGTGGGGGGGGGTAAATTGAATAAATGAATAAAATATGTCATTAATGACTGGCCTAAGTCCATATAGGGCACAAGTCAGAGGTCATGCCATGGTCTAGGGCAGGGGAGGTCCAGAGGGCAGCTATCTTATGTGGCCCTCCAGCCCCCATCTTCCTCTCTACCTCTTCAGTAGGTTGGAGGAGAGTTTCCCTTCACCCTGGCACTGTGATGCAGAGGGAAATTGCTGTCTCTGCTGTTCAGGGATTGGCTGCCAAAGCCCAGGTGTGGTTTTTGTCCTCCATATTGTCCTCTCTATAGCAAGCCTAACACTGTGATGGGGATGAATGTGGTACATGTCTGCTGTGTGTGTGTGTGTGTGTGTGTGTGTGTGTGAGTGAGTGAGTGTGTGTGAGAGAGAAAGAACCGTGTGGCTGTATTTGTGTGTAGTCTGCATTTGTGACAAGGGTGTGTGCTTCATGTGTGTTAGGGGGAGGTTATATGCGCTATGTGTTTGACAATTGCGGTGTTTGTGTGCGAGAGGGAGTTATTTGCAGCAACTTGGGCCATGACTGTTGCTGGTATGCAGAGGGTTAATCAGTCTTCCGTGTGGCCCCTGTG